>NC_042619.1:27938496-28251450 GCF_901001135.1 Rhinatrema bivittatum | reverse complement strand
TGGATCTCCAACTAACTGGAGGTGGCTTAATACCTCCCTTTCAATCTCCATGCAGTCAGCTGCAGGGAGGAATACATGGTGTGCATTAGAGTGCCCCCTCCTATGTCAGCAGTTCTGCACGGTCCCCTAAAGAAATTGGTGGACAAATGGAAAGTTGAGCTAGATAGGCGTATCACAGCTGTCTGGGCTAAGATGGAGCTACGAGGATCAGCTCTGCTTCGTCTGTGATGCATTTCTGAACTGTTTGAGCTATCAGTAATATCAGGGGATGTGTGTGTAGAATACATCCCCTACTTAGGGAATGAGGAACGCAACTTGAAAGAATCTTCCTGGGCTTGGTTAGAGGGAGGAAAACCTGGATAGCTTTCTGTTGCTCTGCCGCAAAGAGGTCCATGCATGGGGCGCCCCAAGCCGCAAAGAGACTGTTTATCATATCTTAATGTAGAGACCACTCATGGGGTTGAAAGACCCCGCTGAGCCTGTCAGCCTCCATGTCACTCCAGGTAGGTAAGTCACCTGCAAAGTTACCGAATGTGCTTTTGCCCATTCCAGAACCTGTTAAAACGTAATAAACATATTTAATCATAAAATGGTCCTGTTCAAAAGCTGGCATACCCTTAGTTCTTAATGTCGTGTATTGCCCCCTTTTGCTCAATGACAGCTTGCAGTCTCTTGTGATAGCTGAACGAGGCCCTTTATTTTCTCATGTGGTAAAGCTGCCCTTTCTTCAGGGCAAAAAGCTTCCAGATCCTGTAAATTCTTTGGTTGTCTAGCATAAACTGCAGATATTAAAGGTGACTCCTGGAAGAGGGAAACCTCTAACCTTCCACTGGGGAGCTACTCTAGAAAGACTCCCTCGTGAAATAGACCTGCTGTGCCTTAGGACGACCTAAGGAGAGCACTACCGTGCGACTGGCTCTCGGATCCCACCGCTAGTCAGAAGTTGTGACATGCCTTCAGGAGATGGAAAATGAGGGACACCCCTTTCAGGGCTGGACAACCAGGCATCCAGAGGGGAACCCATAAGAGTTGCCCTGGAACCCAGTCAAATACCCACTTCCTGAAGGGACAGGAAGTCAACAGGAATTGGAGCCTCCTGATCCCAAAAAACCTGTCAACTCTCTAGTTGAGAGTTAAGACACAATCACTGATTGCTGAGATTCAGAAGCAACCAATCTGCCACTGGCAGCCACCCTCTGAGAGGGGGGAAGGCCACCATGGTAATCAATGAAGGGGCCCCAGCAAAAAACGGTCAGATGACCGCCACTGCCATCTTCCAGCCCTGGCCTACAAAGAGATGCAACGATTCAAAGAATCAAGGCTCTGGTACAGGATTAACCTACTAGGGATGGAGCCCCAGGGGCTTCCCCACAAAGGGTATTTTTGACACAGAAGAGGTCAAGACATATTCCTCTTCTAAGGAGGGAGAAGAGTCTCGACACTATCATCCTGGCATCTACTCCCCTTAGTATTCAACCAGGAACGCCATTCTAGGTCAGTCCTGTGGCTGCGGCGCACAATATGTTGTGCCGCCACAAGGGAAAAACACACACACATGCATACAGTAGAGGGCCACTGGAGAATAGAACCTTCCGCTGTAAAAGCTCGCTGACCAGTACTCATATAGTGGTATCCCATCCTATGGATGGCGGCAAACCTGACCTCACTTTCCGTGCTTGTGGGTAGAATCCCATGGCATAGCATGGACCAAGCACCACATGCTAGAGTTGGTAGCTGCGTGCTGCCAAAAGGCAAATCACAGTGCGTTATGACGCCTTCCTCGCCAGTGCTCCCCAGCACTTTGTGGTGCAGAATAGACATGATAATGGCAGAAACCTTGCATGGCTGAGAATTGCACAAACAAGGAGAATGCCATTTGCCATTGCCCGAGGTGCTTGGAGTAAATGCTTTTGCCGTACCAGACCATGCATGCTGCACTCCACTATCACAATAACTCCCAGTGGAGTGCATAGGAACAGTGTGATGACGGCATCCCCAGTACCCACTGGGGCTCTGGGTATGGCATGGTGGTGGGTGGCGTTCTATGACGTCGCCCCCTCCAGTACCTAACTCGCCAAGAGGCTGGACAAAGCCCTTGAACTGCGTCAGAAATGGCTCACCGCCATTTTCCTCATGGAAAGACAGCAGCGAAGTCCATGGTGACAGACAGTGCCCATGGTGCTCTGCAGTCATGGCCTGCAGCAGCCAACCTCAATCACTGGTGCCCACAGTGGTGACGACGCCCATAGGGCCCATAGTGCTTTCGCACTTACCAAGGATGGATCACATCAAGGGCACCAAACTACGCTGCACCCAGGTCTTTGATGGCACTTGATCAGTTTGATGCTATAGCGCGCCATCCCCGGTGCCACAGGCATCCTCGGACCTCAGCCTGGCTGCACTAACAGAGACCCCAGTACCCAAACTGGCCAGCGGTACCAAGGATGCCAGGGGCACCTACAGGCAGAGGATCTGCAGCCCTGACATGCCCAGAGGAACAGATGACTGCCAGCGCCAGACTGTTCCCCTATCTGACAGAGGATGTTGATGCTGCAATCTCGATGGCATCCCTTGCCAGCAGCTATGGATGACAATAGCTTCACCAACGCTTATTAACACCGATGGTGCATGAATCAAGGTGGGACCTCTAATGCCCCAATCCCAGCGGCTCGGCTGAAATTATTCACCTCTTTTCTTACTGCACAAAATGGTATTTATAAAATACAAGCAGGATTATTTAAGCAGGGAAGCGATATAAGAGCAGTGGCTGACAGCATCAAGAGAAGCCATGGAAAGCAATGTAAGGTGGTTTTGGTGGTGAAGAAGTTTAAAAGAGTCAATTGAGTGGGATACTTTCACCTTTCCTAAACATAAAACTAGTTTTAATTCTGAGTAAGGAACTCCATTGGGGGGTTTTTTTGTATTTCAAACCGTAACACTGCTCTTGTAAGTTATGCTGCTAAGTCTGGTTGCGCCAAAGAGCTGTCCTAAAATTAGCAGGATAAAGTTATCCAGCTAACTTTACGACAGTGCAGCTGCACTATTGGATACACCTCTAGAGACAGCAGAATAAGTTTAACCGGCTAAATTTACTATATGGACCGTGACTGAATATGGAACTCAGAGAGACAAAGACATCCCACAGAAAGACAGAATCCAAAACACCCAGGGCAGGCACAGAGACACAGACATACTACACAGACATCACACTCCGACACAGACAGAGACACAGGCAGACACACCAAACGCAGAGACAAAACACACTCCACATCCAGACAGTTGTGCCAGATACCACAATAAAAGGGCTGGAACATTTTTCATATAACTTAGGTGCCAGCCAAAATTGTTTAGGAGCCAAGTAAACTGTCCCACTTTTTTTTAATACTGTTTTCACTAATTTCTCCTATTTTTGTTTTTTTTCTTAGTTTGCTAGTTTTTTTTCCTCATGTTTTGATTTGCTTATTTAACTTTGTCTTTATTCTCCTTTCCCCCAGGTCCTCATTCTCTTTGGCCTCTCTGCCCATTCTCCTCCCCTATTTCACCACTTCTTTCCCCCCCCCCCCCCCCCCCCAAGCGGACAGCAGATGTGCTCTATCCTCCTGGCAGCAACAGGAACTCCTCTTGGGCCGAGGCCCAAGGGTGGCAGCTCTTGCTAGGTTGTGGGAACAATGCAGTGGGTTCCTCCCATGTCCACTTCTGCCGCAGGCTAAGCAGCTTCCCACCCGGCCTGCCACAACTAGCTGCTTCTCACTCCTGCTCATCGAAAGAGACGCATGGCTAAGCCGTGGCAGGCAGCCAATGCCATCATTACACTCTCGCAGCTCCCTCCCTCCTAAGCTTGCAGTGCCTCTTCGGCACAGGGACTTGACAGCATAGTCATTTCTTTCATCCCTGATTGGGGCAACCAGCATGCCTCCCCCAGTTTGCTCACCCCTGAATAAGAGCACAAGAGGGGGAAAAAAAACCCAAAACAAAAAAAAACAACTTATAGCAACTATAAAACGTGCAACCGCGATTTTCTGTAATCTGCCCATTAAGGGCCTTGACGAGGTCTTTTACACTATCAGCATTCCACGCAAAACGGGTTCTCAAGCTTGAAAGCCCTGCAGCCAAAACAAAGCCTCCATTCATTAATGAATACTTAATACTGCAAGGGAAAGTCCAGACAAGTTAGGCAGAAATACAATATCGCCTCTTTCCATGCTCAGTGGCAAGTTATGAACATTGTCTTGAGAGGATAAATTTGATCACAGACAGGTTAACTAACTGTCTACAAAGTGTTGAATTATAAAAAAAAAAAAAAGATCATATTCAGAGACAACAGCAAATAGAGAATACGTTAGTTACAGTTTTCTATACACAGACTGGAAAAGTATTTAAACCAATAAAAAACATTCTGCCTCTATACATCCTTATAAAAAGAAACCACAAGGTTTGTAATATAGGGGTAGGCCTTGAGCTCAAACAGCACAGTCTCTGAAAAAAAAAAAATATGGAGAGAACCTATGCTCTTCTTACAGATATTCAATGACCAACCAAGATAACTCCTATAATCTGGAAAGCAGGAGCTAACATTTCTTTGCATGGAGCAAGAAAAAGCAGGCAATAGACAAAATTGGGTGATTTTCTGACTTTGCTTGCCTGTGTTACTGGCTTAATTTCATAAAGTTAAGCCCTCCCATGGCTGAGCTCCATAGTGGGGAGAATCTACAGGTGACATAAGCCTGAAGGAAATACGTGCAATTAGGATAGGATCCCCTACAAAGTACAGAGCAGTATTTCTTTGGAGCAAGTTTTGTTCTGGATGTTCTGAAATTCTCTTGCCCACTCAGACAGAAAAGAGATTTTTGGATTGTAGACACTTCTTGGGACTTATCACCACCAGGAGTGCAAACTTTTGTTTACCATCAGAGATCCAAGCCCCATGAGGAGACTATCTTCTAACATCTGGAGGGTTGGATCTTGCCAGTGCGTCCCACAGGGCTAGTGCAAGGGTTTGTAGTGTCCTAGACAGACCAATGTTACACTGCCCAACCGACCCTGAGTTGAAAGTGCCCCTCAGAGAGAGAAGAAGAGAGACAGACGAGAGGAGAGACAGACATGTTCTCACTCATGCAGTTCTCTCTCTCTCTAACTGCTGTCCTACCTCTTTTGGAGGTTCTCCCTGCCCGGAGACTTCCCAGGTATGGGTCTTTGGTCTCACACACAGAGCTAGGCTGTAAGCACAGCTGTGCCGTCTCCTGCATTCCCGTGCTGCCTTCCACATGCTTCTGGGGATCATGCCTTTCCTCTATTGGTAGGCTCGTGGAGCCATTATTGATTATTGCCATGATAGCATTCAGAGCAGTGGTGTGGCCTGGATTCTGTAAGGTGAAAGGGGAAATTTGCAGGAAGTGGGAATTCAGCACAAATTCTGCATTCCACAGACGCACGGCACGCCACCAGGACGAACACACACACAGGGGTCAGTGTAATAAGACCCATGCTGATTTTTCTGTGCAGATTTTTTTTTGCAAACAAGGCAAAAACCAGTGGAAGCACGGGATGCAACAATGGCCACCTACGTTAAATTAGATACGCGCATAAAATCCACGCACAAACATATGCGCCATAATGCGCGCTAATGGCCCTATGCAGTAAAACACGCAGACATCCACACAGAAACCCACTCGGACACCCATCGGTGTGTGAACACCTGTGATCGATTCTCAGGGCGAAAGATTTTCTTTAAAAAAAAAAAATAAATAAAATAAAATTGGTGGTCCAGAAGTTGGTGTAGGTGGGTAGAGAAATATCTAACCCATTCATGATCAGACTCCGATCGCCAGCAAGAATGTGAAATGCAGATCAACGATCCTGCCTCATTGAGAAGCTGCTTTTTCTCTACCAGTTCCGACTGCTGCTTAGCTAACCTGCAAAAGTATCAAAAAACCAGTCTTCATACCAGTGCATTCAGTTTATTTCCTGCCCTGACCCAGGTGCTAAAACTCCGCATTAAAAAACCCATACTAACCCAATCTCCCTGCTAGCATGACTTCCTGCATTGCCCAGGATTACATAATCACCTCCTTTGCATGCCATTAGTATGCACTCACGCAGAAAAACCATGGGTCTGTAAGCTTTTTTTTTGTACTTGCTTTATCCCCACGCACAAAACCCTTATTTACATACCCATATAGGATTTTGCGCAGAAAAATATGCATATAGGCGCATCCACGGCAGCTTCCACATATCGGCCCCACAGACAGGCAGAGGTCCCCACACAAAGGCACAGGCACTTGCACCCCCCAACACACATACGCAGGGGCTGTTATAGACCAGATTCCCAGAGCAACACTGAGCACTTTTCACTAGTAGAGCTATAGAAACAGGATGGGTAGCCGAAAATGGACTGTACAACAACCACAGAAAGTATTGGGATATGCAGACAACTTCGTGCCTAGTTTAGTGTTCTATTTAAACCCAATGTAACTATGCTTTTTCTTCACTGACCTGATGAAGGCAGTATGAAAGCTGGTCAGATTTGTTGAGCTACTTTTTATTAGACTATCACCTACAATTTGTTAAAATGACCCTTATTTCTACATACTTATTTATTTGTGTTTTTTTTTCTATACCGGCATTCACGGAAGTTCGTATCATGTCGGTTTACATAAAACAAGGGGTGAGCAATACATTATAACGTACATAACTATAACATAATGTACATAACATAACATGAGAGTATACATTACACATTATAACAAGTGTGCAGAAAAAGAAGTTACAATAAAACAGGGATAATTCTAACTGGGAGTAGAAGAAGAGGATGATAGAAGTTTAATAAGAAGTAGAACGTTGCAGTGGTTGGTAATGTCTCTCATAAAGAGAGAGAAAGGAAAAAAAGCAAGCAATGGTTTCAGAAAACTACATTTATTTAAAATACTAACACTCCTGATACTGTATATTTTAAAGATATATCATTAAAACAAAAGTAAGTGGAACACCACTAGACGTAAATTTTGGTTTAAAAGAAATGTCGTTTTAATTGGAATTGAGTGTGACATGCTGACAGTGTTACTTCAGCTACCACTCTGCTTTAAGTAACTCGCAACACACCAAATTTGGAGTCTGAATTAATGAGAAGATTGATTCAAGGAAATCAGGAAGGAGACCTGGGCTAGTAATCTGAGTGCAGATTTACATTTTGGACATGCATTATCAGCTGTAGTATTGTGTTACGAAGGTACTACATCAATCTGTGGTATGTGATTATCACTAACAACTTGTATTGCTGATGCTCATATAACATCTTCTACATGAGCCAGGAGTACTCCAGATTTCATGATGTTGGGTTATCACAGTGACCTTAAACAAATCATTTCCAGCCACACCCCCCTACCCTATTCCTTAGTTTATTCAACTATATTGAGATAGTAAGTAACGTAAAATTTGTTTTTACCTGATTTCTTTTCTTTGAGTCCTGTTAGACCAGTCCACATTAGTGGGATTTCCTGTTCCACAGTTGCCTGAGATAAGGGGACACCTTTTTCCTTTTTGACCTCAGCCGTAAGGGGAGTGTGGTGCAGTTGCCAGTTTTCCTCTGTGGTAGCAGCAAGACTTCTACCAATCTGTACAAAACCTTTTTTTTTTTAAATGCGAAATAAAAATGGGAACCTTCCCTGTTTTAATTCCCCTGATCATCTAACTTTTTTTAATTTATTTTTTTAGGTAATGAGGCACTTGAAACATTGACTTCTCCCAAACAGGGATAGAAGGAAAGAAAGAATAAAGAAAGAAACTAATGCCTACTTTGGCCACCACTGCCTTCCCCAGGTGGGTCCTGGACTGGTTTAGCAGGACTCACATCAGTCCACACTAGTGGGAGATACCCAGTTATATCTGGACCAGGTGGCAGGAAGACAGGGCTGCCTTAAGGACTCTTGTGCTAAAGGCTATATCTGTCCTTGAAGTAAAACCTTGTAAAGGAATATAAGGATGATCAGGTGGTGGCCCTACAGATTTTGTCTAGAGGTACTAAAGATGCCTCTGTCCACAATGTTACCGGTGGTTTTGGGGAATGGGCACAGAGCATTGCCAGTACTTGAGAGCTGCTAAGTAGGTAGGATGAGAAGATTACTTTCCCTTGACCTATCTGGCCAGTGTGGCTTTGGAAGCCAATTCTCTCCTTTTTGGAGGTCTCTGTGCAACACAAACAGCCTGTCTTCCTAAAAGGGTCAGTGACCTTTAGGTAACCTTAAGAATATGTGCCATACATCTAGGAGGTGAAGTCCCTTATCTGCCTTGTAAACCTTGCTGCCATTGAAGGACAGGAGTAAGATGGACTGATTCAGGTGAAATGGAGACCTCACCTTGGGGAGGAAGGATGGCACCGGTGAAAGCGTAGGCAGGAAAAAAACACACAGGTATGGGTCTCTGCAAGACAGGGCTTGTAAGTCATAGATATGTCTGGCGGAACAAACAGTCAGAGAGAGAGAGGTCCTGCAGGGATGTTAGTTTCACTGGTTTGAAAGGCAGACCCACTAGTGTATTGAGCACCAAGTTAAAATTCTATTGTGGCAGCAATGGCCTAAAAGGCGGTCAAATACATTTTACCCCTCTTAAGTAAGTAATGTGGGTATGTGGCTACTTGGATACCCTTGATTGTGCCCCTGTAGCAGGATATAGCTGCACCTTCAAGGAACTGAAGGCTAGGCCCGTCTAGACCCTTCTGGAGAAAACTCAAAATGGATGCGTTGCCTGCCCTCTCAGCAGAATCCCTCAATGTAGGCCAGAGAAGTATGTTTTTCATACCTTTAATATAGTCATTATGATCACCTTTTCTTCATAGGCGTGTCCTTTTAAGGGCCAGACCATAAACAAGAATAGAGATGAGTCTTCCATTGCTACTGGGCCCTGCCATAGGAGCCTGTGTCCCTGGGAAAATCAGGGGAGGGCCGATAGGAGACTTATTAGGTCTGAATACCAAGGTCTTCAACCAATCTGTGGCCACAAGTATCCCTGTTGTAGGATGATCTTTTACCCTCTTTACTACTTTACTTATAAGGGGCCAGGGATGGGAGTGGGGGTTAGGGGAGGGAAGACAGATGTCTTTTGGGCAAAGCTGGGCAGATGCCAAACCTGTCTGATTTGGCATCTGCCTGGGATGCCATCAGGTCCATGAATGAAGGCCCCCATCAGTCCACTATCTGCTGAAAGGCTTTCTTTTCGAGTTCCCAGTCTAGGTCCAGAAATAGTGTCTGGACATTCTCTCTCCCTGGAACATGAGCTGCTATGAACTGAAGTAAATTTTGCTCTGCCCATCTGAAAAGCAGACTCACCTCTTCTGCTAGTGGGGGGAGCTGCCTGACCCTTCTGGCTTGCTCACATAGGCTATTGCTGTGGCATTGTCTGAAAGGATTCCAACTTTTTACTAAGAGGAAGTGCCTTAGGGCAGCCTGACAGGTCCAGTCTCTAATTTGTTTTTGACTAGTTTGCTTCCTGTGCTGACCCGTGGCCTTGAGCTACCTGGACTAGGTAGTGGACTCCCCATCCGAATGTATTGGCATCCAAGATTATGACTATTCAAACAGGCAGCTCTAAACCTACTCCCTTTATTAAAGTTGAGGGATTTAGCTACAACTGTAAACTTTTAGCTGACTGGGTAAGACAAGATAGGACTCAATTCTAAGAAACGGGAGACCACTGAGAGAGAAGCATGAATGTGTTGTTTTGAAATAGTACTTAATCATTATGATTAGGTCTGCCACTACAGAAGTCTCTCCAGAGCTGACACCAAGGACTCTAAACAGCATCTACGTCATACAGTGCACCAAAAAATACACAAGGAAGCGATTTCTTCAGATGCAGTCCGCTGACTTATTTATTTTTAACTTTTCTATACCGATGTTCCTGTAAAATATACATATCGCACCGGTTTACATCAAAACTGAATGGTCGCCATGGGGCAGATACAATGAAACATGTGATATAATAAAACATGCAGAAACACTGAACAACTGGTAGGAATACCAAGAACATGTGGTATACTGAACGTGAAGAAACAATGAAAACATGATATAGAAATAAAGTATAATATAAACATAGGGCTATATATGAAAGAATCTTCCAGCTAATTTAAGGGGAACGCTATAATAACGGGAAAACTAGATTAGCTAGAGGAAAGAGGGTAGAGCCAACTTACAGCCCGATCCAGTAAAGTCCGTGGGAGAGCGGACTAACGCCCGCTCTCCCGGCGCGCGCACCGGCGAGGGGCCAGTGCGCGCGATCCAGTATTTAAATGAGCTGACGCGGTGCAAACGAGGGAAAGGAGGCGCTAGGGACACTAGCGCGTCCCTAGCGCCTCCTTTTTGTCAGGAGCGGCGGCTGTCAGCGGGTTTGACAGCCGACGCTCAATTTTGCCAGCGTCGGTTCTCGAGCCCGCTGACAGCCACGGGCTTGGAAACCGGACGCCGGCAAAATTGAGCGTCCGGTTTTCGGCCCGACAGCCGCGGGCCGAATTCAAAATTTTTTTTTTTTTTTTTTTTTTTACTTTTGGGGACCTCCGACTTAATATCGCTATGATATTAAGTCGGAGGGTGCACAGAAAAGCAGTTTTTACTGCTTTTCTGTGCACTTCCCTGGCGCCGGAAGAAATTAGCGCCGACCTTTGGGCGGCGCTAATTTCTTAAGAGTAAAATGTGCGGCTTGGCTGCACATTTTACTTACTGGATCGCTCGGGAATACCTAATAGGGCCATCAACATGCATTTGCATGTTGAGGGCGCTATTAGGTGCCGCGGGTGGGCGTGTTTTCCTCCCCTTACTGAATAAGGGGTAAGGGAAAACACGCGTCCAGAGCAGGGTGACAGTGCGCTCCGACGGAGCACACTTTACTGGATCGACCTGTTAGCTAGCGGGCTTATGTTCGAAAGCTGGATGAGGCCGTGAAGCAAGCTGTCTGTATTAAGGAACATTGAAAGGAGCAACGCTCTCCATGGAACTCTAAAGGAATTACAGTTAATTCTGGATGTCTATACAAGAGGAGTACCTGAAAAATAGTTACTGGAAAACTATTGGTTTCTCTGCTATTCTGGGTGAAAAATCCCTTGAAGCAGCCTAATCAGGCGAAACAAAGGCCTTCATAGGGTCATTTGGAACTGTTTGCCATAGCATATTATTCCTTGTCATTGGTTTCTATTTAGTCTTAAGAGTTGTTTTACAATTTATATTGATATAATTGTGTGGTATTAGTGGAGATGTGTGTGTGAAGTGTGAGTGTTTGGGTTTTCTTAAGTATTGGCAAAATTAGCATATTATTTGCAATGCATTGTAAGCTATGTACACTGAGATTTGGATAGTAATATGAAGCAGATCATAGTTAAAGAAATAAAAATGTATTCTAATACCTATGGACATCATCACCACAAATAGAGAGATATATATTGTGTTCAACTTTTTTCTATTTTCTACAAACAGTACCTTTAAAGGTTGACCCCTTATATTTGAAGATTTGTTTAGTGCCATCTACCAATACAGTATATTATATATAAAATGCAGGGGGGGGAGGTTCATAATTCCTCTACAAAACTTTTCTTTCTGCTGGAAAGAACTGTCAAACAGAAGAAAGTTAAAGATTTCTATTTTCCTTTTTCTACATTGATTAGAATGGAGCCGGGCTACTTAATTGTTTAAAAATCAGGTTCTTTGATGACTAAGAGGTATTTATAGCAGCTTGCCTTTTGAGCTAGAACCATGGAAGGAGCTTGCTCGGTGGACTTCCTCCACAATTTCCAGATGTTGGTCATGTTGCAAAAGCAGGACTGCATATGCGGAAAGGAAAAGGGAGAGAGTTATGCCTATTATAAAGAAGCTGATAATTATGTGAGTCAGAATATAAGCTGCATAAAAGTTTATTCTATTTCTTGTAGTACAGAGACGTGCGAGACAAGTTTTGGGATGAATCAACACAAGATTATTATTTCTATTTAGCAAAGAAAAATCTCTCTACTGTAAATTTTCACCCCTAAGTTGGGTGAATTGAGCCCTAAATTCAGGGATTGAAAAAATACATTTGCTTACTTTATTTATTTATTTATTTTTAATTTTTATATACCGAAGTTCTAGTAGGGACTACAAATCACTCCGGTTTACATAAAACGAAGAACTGCTCAACAGATAGCGGAGCTTTACATGGAACCGTATAACATATGGAACAGTATAACTGGTTGACAATTTAACATAGTGCTAAATAATACTTGCCCTGTGAAAGTCAATTTTCACTCTTGGCAAGAAATGGCAAAGCAGGGACCATGGGGAATACACCCACGGGAAGCAGTTGTTGGCAGAGGAGGCCTGCAGGGAATCTCTCACTCCCATATGAAGTAATAGCCAACTGAGCAGGGCTGCAAGATACAGCCCCCCTCTCCCTCAGGTGTACACACCTAACACACACACAGGAAGCAACAGCAGCTAGCAGAGCAGCAGCAGCAGCAGGGGGGGCCCTCCCCCCACCCCCACACTTTTGCTCAGAGGAGAAGAGCAGCAGGAAGTGATATGGGGCCTGGGAGGAGGAGGAGACCGCACCTCAGGTGGGTGACTGGAGGGAGAGTGTTGCATGTGGGTGGGATGGGGGCTATGGATGAAATGCACTAGGTATCCCTCCCCCCCTCCACCTAAAAATAAAAAAGGCAAATTATAAGGAGTATATGGCAAATGTATTGTCCCTGGTGAGCGAGCTGAGAAGACTTTTTAAAACCCTACCTAAAATTTAGTTTTGATGGCGATTTTAATTCCTTCCCTCTGTATCTTTTAAAAGCTTTCCAATTCGTTTCTAACAACTATGTTTACATGGCATTGTTGAGGTGTCTAGTGTTATGCAAAACCTATATGTACAAGCCGACAATCTCTTGAACAAAGAGTAACTTGCTCAAGGTTACAGAACGAGAAGGGAACCTGGAACAATCCTGTGCTGTAATCATTTCACTAGAGTCAAGATGATCTCTAGAAGCAGCTTTTATAAGTTAAATATGACTTGACTTTTGGACACCAGTATTAAGAAATCGTGTGTATGGTCATGGATTATTCTCAGATAAATTTTAAAAAAAAATCACAATTGGCCAAGTTAAAATGTGTCTATCTGGCTTTCAGAAAACAAAGCCAGAGTAGCACTGAGAGCAGCAAGAAAGGAAACATACGAACTCTCTTTTGCAAGGAGGAGTGTGAGAATTTATGGAACTGTGCCATCATGTCCAAATGAAGTTTCTTTTTATTACACTCCATTGCAGACTGTATACATTGTCATTCATTACAGAAACAAACTCATTTAATTAAGCTTTGTTTTAATTAGGTTTTACAAGTGCAATTAGGATTTATGAAATCCCAAAGGTAGTTTCAATGAGTTGTCAATTAGATTAACTGCTTTTTCTCAAACTTCACATTCAACTACTGTTTCAGAAACTTTAACATGCCATAACTGTTAAAAAGTTTTGTGGTGAACATTTTAGTGCTTATGTCAGATTGACAGCGCTGGAAACTAGTTCTCTTCATTCACAGAAAATGAATGGGTATAGGTAGTAACAAGGCAAGTTTCCCCTCACTGCCCTGTCAATGTGCTACAATTGTGCTCTGGAAGGGCCATCTCTTGGGGCAAGAAAGTTAACTTTTCCGTGGATAAGCAGGTTGCATGATCCATGCTGTTTGGGGGTGACGCGGCACTCTTGCGAACCCTTCTCTCTTCAAGACAAAAAAGTTTTGATCTGCTGCACCTGCATGGCACTTTCCTCGCGAGGCGTGTCAGTCTTCTCAGCCTTCGTTTTTCCGCGCTCACGCATGGACTTGTTTTTCTTCTTCTCTCCATCGTGTCCTCTCACTAGAGTTTATCCTCTTCTTTTTGCGCTAGCAATAACACAAAAGCACTTTTCAGGGCTATCAACATGCCCAAAAAGCAGAGGTTCAAATATTGTCAGTACAGACACAATGTCTATCACTGAGAGTCTTAACTACTGTTACCTCTACCTTGGCCCAGACTACGACCAGGCATCATGTAAAGACTGCGGCTGCATGTCTCCATGGGTGCAGAGGCAGATAGCCAGTCCGTGGGAGAAGGAAGGAACTTCCTCCCTTTCGGAGAGTTATGCGCCTGCCCCGCAATGCTCAACTCACTTCTCTGGACCCTGCAACTTCGACCCACAATGTCCATCGGAAAGCCTCCTCCATGGAACTGCAGGTGTCGAAGGCCAAGCATAGTGAACCATTGGGTGAGAGAGTTGCTACGGTACTGGCAAAACCCAAATAAAGACTCGCGCAGGTCATCCCGGATCTGATTCAGGTCAAGTGCGTCATCTGTGACAACGAAAGCCTCACACCGGCGCACCGACAAGACGCCTGCGTCAGGCTCCAAACGCCTCCGCGACACATCCATGCAAGCTGCAAGACAATTGTCCCATAAGAACGGCTGCGACACTCCGGCTACCACCCATGAAGCATTGGCGCAGACATCGAAGCAGGCACCACCACAAATGTTTGACGCAAGTGACTGCGCACTCCAAGATGCACCGCGCATTGACAGACGCAGCATCCTACCATGCACGACGCCTTCACGACTCACAGCCCAGATTTCTCGGCACGTGCGTCGTCCAAGAGTGAAGGCAAAAAGAAACCCGCTTCTTCTCATCATGAAAATGAACCCCGGGGGGCCCAGAACCCACATAAGAGGAGACTGGAACCTACATCCCCATCTCGTACTACACAGCATGTCAACTCAATCTTCGACATCTTTTCATAGCCCCTTTGGACTTCCTCTCCCAAGCCTGTGTCAGTCAGTTCCAGGTATTCCTCCTCCCAGGGAGACTGTAAGGTCTATTCAGATTTATCTATATGTTCTCATCTTCAACGCTTCATTCTTCAAGAGGAACATTCTCCAAGGACAAATCGGCTCCCCCAGACAAGGGTTCCTAGATCCAGTCACAATCTTCCTCAGACATCTTGTCTGTAGCCATATGCCCTCTTGAGAAACATTCTCCTGCTCTCATAGCTCTGAAAATACAGTGGCCCACTTCAAATCCACCTCTGGCCCAGTCCACACAGGCTATGGATCAAATTTCAACAATCATAAGGAATTTGTTCTTTGTATCCAGGGATTCTGCCCCCACATATTCCAGGTCTGAGTGGCAAAGGGCTTCCCAACTGTGCCCCTGCTTCTTCAGAGTCACCCATATCCCCAATTCCAGATAAGTGGGAGGACTCTCAGCCATCACCTCAGTCAGTCCATCTGAACTCTCCATCAGACCTTTCGCCCATCAGCTTGACAGGTTTTCCATGAGAACCACCAGAAGAACAGCTAGACCACTCTTCTCCCTGGAAGATTTGACCTATTCACAGTTCGTGGAGAAGGTGGGTAGTGTGCTGGGGGTGGAAGTCCAGAAACTCCCTGACCGTCGGGAAGAAGTCTTCGGAATTCTAAAGATTTTAGAAGTTCTGGCTGAACCATCGGCCCTGCCTTCCCATAAAGTTCTCAATGTGGTGCTGTCGAAAATGTGGGAGTCCCCTCACTCCAACCTGCTGGTTTCTAGGAAATTGGATTTGAAATTTAGGTTGCAAAAGTCCGCAACTTATGGAGTTCGTCCAGCTCCCACATGCATCAGTGGTTATGGAATCAGCGACGAAGCGGGCTAAAAAATCCAGACTGCATGTGTCTACTTCCTCTGATGAGTGAACAGACTTCTTGATGACTTTGCTAAGCAAACATTTCAAAATGCAATGTTAATATCCAGGATCCATCATCAGTTTTATATGGTCCAGTATCTGCTTTCTCCCTTGTTCTACTTTAAAAGCTTGACTATCTCCTTTTTAAAAGGTTAGTGCCAGCAGCCTGGTTCCACTCTGGTTAAGGTGGAGCCAGTCCTTTTGGAAAATGATCCCCCTTCCCCCAAAATTTCTCCATTTCCTTACAAAACTGAATCCCTCTTCCCTGCACCAGGGTCTCATCCACACATTGAGACTCCAGAGGTCTGTCTGCCTCTGGGGACCTGTATGTGGAACAGGGAGCGTTTCAGAGAATGCCACCCTGGAGGTTCTGCATTTCAGCTTTCTATCTAAAATCCTGAGTTTGGCTTCCAGAATCTCCCTCCCACGTTTTCTTATGTAGGTGGTGCCCACATGTACCATGACACCCAGCTCCTCCCCAGCACTGTCTAAAATCCTATCTAGGTGACACATGAGGTCCGCCACCTTCACACCAGGAAGGAAGTTACCAGGTGGTCATCACATTCATCAGTCATACATTATCTACATTTCTAATAAACAAATCAACAACTAAGAAGACCAACCTAACCCTTCCCTCCTGGCCAGTAGCCCTGGGAGATTCGTCCTTGGTGCAAGAGAACAAGCCATCATCTGTGTTGCGTCTGTCGGTTGCAGACGGCTGTGACCGCTCTGCTTTACCTCTTTCTCCCCTTTCACTCTCTTTGGGCAAGATGGCTGCCTCCGGTGCAGAGTGCCTCAGCGTTTCCAAATCAGCATGGGCGTCCCCATGCTCACTCCTGTGGCCTCCTAGGGCGCGAGCGCGTACATCTCCTATGCTCAAATACACGTCATGGCGGGAACCTCGGGGGCGGCCCCACCGCATGATGTCAGTACCTCTGGGTATATCTAGCCTCCGCCTCTGCTACTCTGACTGCTCTAAGCTGCATGCTTAGATGCCGCTTTCAATCTAAGGGCCTCGCTCCAGTAAGAAGCTCTAGACACCCACTCCTCGGGGGTCTCTCGCTTCCAACTTCCCTTCGGGGTTCCTCACTAACAGACAACTGCTCCTCAGGGTTCTCTCTCTCTCTCTCTATTCTACATTTCAGGATATTGGACCATTGGGTACTCGCTCTTCGAGAGTCTATCTACCTTTATATCCCGCACCACGGACCTTCAGCCCCACCATTCTACCACCAGGAAGATGCCTTCATTCTGTGAGTACCTTTACCCTAACTAATTGGGTTAGATATTTCACTTAGATGCAGTTCCAACACTGATCTCTCATTAATGGTGGGGGTGGAAGGGAAATAGAACCAAAAAGTTACTAAGAGCCAAGAGTAACATAAGTATGAGAAAAAAAAAAAAAAAGTGCAAAACTTGCTGGGCAGATTGGATGGACCGTTTGGTCTTCTTCTGCCGTCATTTCTATGTTTCGGCACTCCAACTCCACTCACCAGCTGCAGCATTACCCGCACTGGGTGAGACTATACTTCTGAGCCTGTTGAACGTACTGGTACTTCGTGGATCAGTGCCTTACCTTCCTGCTTTCACCATCTACAGCAGTACAATAAAGACTATCTATACCGTGTCTGCCGTGTCAGCCTATCACAGTGGTTCCCCTCGGGGCTCCTCCCCATGGGCAGAGTCATCTCCATTGCGACCAAGGGTCCACAATGCCACAAACAATCTGGAGAGCAGATCCTTGCTACAAGATCACTTCCTCCTACACCAGGGTCATGCTTCCAACCAGAAGACCTTTCTGATACAAGGCAACACTGCCAAACTGAATTTGGGACTTGGCTACTATGTCCCTGAAGGTCTCATCAATGTACCTCTATCTGCCATAGCTCTTCCAGGTCTGCCACTCTAGCCTCCAGAGATCGGACACTTTCTCTGAGAGTCAAGATCTCTTTGCACCGGGTGCACACATACAACCTCTCACCTGCGGATAAAAAAAAATCATACATGTGACACTCAATACAAAAAGACTAGAAAGCTCCCCTCTTGCTGCTGGATTGCTGCCTTCATCTTAATTTTGTTGAGTTCCTAGTTAAGTTTAGGTTGCTATGAGAGCTGGAATGTGTACAATTAGAATCATTTAAATTTATAGGTATATTCACTAATTAATCTGTAGTGACCTACAAGGGGATGATTAAACTCTCAATAAGGGCTGTGCAATAGTATGATTTAGATAAGAGCCCAGTTGATTTTTTAATGAAAAAACAGAGTTGCTTATCTGTAACAGGTGTTCTAAGACAGCAGGATGTTAGTTCTCACACATGGGTGACATTATTCGATGGAGCCTAGCATGAAACTTTGATCTCAGATTCTAGAGCTTTCAGCATGCCCTACTGAGCATATGCGGCTGTAATCATCACCATGCCCCCTAGGCAGAGTGTCACTCAGTCCATGATGTAGCTAATGCATGGACAAACCAACTCCCAGGGGGAGGCAGGAGGGTTTTGTGAGGACTAACATCCTGCTGTTCTAGGAGAACACATGTTACAGGTAAGCAACTTTCTCTTAGGACAAGCAGGATAGTAGTCCTCACAAATGAGTGAATACAAAGCTACAGGTTGTCCAAGCAGGACAAAGCAGTAACCCACACAGTGCTAAAGCACTACCTCGGTCCTTTGCTTGCGAGGCATCCAACCCACCAGGGTTCTACAAAGAAAGCCAAGAAAAAGACAGACACAAATCCCGATGCGCAGCAGGGATTCCTGGAGCAAGGGAATGATGCGAGTGCAAACAGAAGCAACTGCACATCACGGAAGACAGTACAAGCAGGGTTTTTAACAAAAACAGTGGATCTAGATCCTCCTGACTACAGGAAGGACCCAGAGATGTAAACGAGAGACTCTAGAACGAAAACCGCAGAGTTTTTTTTTCTGTGTGAAAAACAAAAAGCAAAAAGCAAAAAACAAATTGGGGTCCAAGAATCCTCCAGTAGATACTGTTGACCACTGGCAGCCAAAGGTCTGGAGAAGAGCACCCAGGTTTGGCTTGTAAGCCAAATTGGCAGAATAAACCTATGCTACACTTGAAAGAACAAGCAGCAAACCACAGCAGAGCCTGGGACAGACTGTGTGCCAAAGAATCAGACCTAGCTGACCTTGCAGGACAGCGTCAAGGGTTTCAGGGGATGAGAGACAATTCCCAAAACAGACCTGTAGCCCAAAAACTTCCGAGCAAGGAGATGAGATAGGCCTGAAGCTCACTCAAGAGCACCTGTCAGAACAGGTTCATCTATCCTGTCACAGAACTGTGAGGGAAGTAGGAAGGCCCTTTGGGCAACCTAGAGAATGAGAAAAGACTAAGGTCAGAGAATGGTGAAAATAGGTGGAAAAACGTGGTGTATCCTTCCCTGCAGGTATACAGAGATATACCATGAGCGCCTTAGCTTTACCTCCCCTCGATAATCCAATTGGAAGGAGTGACAAACACAAGGAAGCAGACCAGAGGGCTGTCAGGACAAGCACAAATCGCCCGGTTGTCTATCAACCCCAAGCGAACAACTCACTGCCAAAATCAGCAGGGAATTATCCCATCGAGATGCAGCACTCAGTCTTCTTGAGACAGCGGAAACTAAGAGAGATTACCCCAAGGGAGAACTTCCCCTCCTAAGGGAGCACGGGGCCCAGGAATGGACAATGTTGTATGACCCAGGACTACTCTGTCCACAAATGGGGAATCCTGAAAAAGGGGAAAAAACAGCTTGCGCATTACTGCAAGCAAAGGGCATTGCCTCTGATGTGGGGTACTCTGCCCCCAACTCCCACAGTCATGGACATGGCAATAGGGTGAAAGGCACAATTGCCCAGCTGATGAACAAACTCTCCTCACAAGAGGAGGGTTCCGCAGGCAAGAATGACTGATGATAGCAATCCTTAAGGAGGATGCTCACAGAGTCCAGCAGATTCCAAAGTGACTCCTGAACAGAGGGAAACCTGGAGGGAAACCTCGAATAGGGAAGGTTGCCACTGCAATCCCCAGAGGAGCCCCAGCTGAAGACAGTCCAATAACCATCAATGCCGCTCACTGGCCCTGTCCTCCAAGGAGATGCGCCGATTCAGAGGCTCAGGACTCCGCATCAGAGAAAACACATTTATCAGGGACAGAGCCCCAGGGACTATTCCATGAGAACATGGTAGATGGCGAAGACATATGCCTCTGCTGAGAAAGGAGAGGACACTGGAGCCACTCTCGATACCCATTCGCCTCAGAATCAGACTAGGAGTGCAGTCCTAGGCCAGCCTTGCGGCTGCGGAGCACAACCTGTTGTGACAGCTCAGAGGGAACAATCTACACACACACCCCAATGCCCAGGCGAAAGAGGACAATTGGAAGGCCTCCGCTGCAAAAGCGCGCTGGGCAGATTCATGCTATGGTAACCCATCCCCGGATGGTAGCACACCTATGATCCTGAGTGCCGAGTTTTTGGGAAAAATCCCATGCCCCAGTGAGGACCGAGAACCACATGCCTGAGTTGGTGGCTACACGCTGCCCCACGACCAAGCACAGAGTGTGTAATGACAGCTCCCCCACCAGTGGTCCTCAGCACTATGCAGTACGGACTGAGGCAGAGGCTGAGACCATTTTGAAAGATGGCAGAACTCTAGTGTGGCTGAGGACTGCACAGCCAGGAATAATGCCGCCTGGCAGCGACCGAAGCCCTGGAACAGATGCCTAATCTGTCCCAACTGCACAAGCTGCATGTCTACGCCACAATAACTCCAGTGGATGTTATTGTGGCGTAGACATGCAGCACCAGTGGCGTTCCAGGAAAAGCATGGTGGAGGGTGGTGGTCTATGGCATTGCCCCCTTCAGTACAGGAGAACGCTCCGGGAGACAGGCCATCAAAACTGCGACAGAACTGGCTCACCTGCGAGAACCACAGAGAACGACTGCAGCGAAGTCCCTGGCAAGCACAAGTACTTAAGGACGACCATGGATATGTCCTGTTTATCTATAAAGCAGTCTGCCGGTAAATAGTGCCATTCCAGGCACCACATGTGCCTACAGACTGATCACCTGGGGGCCCCAACCCCTGAAGATATGGACCAAAAAAGCCATGGGTGTCTGCAGGGAGAGGCTCTGCAGCCTCCCGACAGGTCGATATCAAAAAGAACCAACGGCCACTAGTGCCAACAGCAATTTCCCTTGGCTCACTGATTCGTCCAGTGGTGTCTATGCTGCAAGCTCAATGGCCTCGCAACTATTACAGCTGACAAGATTCCAGCTAGCACTCAATATTGTTGGTGTGCATATCTTGGCAGCCCCCCACCCAACACTGGGCTCGCTGGCTGAAGGGGTAGTTCTACGCTTCCCAATGCTCTCTAGTGGATGCCACCCAGGAGCCCTGAGGGCACCATGCTACTACATACAGATGCACCAGCAAACCAGGGTGCCTTGATTAGATGGCGACCCCTGCGCTCAATCCCCCCAATGAGCTAACGGTGGGAGGGAAAGAGACACTAGAACTAACTCCCTCTGGCTTGCTTATTTTCTCAGATACACACAAACTCTGAAGAATATATCCCACTATTTCACCTCTCCCCAAACTTTCTTTCTTTTCTTTCTTTTTTTTTTTTTTTAAGTCCTAAGATTTCCCAAAACTATACTTACCAATTCTTTTCAACCACCAGCAAAACGATCTTCTCTCAATGGATTTAAAGGTTTGAGTTTTGCACACGTTTAGGCACACGCTTCCTATCTTCTATTGCAAGGGGTGCGGGGCCTCTGGAAACTGGGGCTGCGGAGGTCGATGCCTGGATCGTTCATTGTGACCTCTGGCATCCTCTCCTGGGTGATGCTGAGAACAGTATGCAGATGAGCCTTCTAATCCTCTTCAACTGCCAGAGTTCATCTCATGACTGACTCCAACCTTTTCTTGCCTTATCGCATCCTTAGATTTGCTTCTTGCCTTCTTGGGCTTTCCTGAGCTTCCAAATGTATTCCTGCCTAGAGCTAGTTTAATTTCCCTTGTTTAAGTCCTGCTGGCCACCAGCATCTGAGGATTCAACCCAAGGGGTATGCACCCCCCACCTCTTGGTGGCAGTGGAGCATCTGAACTCTTGAGATGGGGCTCTTAAGGGAAGATTCATCTCCAGGACTGATGGTTTTAGCCATCACCGTAGACTCACTTTCATCCCGATCATCAAGATGTAATGAGTTGTATGAATGGGGATATAAAGCATAGGCATCTTCGAGATCCGTGACACATCCAGTCCCTGGGCTGAATGAATGGGAGGATCAATAGGAAGACCTTTCATCTTGAATTTCTCCGGGCCAGCAGTTTATTCAGCTCTCATAAATCCATGATAAGCATCAGTCTTCTGGACTTCTTGGATAAGGAAATATTGGGAATAAAAACCCTGGCCACACTCCTGGGATGGAACCAGCTCCATCACTCTCTGTTGAAGAAGCAACTCAACTTCCAAATAAAGCCAGGCCAACAGACTGTTCTGGAATGAAAATTTAAAGCTTTGGGTCGAGAGCAAAAATGGGAGAATCAAAAGCAGTACCCATACTCCACAATTTTCAGGATCAAATGGTCCTGAATTTATTATTGAATGGTGATCTTCATCCATTTTGCAAGGAAGGACTGGAACTTCCATCCCCACACTGGAGGTGGCAGGAAGTCAGACCAGAGACTGGTCAAAACATAGGCCTATGCTTCATCTGCAGCTACTGCAGAGCTTTTGGTTGATGTCTCTTTGGCAGAAAGCTGTTGCTACAGTGCAAACTGATACAATGAAAGGGGCATCTCTGGAAGAACACTCGTCTATAAGAAGTATCGGAGTCTGGTCAACCCTCCACTAATTGAAAGTAGTTTGATGCTCTTTAATACAAAGTTATAGTCTCTGACTTTGTCTCCGAATAAAGCTGTCTCCTGACAAAGGGACATTTCCAAGCTGATCATATACATCTTTCCACAGACCACTGGTTCTTAACCAAGTTAGCCTATGAGACTCAATAGCCACTGTATCAAAAGCTTCATAGACAGCGGATTAGGTGCCTCTCCTACTCTTCCGCATCTTCTATTGCTTTACAAGCTGCGGCATGTTTCAGGTCCAGCGAATCTGTTAAAGGCTTCAGCTTCACACATGCAAATATTGTACTGTGTACAACTATGCAAGTGCTCAGTATGGAAGTCTTGAAGACTCTTTCCAAAAGGTGTCCAGGAGCCTCAGGTCTTTCCCTCAGAGATGTACTGGAAATCTCTCAAGTCTTCATGGACCATTTAAATATAAAGTCTACTACAACATAGTGGTGAGGAAGCTGGACCACACCAAATCCAAGGGCAGGCTGCACGTCAGGTCAGGTTTTCTAGCTACTGGCAGGCAAGTAGTGGAATTCTGCCACATCCTGAACTAAAGATCCTGGAGGAATTACCATGTTCTCCTGTCTTCTGGAATCAAAGAGGGAAAGAAATTCCTCACCAGCTCAGTAAGCTTCACAGACTGTTTGCTGTCTGGGCCGGAGCTGGAAACATCCTCTTCAGAAACCCATGAGAGGCCAGAGCATTATCTAGGGGGGGAGAAAAGATAAGGATGAAAGAGAAAAGTAGGCAGAGGATGAGGGGAGCTGAGCTAGGACAAGGAAAGAATAGAGGTAACAATGGAACATCCACTGGTAATACTAATTGGATAATACAAACTGACTAGTTGGATTGTTTAGTAAAGAAAAACAAAAAATTGGGATAAAATATTCAATTTTAAATATTTGTTTTAAAAATTGTGAATGTTTGAGTTGTAATCCACCTTGTACCACACTGTGAGTAAAGGTGGGATAGAAGTTTTAAATAAATAAATAATAGCAAGGCTGAGTAGATAGGAAGATAAGCTGAAGAAAACAGAGAAGGGTGGGGGAGGAGGAGAATAGAATTGTGGTGGTAAATTGTGATCCACTGCAGTATGATGTGCTATTATAGTACTCCTGAGAGAATTCTGTGCCAAAAAAAAAAAAAACAGTGTTTCTTCGAAATTAAAACAGGTCTTATATTCTTTTTTAGCTCCGAAAAAACGGTTAGGGCTTATTTTCAGGGGTTGTCTTATTTTTTTTCCCCATAATTGGTGAATGAGGACAAGGCTAAGCCTGTCTCCTCTTTCATTCAAAAATCAGATTCAATTTTTGGCCGAACCTTTTGGTTTGGCCTTTGGTTTCGGCCAGCCGTGGGAAATTTTGTTTTCCTGTGGTTCGGGCCGATTTTATTTCGTCTGCCCCCTCCGAAACAAAGCCCAAAACCTTGGGGGGGGGGTAAAAAAAAAACAAGACACAAAAAAACCCAAGCCCACCCCAACCCTTCAAATTTAATTCATTGCAACCCCCTCACCCTCTCAACCCCCCCAAAACGTGCCAAAATTCCCTGGTGGTCCAGTGGGGATCCCGGGAGCGATCTCCCTACCACGTGACAGAGGCTGGCCAATGGCATTGATAGCCTGTCACATGGTATGGGCAAAGGACCATCGGCGCCATTTTGATTACTGGCAGCCAACGGCCCGAGAGCGGGAGATTGCTCCCTGGACCCCCACTGGAACACCAGGGAATTTCAGCAAGTTTGGGGGGGGGGGTTTACAATGAATTAAATTTGAAGGGTTGGGGTTTGGGTTTGTTTTTTTTTTTTTACAAACCCCCCCCCCTGTCTGCCCCCCCAGGTTTCGGGCCCCCCCTCCAGGGACTTTCGGTAAGTCTTTGGGGGGGGGGGGGGGCCAAGTCTTGTGGGTGCAACTGCACGTCCACCTATAACTAGGGCTTATTTTTCAAGCCCTACTGCAGAAGTCCTGAAAATCAAGCTAGGGCTTATTATCGGGGAAACATGGTAGTCTGAGTAATATTTTTGTGTATCATAGTTAAGTTTATTATTAAAGATGCTAATTATATAGCGATATTTTAAAATTATTGTGCACTGAAATATTCTGGAACAGAATTCCCACAGTAGAAAAACTGAAAAGAAAAAAAAAAAAAGTCAGTCTATACTAGGTTATCATAGCTGTGCTGAAAAACAGGTCAGGATGTGCTAGACTGTTAATGAGCTGAGACCCATCACCTAACTCTTCCACTTCAACAGATTCACTATTCTAACAAGTGCCTGAAGCTTTGTATGAGGAGTTTTGATATGTACTTTTATCAATCTTAGCATGAAAAACATTTTCTGCTAGTTCAGTCAGTACTATCTTGCTCATAAGGTTTTTTTCTGTTCACATGCTCTTTCCTTCCAGCCTAATACTACTTCTAATCATTTCTAAAGCTGGAATAAATATATGTAGCACTCTACAAATACATATAAGACAGTTCATAGAACTTTACAATCTATTCCAGACAAACAAGACAATAAGATCTTGGAAGTTAACTGTTTTCCATAATAAATGAAAAACTAACATGGGTATGATTAGGAGGATCAGAGATTAAGATTTAAAAGCAGCATCAAAAAGGTAAGTTTTTAGGATATATTTGAATAACGTTGCGTTCGTGGACCCTTGGGCAGAGGTAGGACTGACACAACCTACAGAGAGGAGCCCTGCAGGACCCAGACGAAGCAGAAACCCAGCTGGAGCTTCGATTCTACCATCCCTCATTCTCCTCGGGTTGAGTCTTTGAGTACCAGGCCGGCAGGTCTTAGGTGGGGCCTCTGCTGATGGCGAAGAGATTCATTGAGGTAGACGGGTTGACGAAAAACAGAGGCCAGGCATATCCGGAGATGGGCTGTGATCAGTGGCAGGTGGTAGACAAGAATATCCAGAAGCAGTCTGTAGTCAGTGGCAGGTGAAGGTCAAGAGAGTCTGAAATTAGGCCAAGGTCAATATCAGGTATCCGGTCAAAGAAAAGGCAGGATGGATAGGCAGGTCAGGCAAGCGAGGAGTAGAACAGGACGACAACGAGGAAGACACTGAAGAACTGAAGAGATGAAGGCTAGGATGCAGGAACCGAAGACAGATGCTGGGACAACTCACAATACTGCCAAGTAGAGGGACCGGTTGCCAAGGCAAGATGTGTCAGGAACACTGCCCTTTTATAAGGTCTGACCGTCAATAGGGGCCACGGGAGAATTCCCACTGCAGTCCCTTTAAATACTGAGGTGACACGAGCCTAAGGAGGACATACCACATAGTATGGTGTCAGCAGTGGTATCCAGCTGCATTGGAGTTGCTGACAGTGTTTCGCCGCATTGAGAAGTGGCAGGATGGCCTGGGACAGGAGTCACTGGTGGCGTTTTCGCCTCTCTTCGAAATTGGCATGGCTAGACCAGGCACAGAGGTGAGAACAGCAGTCCGTGGAAGTAGCCCACAGACCACCGAGCATAACAAATAAATGTCACATAAGCAGAATGACACACCATTTCAGGAATGTATGCAGTCGGCAATGGAGATAAGCAGAGTTCACAAGGAGAGGTTTAGAGAGAAAAAGAGAAAAGGTAAATGAGAAGCTAAAGAATGAATGCATTTGTAAGCAAGTAAGAGAAACTTGAACTGAATGCAGACACAGATAACACTGAGTCCCATGAATCATTTGCAATCAAAAAATTCACTCCTTAGTATTGTTATTCTGATGATGCTATGTTTGATGTTCTGGTCAATACATTTTAAATAAAAAATAAAATTCACTCCGAATATTTCTCACATTTTTTAAAACATGAACATATGTGATATTTGCAATGGGAAGTAGCATTTAATTGAAACCAATAAGAGTCTGATGAGAAATGCCATGACCAACTGTAATAGGCTAAGTCTGGCTGCAACCAATGAGATCTTGACAGTCAACATTCATATCTGTGACTAGTTAAAAAATTATGACCACATGCCTTCTAAATAAGAGGAAACATATTCATAAAGGAACTGCGAGTAGCAGCCCAGATGAAGCAAGGCAACGATTAAAAAAGATCCCCCTGATGCAGATTCATTCTCATGTTGGGCTTTTAAATGCTTTTTTTTTTTTTTTTTTAAAGTATAGGAAAGAATTTGGGGACCCATGTTTAAAATAGTGTACTATGAGTAAAGCCAAGTTTGCTTACCGTGAACTGTGTTTTCCATAGATAGCAGGAAAAATTAACCATGCTGTTTGGGGGTTGTCATCCAATGGTACTCTTGCAGACCTTCTCTCTCTAAGACAAAGCTCTGATCTGCTGTGCCTGCATGGCTCTTCCCACGCACAGTCTCCACAGCGACTAACAAAGCTAGATGGCACCACCGTTATTGGAAGGATCAGAACAGACAAGTCCAGGGAGGAGGGAGTGTACGCATGGCTAATTTAACCAGCGATCTACAGAAAACACCGTTTGTTAAACTTGCCTTTTTCTGTCGATAAACAGGCTGAATTAGCCATGCTGTTTGGGAGTCCCAAGCTTCGGATACAAAAAGAAAAAAACTGAAGGGAAGGGTGAAAGGACAAAGATAGAACAACTTGTGTGACCAAGTCACCATTGCTGTTCTTTCTAGCCCCTTTTGAAGTTTATTTTTTACCCAAATCTCCCAGTGAACATGTCTCTCCGACTAAGCACACTAGATTACACTGCATGCCCCAACCCGCTATCCGAAGCCGCTAGTTAGTCTAGGCAGTAGTGAGAGGTGAATGTATGGATAGATGACCATGTAGCCGCTTTACAGATATGTTCAACCAGTATATTCCAAAGATGCACAATAGAGGACACTGTGGCTCGCACTTGATGCGTCCCGTCAGATCCCGCCAATGGCATATGTGTGGACTTATGTCAGAACTGAATGCAATCCATTACCCAGTTGGAGATCGTTTTCTTAGAGACAGCCACACCTAGTGAGCTGGGATTGAACGAGACGAACATTGATGAGCACCAATGAAGCTGTGTCCTTTGTTTATAATAAGCTAAAGCTCTTTTACAGTCCAAAGAGTGGAGCAGACTCTCCTGCTTATTACTGTGCGGCTTAGAAAAGAAGGTACGTTGGGATATAGCTTGATTAATGTGAAAGGCTGAAGCTACTTTCAGAAGGAATTTGGGATGTGTCCTGAGTACTACTTTGACATGATAAAACTAAAAAGCACGAGAAATGTACCAAGGCTTGGAGCTCTCTCACTCATCAAGCCAAGGTGATAACAAGAAAAACCACTTTCCAAGTGAGGAATTTCAGAAGAACGGATTGCAGAGGCTCAAAGGGATCCTTCATGAGAGCAGACAAAACCACGTTCAAATCCCAAAGCACTGGAGGTTTTCTGATGGGAGGATGAAGGGTAAGACGACACCTCATGAAACGAGACAAGAATGGATGGGAAGCCACTGAGGAACCTCTGTCCCTCTCAAGGTAAGTGGCAAAATCACTTAAATGAACCCTTATTGACGATGTGGCAAGGCTGGATTCCGAAAGATGGAGTAGGTAATCAAGAAGTTCCTTTGGCAACAAAGAAAAAGGGCTAATCCGATTATCTTGACACTACTGCACATACCTTTTCCACCTGAGGAATATTTCCGTCTGGTTGAGAGTTTCCTTACTGATATAATGTGTTGAAAGCTTGGTGTTAGAGCTAATGCAAGATCTTGCGTTCAACATCCAGGCTGTCAGGTGGAGCGAAGCATGGAGAGGGTGAAGAAGAGCCCCCTTCTTAGTTATGAGATCTGAGTCCTGGCCAAGATAGACTGGGCGATCCTCGGAATACTGCACCAGATATGCAAACCAAGGTTGTCTTGGCCAAGCCGTAGCAATGAGAATCATTCGAGCCTTGCCCTGGATCACCTATTGAACTGTTCTTGAGATCAAAGGAAACCTGTCAACCAAGAGAGGAGAAAGGCATCTTGTGTTTTCCCGAGTCGGCTGGGACAGACTAAGCAGAACTGTACTACTTTCCAATTTTGCTCGGTGACGAAGAGATCCAATTATGGCTGACCCCATTACAGGAAGATCCTGTTGGCAACAGACTGGCTGAGGGAACATTTGTGGGGGTAAAACACTCTCCTGAGGCGATCTGCCAACATGTTTGCTATTCTGGGTAAATATGTCGCACAAAGTGTTACTGAGTTTGATGACCCACTCCCAGATCCACACTGCCTCTCAGCAAAGAAGCCAGAAGCGTGAGCCTCCCTGTTTGTTCACATAGAACATGACCACTCAATTCTCCGTGTGAATCACAAGGTGATTGCCTCATAGCAGATGAGCGATGGCCTTTAAAGTGTATCTCATGGCTCCGAGTTCTGGAAGGTTGATCTGGTAGGATTATTCGTCTAACGACCATAGGCCCCACATCTTGTAGCGCAGAAGATGAGCCCCTCAACTCCGAGTGGACACGTCAGTGGTGAAAATGAGAGTGGGTCAGTTCCCGGCTCCAGCCACCAATGAATGTCTCTGCACATGTAGTCTGACAAGGCTATTTTCTTTGTCATGTGTTGGCAGTATTAGGTCCATTGAGATTTTAAGTCCCATTAGAGGCATCTGATGTGAAGACGGGTGTGGAGACTAAATGAATGTGCCCAAGTAAAAAGTCTGCACAAGGGGGGAATTCTGCACTGTGCAGTTGCGCAGAATTGCCCAAGGAATAACTATTTGGAATCTGCCTGGTATTTACTATGACCTGGACTGGCCACCATCTGAGACAGGATGCTATGGTTGATGAACCTGGCACATTTTAATGTTATGTCTTGTAATGAGTTAAAAATTCCAGATCTATGGCAAGTCTCTTTCTATTCTAAAAGTGTTTGATCACTAACTTCAAATGTCTTACGTTCCTGGATGGTTTTGAATTTACTTTTACTCTCAAGAAGGGACATGAATAGCAGATGCAAAACATTGACCTTCAATTACAGGAGTGCTCTGACAAACTGTTCTCTCCAAATGCAAAAAAATGAGAAGCTAAAGGTTTTGACTGGCACCTAAGTTTTCTACCTCCACCACTATTCCAAATTTTTTTTTATTTATATTTTTCCACTTCAAAGCAGTTTACATTCAGGTACTGTAGGTATTTTCCTGTCCACAGAGGGCTCACAATCTAAGTTTATACCTGAGGGGATGACGTGGCTTGCCCAAGGACACAAGGAGCAGCAGTGGGATTTGAACCCTGGTTCATAGCCTGCTGTTCTAACTACCTAGGCTACTCCTCCGCTCTGTGGAAGGGATCTGCATCAGCAGTAATTAATAACTGTTCGAATAGACCAGCAAAAGCCTGCCTAAAAATGAGACTGGGTTCCTCCCAAAACACCGACCTCATCTTTACCTTACAGACACAGGTTAACACGCATATCAAAAAATATGTCCTTGGGGAAAATGTGCCCAAGATTTATTGACTTTAATAGAATTTGCTGTCCGGCATACTGGTCTGAACCTCAAGCAACTAATATCTGGAAACTGAGAAGGAGAGTGTGAACTATGGTTTATTTAGTGAGAAAAATACTCTGATTAGAGCAAAAATTATATTTGATCCTTGGCCATTTAACTAAGCACTTAAAAGGTTCAGACTAGGAAAAACACCAGCGATATTTACTGAAAGTACAGTTAAGCTCTGAAAAGAAATGAACTAGGAAAGAGTGAAAACCACACGAGTTACCATATGGACATTACCTTTGAACATTGGAAGTATTGAAACATTTTTTACTTTTTCCTACTATATTCCACCGCCTACAGAGAAAATATCAACATATGATCAACAGAATATCAAAATATGAACATATATATCTTCTGTTGACAGAAAACAAAATGAATAATACTAATAAAACCCAAAACACAACATAATAAAAAAAAAAAAAAAAAACTTGTAGAGATTCACCCCCTCTAATATTCACTAAACTTTTACCACTGCGTGTGTATTTTTCATGTAGCAATCCTTGACAGGTTTCATGACAACCACCTCACTGAATAATCAAAATATGAAATACAGACAAAACAAGAATCTTAGAAAACCAAACAAAAAATACCCCAAATTGTAAGCCTTAGTACTACAGTTTACAGAAAAAACATCTTTCTATATTGCCTAGTTATTGCTGTTGGAGGTGGGGGGGGGGCAGCGGCATTTTTTTTTTTTTTAGCCAAACACACCCCCCAAAATATATTATAGGCTATGCTACCAGCATGGGCTATGATTAAATCCATGCATTCACTTGTTGGTTTTAAGAGAAAGATAAAAAGGAGCAGTCTATGCAGAGTGAGCCAAGGATGTGCATTCAGTCCTATCTAACATCTACATCTATCCTCGGGGGAACTTCGTTTTCAGTTTAAACCAATTTTTACCAAACTTTTAGGTTGATTAAAGAGCAGTGCCAGAACCGCAGATGCAGTATCTCAAGACCTCTAGAAACTGCTGGAAGCTAGTGTGACCCAAAGCTTCTGCAGTCTTTCACGTCCCGATCCGCCAGTGCTTGCCAGTATGGTATTTCAAGTCCTGATTCCCCCTCCCTCCAGGCCACCAGAGTGTAACTTGCTGGAATGGTGGTTACTCCTCTTAGCAGAAGGCATGGAGATTACTGCCCTTAACCAATATGCTTTGATGCTTTCAGTGCAATTGCAACATTGCTCCCCGCTTGAACGGCAGGGGGATAAGAGGAATTTGATTCAGACAACAGAGGGCCCCGACTTCCATGGTCTGGAATACTGTTAAGTGGACAGTACAGGACTGCTTCTATGGCCAAGTCCTAAAGGAAACGAAGAAAGCGTCTGGGATCCTGATGCGCAGACATTAAGGAAAAAACACGGGACTGCTTCTATGACCAAGTCCATAAGCAAAGCTGACTGATACATGGGAGTAACCTGCACAGTGCAGCAGATCCATGCGAAGCTTTCTGGGCAGACTGAGTGGACCATTGGTCCTTTTCTGCTATCATTTCTCCTGTTTTTGTTCTTGACATAACCCTGACAAATTCCTGGCAAAAATTTTAAAAATAAAATCCAAAAGATGATGGTCCCTATCTATCCTATACTACTGGAAAGATCCTGAACTCCAGGACTGAAACTAAATCTTAGAGATCAAACGCCTGCAGTATGAAGATGATATGGTTATTTTATCACCTATCCAAGGTGGTTTGCAGAAAAACCTAAGCCTACTAGAACCACAGGTCCCATAGGTGAATACAAAAACACAAAAAGTTGTTTTCCCACTAAAAGCCAAAAGCATATCCCACCTACATTCCAGGGGAGATCTTGGAAGGGACCCATCCCATATCTTTAGGTTGCTCAAATGGCTCCCAATACTGCAGAGGCAGTCTTTGGTTTCATTGCTCTTTGAAAAGAATGGGCCTCGTTTCACAGATGAACCACCCAAGGGGGGACATTTAATCAGTCTGAACACTCTAGTCCCAGAGGTGTCCTCTAGTACCTTTAGACCAAGAGTGGGATCTATCTTCCAGCAACCTTTGGGACTCTACCAGCTTTTCTAACTCCGACAAAAAAAGGCGCTTACCCTTAAACGGACGTTTGCTAAGGTGGGCCTTAGATGCTGAATCAACTGTCACTCCTGAAGCTACAGAGAGCAGATTCTAACAAGGCCATACATAGCCTTAGCTAAAAAGGCTACAGAGTTAACTCCATCCAAGCTGTCGCAAAGGATTCTAGTTGTTGAATCCAACAGACTACGGCTCAGGTTATAACACCTCTACAACTGGATGCTTGAGTGCTCAATGTCCCTGCAAAAAAGGGCTACTTTAGAATGGCCTCAGTCTTTCTATCCTGCTGATCCCCAAGGTCTGTGTTACCTTCTATCAGAACAGCGGTTTTACACACAAAACGGCAGATACCATGAAATGCAGCGCCAATTATTCTGAACTTTAAGATACGAAATCCAAGGAATAGTGCATCTTTTAGCATTTATTTATTTTTACTTATTTTTTATATTTCGCTTTTTGGCACATCAAAGCAGATTACATTCAGGTGCTCTAGGTATTTCCCTATCCCCAGAGGGCTTACAATCTTATAGCTAGATTTATCAAAATGCAATAATTTTTGCATGAATAACGCCCGCATAAGGAAAAGGGGCATGGCTATGATAATTTTAGAGTTACCGCTCCGCATGTTATACTAGTGCTTCGCATAGGTCCTTTATCACAACATGCATTAAAGTTATTGAACCCCACCATATTTGTATTTCACAAGTTGCCGAGACAGGCATGTCATACTTTTGGGCTCGGGGGAGAGACAGAGCGAGTTTGAGAGCAGCACAGTAATACATCAGTGAAGATCTGATGTGATTTAGAGTGAGGAAAATCACACAAAGATGAGATTTCTACAATGTTCTCTCACCCTAGCACTGTGCATGTAAAACTAGCCCCAAAACCCTAGACCACCCCCCCAAACCTCACCTCGTGTTACTAGCTGGCCCTCCTATAGTGGTATAAAAACAGTTGATTACTATGTGTGCCACCCCAGAGGCTCTCTCTCTCTCTCCCTCCCCCACTCCCCTCCCGAAAATGCCCAAATCAGAATTTGCGATGTTTATTGCAAATCCTGCTTCAGGCATATTGCACAGGTTAACGCCAGGGAAAAAAAAGTATAGTTATTTCCGGCTTTAAAAGCGTGCAACAGTATGAGTTATGTTACTGCACAGTGCGATAATGCCCAAACCTCTCCCAAGCCCATCGCCTTTGAATAAATTCAAAAAATTTGCATTCGCGCATGCATTAGGACACTAATGCCATAACTCATTTTGATGAACAACCCTGTAAGTCTGCACCTGTGGCAATAGAGGGTAAAGTGGCTTGCCCAAGCTCACAAGGAGCAACAGTGGGACTTGGACCCTGGTATCTCTGGTTCGTAGCCCGCTGCCCTAACCACTAGGCTACTTCTCCACGCCATTTGTTCAGAGACCAGCGCACATTTACAGAATCAAAATCTGCATAAAGCCTGCTTTGACATTCTTCAGCCTCCCTGTTGGTGTGCGTCTTGGCATTGCCACGCCAAGATTCTGTATCAGACTTCTAACAGTATGCTCTCCTACATGCCAAGAAATTGATGACATTACAGTACGATGCACGCTAGCACACACCCAAAATGAGTGGGCAGGCACAAAGCAGTTTGACTACTCAGATGCTTTCACCCGCACAATTAATGAGGTAATCAGAGTACTGCATTTCCTAGATAATGTGCTTAACACTTGTTTTTTCTTTTTAAACTCCCAGCTAGAATACAGCAGAGACTTTGGCAATTTGCTGAATAGGAAGAGAACCTATGGATGACTGAATACTTTTTTCTTCTTTACTTCTTTCCAAAACGGAATCTAGTAGAGCATCAAATTATAAAATCAAGAGAAATTTCAATCCTTTCTACTACTGGACTCAAACCAGTAACCCCGAGTAAAAAGCACTTTATCACCATCTCATCACCAATAACACTTTTTTCCTTTCCTATCTGGAAGCTCATATGTAGTCAGGACACCAAAAACATGTGTCATCAGATCATACGCCCAAGTGACTAAGAATGTTTAATCAGCATTAAACTGTAAAGTGCACTGGGATCACGTCTGAGTCTAAAGATAATTTGTATTTTATATATAGTATTTTGTTGCCCAACTTTTTTTTTTTTTAACACAAATTCTACTGTTCCCTGCAGCCACTTCCTGTCTAGGACAATAAGGGGTAATGATCAGTGATGGGCAAACTAAGATCTGCGGGCTAAATCCATTACGTGCAGTCCGCCAATGCTCCGACCTGCCTGCCCGCTGTCAAAGGCCAAGGTATTGCCCTTGATAGCACTTGAGCAGGAAGGTGGGAACATCGGCATGGGGCAAGGAGAGGCCCCATTCGTTGGTGCGCTGGCGGAGTTCCCAGCCCCTGCCAGCGAGGAGCGACCCCCATCCGTTGGTGCTGGCGGGGTTCCCACCTGCGAGGAGAGAGAGAGCGCGAGGCGGCAGTGGCGCCCACCAGAACCCAAGCTGGCGGGACCGAAAAGGAAGAGACACACGGCGCCAGCTGCCAGCAGAGCCAGAAAAGAAGACTCGACAGCAGCGCCTGCCAGAGCCCAAGCTGGAGCGGCCAAAAAAAGAAGAAAAATTAAAAAAAAAAAAAAAAAGACACGGCAAGTCCAGGCCAGCGGGACTGAAGGAGGAGAATGGAGATGCAACAATGGCGCTACTGGAGGAGAAGCAGCGAGACTGGGTGGTGGGCCACCGCTTCAACCAAGGCCAGCAGGGCTGAAGAATGAGCAAAAGGTACAATTGTGTGTTTGGGAGCCCGCTTCTGTGCGTACCTGGGAAAGATAAAAGATATTAGGAGAGTGTGTGTCTGTCTGTCTGTGTCTGAGTGAAAGAGAGAGAGAGAGAGATTGGGAGCCCGCTTCTGTGCGTGCCTGTGAAAGAGAGAGTCTACAATCTCGGGGTAACTGGAAATGAAAAGTTTGCAGATCAGGATAAAAAAAATTCCCCCCTCTCCATATTAGTTTTAATTATTGGGTGTTTGATATGTTGGCTGTTTTGACATTTTTGATTGATTTGGGGGAAATCTTTAAAGTTGTTTTTATCCTTAATTATTAGGTGGTGTTCTATTTGTCATCTGGATTTGAAATATGCTTTTTATTAGTATGCTTTCCTCATTGCTATGATTTTTTGTTTTATGAGGAATGATAATATTTGTGTTTTTGATTTATTGCACTGCATGAGAGTCTGGCTTTTAGTGGTTTCCAGTCCATTTTTTTGGTCTGCACCTTACTATGTATACTTAAGGCCTGCGTTTGTGACTGAGTTTAGGTGGTCTGCTAGCTGGGAAAACACTTTGTACCCGTTGTGTTAAAGGCTTTTCTGATTTTGGTAGAAGCTGGGGATCCATGACTGAAGGGGTTTCCTTGGGTGCTAAGAATGATGGTGTTAAAGCCGGCTGGATACTGAAAGGCCTGCAGCAAGTGGTGATTTGACTGCCACACCCCACCCCTCTGGCCCTTGTTGCACTCGATAACTTGTAATGTGGCCCCAGCACAAAAAAAAAAGTTTGCCCACCCCCTGCTCTAGATATCAGGAAGCAATGTATGGTAACACACATTAGTAAATAGGGCCCATTGCATCTAATGAAAGCAGCAGGGAATAAACACTGGGCTAACAAGGTGCTCATGCCCACTCTACCAGTCTTAGCTGTATCCTTTTCATTTTTCGTACTAACTGGAACATTCTGTAAGGTAGGCATTTCAGGGGTTTATTTTCTCTTTTTTATAGAAAATTGTTTGTGACCGTGAACATCAAAGAGACTTATTTGGTATTAAGTGCTTCTCCCCATACATAAACATGCAACAGACCCTTTAGAGTTAAGGCTGAGTGGGTCTCCCGCTGAAAGGTCACTATCACAACTGATACATACTTTGTGGGTGCAGACTGTAAAGCTATTGAGCCAAAGCTCGCTGAGGGACTCTATTCATCAAGGTGCAACATGCATTCTTTGTTGCCACCTACTTTATTTAAAAAATTAATAGACCCGACTATCAACATTTCTAGGCAGTTTAAGATAAAACAAAATGAATTGTAATACATGCACGGCAGACAATAAAACCAACCTAAATCAAAACATTCAGTTGCGCCCTGCATTTCTCTTAGATTGGCAGATTTTACCCTTTTTTAATAAAAGTTTGAGAGTCCTGGATTGGTATTTGTTTAAAATCGTACTGCAGCAGCACAGAAAGGCAAATTGAAGCCAACAGAGATTTAGCGGCAGCATGGCAAGAGCTGGCTCTGCTGGGCCCTTCTTGTTGCTGAAGTTTATATCTTTTTCATGCCATCAGCATCGCTGTAAAGAAACGGAAGGGATTTTCCAAATGGCAGTGCATCAACCCTGACAGCATGACTTCCAGCACTAAAGTGTGGAGTGGAGGAGTAGCCTAGTGGTTAGAGCAGCGGGCTACAAACCAGGAGACCAGGGTTCAAGTCCCAGTGTCGCTCCTTGTGACCTTGGGCAAGTCACTTTACCTTCCATTGCCTCAGGTACAAACTTAGATTGTAGGCCCTCTGGGGATAGGGGAATCCCTACAGTACCTGAATGTAGCACTGAAAAAAGCGGAAAATAAACCTAAACAAATAAATCACAACAAAGCAAGATTATAGCAACCAGAGACCACTACTGCTAATTCATGTGTGATTATATTACCAAAGGTTATTTTGACTACTCCACTTCACTCCAAAGAGTTTCCTTGAATTTACTGAAGTTCATGAGGGTTTCTTCAGACAAAACTTAAACAGGTTGAGAAGTGCTTACCATAGGCATTGCACAGAAGCATGTTTCCTGGCACTCATCTCTCTGCCCCCCACACCAATCTGGCAATGGGGTCAGCACTTTTTTCCATCTTTTTAAAAAGAGAAACAGAGAAATGCGATTGGCAGAAAAAGATCATACAGCCTACAGCCTGCCTATCTACAATCCCTACCAGTCCTTCAGAGATCCTCCCCTGTGCTTGTCCCATGCTTTGCTGAATGCAGAGATCCCCTGTCTACATCACCTCCACTGAAAAGCTGTTTCATGTAGACCACTCTTTTACATAGAAATATAGAAATGACGGCAGAAAAAGACCAATCGGCCCATCCAGTCTGCCCAGCAAGCTCCCACACTTATTTTCCATACTTATCTGTTTCTCCAACCACCAAGTTCAGGGTCCTTGTTGGTAACTGTTTGATTCGAATTTCCTGCCACCCCCTGCCTTTGATGCAGAGAGTAATGTTGGAGTTGCATCAAAAGGTAAGCATGAGGCTTAATGGTTAAGGGTAGTAACCACCACATCAAGCAAGTTACCCGGATGCTTGTTTACCCAGACTGCACAGATCAATGCCTTGTTGGATGCTGTCTGAATGTAAATCCTCTTTTCCACATTTCCCCCTGCCATTGAAGCAGAGAGCAACGCTGTATATGCATTCAAAGTGAAGTATCAGGCTTAATTAGTTTAGGGGTAGTAACCGCCCCCTTTCATCCTCATCCCATGATCTCTTACAGGCCGATACAGTACTGTTAACCTGTGTTTGGATGCGCGTTTTCAACGTGCTAGCTTTACCCCATATACAGTATGGAGTAATAGCGCGTCGAAAACGTGCTGCCAACCCCCCGAAACTAATAGCGCACGCAACATGCAAATGCACGTGGATGGCCCTATTAGTTATTCCCACGCGATTCACTAAGTAAAATGTGCAGCCAAGCCACTAATTTTACTTTCAGAAATTAGCGCCTACCCAAAGGTAGGCGTTAATTTCTGCCGGCACCGGGAAAGTGTACAGAAAAGTAGTAGAAACTGCTTTTCTGTACACCCTCCGACTTAATATCATAGCGATATTAAGTCGGAGGCCCCAAAAGTAAAAAATAATTAAAAATTTAAAAAAAATTAAAATCAGCCTATGCTCACGGGTTGAAAACTGGACGCTCAATTTTACCGGCGTCTGGTTTCCGAACCCGTGGCTGTCAGCGGGTTTGAGAACAGACGCCAGCAAAATTGAGCATCCGTTGTCAAACTTGCTGACAGCCGCCGCTCCTGTCAAAAAAAAAAAAAAAAAAAAAAAGAGGCGCTAGGGACACACTAGTGTCCCTAGCGCCTCTTTTTACCGCGGGCCCTCATTTGAATGCTAAATCGCGCGCACAGGAGAGTGGGCGCTCGCCCGCTCCTTTTACTGTATAGGCCTGTTATTCTGGAGCTTCCTTTCTATTGAAAGAAGCCCAACCCCTGTGCATTGATAGCTTGAAGATATCTACATGTTTATAATCATACCTCCTCTATCCTCCCTTTTTTCTAGGGTGTACACGTTTAGATCTTTAAGTCTTTCCCCATATGCTTTATAACAATGTCCACTGAACATTTTATAGTAGCCACTCTGGACCAATGCCAGTTTATATTCTTTAGAAGGTGCGGTCTCCAGAACTGGACCCAGTATTCCAAATGAGGTCTCACCAAGGACTTACATAGGGGTATAGGTCCTTTTTTCCCCCCAAACCATTCCTCTCCCTATGCACTCCAGCATTTGTCTGGCTTTTGCTGTAACCTTATCCACATGCTGACCACCTTAATATCACTGGATATGTTCACCCTCAGATCTCGCTCGTTTCATGAATAGAATTTCACCACCCCCCCCCCCCCCCAATACTGTACCACTCTCTTAGGTTTTTTGCAACCCAAATTCATGACCCTGAATTTTTTATAATTAGATCATAGCTTCCAGAATCTAAACCATTCCTCCAACTTAGCCAGATCCCTCATGTTTTTCACAACTTCCTGGCTCCTTGTTGCATATTTTGGTATCTGCTAAAAGACAAACCTTCCCCCAATAGCCCTTCCACAGTATCACTCATGATCATGTTGAAATGAACTGGCCCAGTGACCCAATATCACAGTGAACTTCGCTTACCACTACTCTGTCACCTCCCACTCAAATTTCAAACCCAGTTGGGTCACTTTAGGGCACATACCAAGGGTGCTCAGTTTATTTATAAGTCATCTGTGCAGAACCAGGTCAAAGGCCTTACTGAAAGGACACCGTGGAAAGGGGTGGATCCCAGATGGCCGAATGGTAAGCTCACCCGTTGTCTGCTCTCTCGGGCATATTAGAAATTTCTGATTTCTTGCTAACTTTTGACCTGAGATGGGAAGAAAAAGGAAACCAAGGACGGAGCCTTACCCCGCGGCTCCTTCGACAACTTCTTTCTCCGGACCTATGGACGCCCATGTCCTGCGCAGCAGCTTAATGCCGGGGCCTCAGCCGCTGGACAGAGGGGGAGGGGAATTTGAGCTCCCCCCTCTCTCCTTGGCTCTTTGTCACCCTTAAGCCCCGTAGAGGGAACCCCTCCGGATAATCTCGCTGTGACCAGAGGAGCCCCAGAGTCGGGGGAAAAACCACCAGACCGAACTGCCAGCAAGTTGAGCCCAGCAGGGAACGAATGGGCGATGGCAGCAGCGGTGAGTCCAGATTTCCATCGTGGACAGCCCGGTATGGGAGGAGAAGCATTGTTGGAAGGTGGTGGTCACTGTGATATGGAGTCAGTTCACCTGAGAATGCCTGTTGTGTTGCCTATAGTGCAGAGACCAACTGTTTTCTCTCTTGTGCTAATCTTTTAGTTGACTCCTCAGGGGCAGTTTTCTGAAAATCATCTCCAGTTTACCTCACTTAGAAACCTGTGCGTGTCCATTTTCTGTGTCCCTACTCCTTGCCCTTCAGCAGTGAACCTCATATCAAAATACTGGTTAAGTAATTTTGCATTTTCTTCATCCTCTGTATATGCCTCCCCTTCACTTCGGTCTTAGACTGCCACTTTTGCATTTCTTCCTATCACTAACATAGCAAACAAAAAAACTTGTTTCCCCTTTTTACCATATCTATGTTTCTTACATTTCCATCTTCACTCTTTCCTAGCTTTTCCAATTATTGCCTTTGCTGCGAGCTCTTGTAATTTATGAAAGCTAACCTTTTTTCCCTTGCTTTTTAAAGCTACTTTTTTTTTTTAGAAAATCATAGCAACTTTTTTTCTTACTACTACTGACTTTCCTAAAAAAGAAAAAAAAAAAAAAAGCTACTCTTACAAGTTTTGCCCATTGCTCTTCTACTTCCCCTAGATTTTTACATCCGGTCAATGACTCCTTGAAATACTCCCCCATTTTGACGAAGTTAGTTTTCCTGAATGAACCATCACTGCCAGCACTAATACTAATGTCACTCATACACGATATCCCCTCCTGTATTGAATCTCAACTAATCTATTGCGTCTAAATCAACTCGTGTGACAAGTGTGTCAAATCAAAGTTTATGTATCTATGTCTGAGTTAAGCATAAAATGTTTTTTTTAAAAAGAGACAACATTTTTTAGGAGAGAAGAAGGTGGTTTCATATATCACCGCATCCAACAGTGTTTATAATTTTAATCAACCAACCTCCTCCCGCCCGTGATTATTTTATGTTTATGCTTAGCGTGTAGTGTTAATGTGATATGCTTTAATTGTGTGCTTACGATATTTAAATTTAAAATTGCATGTATTAGGTCAAGACTATCTTGTAAATTGTGGTCAACTACTTTTGACTATAGCTCTAAATTTCTTTCAAAATGCCAGACCGCTCCCAAAAACGCCGACACTCTTCAAATGTTAGCCGTAGGCTGGAGATACAAAATCCATTCCCAAAACTTATCTTCTTATGTGTCCATATCCCAACAGGGCCTTGTTTCGAATCAAAGATCCTTCATCAGCGGATGTACTGTTATGTCCTGTTCGTTAATGTTGTCCGGCGTTTTGCTGAAGTTTACTGGCCATGTATACGGTCGCCATGTTGGTTTAGCACTAATACTAAAGCACACTATCCAGTAATCACTGGAGCCCAGATTGTCATCCATTAAGAGAAGGACCCCCAAACTACAGCTCGTGGGCCATATGTGGCCAACAGAGCTCAGTTTCCCAGATCACCATACATTCTGTGGCCAGAACCAGAACATTCTCATCTCCACCTTCATGTGCAACAACAGCAGCAGCAGAAAGACTGAGGGGGTTTCCCAGGCCCCACCAGCAGTAGATGAGCCACTGCGCTGCAACCTTGGAAAGAGCTAAATTGTGAACAGACCAGACCAGATCCCACCAGCAGCAGAACTACTGGCAGACAGGTCAGATCCCACTCGTGGAAGATCAAAAGGTAGGTGCTGAGGAGGAAAGGGGAGAAGGTGGTGAAAATAAGAGTAAAGGGAGGGAATGAGTGAGAGCAAGCTAAGTGGGAGGGGAGGAGATGAGAGTGAAAGGAGGGAGGAAGGAGAGGGTGTGCATGCATGTGTGAGAGAGGAACTTAAAGAGTGAAGATAAGGTGGCAAATAAAAGAGAAATGGAGATGAAAAGCTTGGGGACTTTGCACTACAACATTCTGAAGTACGAGATCCGATATCATCCGCTCCTTTGTGGGTTCCATTACCAGCTGAGGGAACAGTTCTCCCGGCAGAGAATCCAGGCTCCCTTGATTCTAGAAGACACTGCACTTCCAATCAATACCCAGCATATTTAAGTCACCTGACTATAGTACTTTCACAACTTTGTGAATATCCTCCATTAAATCTCTATCCATTTCTTCGGTCTACAGGGTACGACTGTACATCATACCATAACAGACGTTCCATTCCTTCTTTCCAGGTTAACCCACAGTGCCTCATCTCATAAGTCCTGCAGCTCCGTTGCTTCGACTGAGATGAGATTTTATATCCTCTGTCATAACTGCCTCTAGAGCCAGGACTTTGTTTACCATACTATAAGCATTAGTGTACATAGCTTTCAGGATTTGCCCTTTTTCCAAGTGTTTAAAGATTTACTTAGCCAGGTATTTTCACAGACTTTAGGGCATGGCCGGCTTTTGAAGGTGCACCAAGTTCTAGGGGACCACTGCCCTGCCTGTGCACCTCATCTTCTCAAGCAGTAAAATACTGTCACTGGCTGCCTCTTCTGCAACAGCTCCCTTGGGTCCGATCCTTCGCTCACCCAGCTTTCCCCCCCCAATGATTGCTCCCGTTCCCTCACCAGCAGGAGAAAAGCAGCTGGTAGCTCAAGATGAGCTACATTCAAGTGCAGTAGGTATTTCCTTGTCCCCAAAGAGTTTATAATGTAAGGAGCTGATGTAATAACATGCTCAGAGTATACAGTTTAACCCATAGTTGTGCACACATTGTGTGCAAACTATACTGATGTAAATTTTACGCACACAAAAAAGTGCATACAGGTTAGTGCCAACTCATGCAAATCCCATGCAAGTGATGATGCTTATTACCCTGCAATGCACAAAGATGCATTGGCATAACTCATGTTTCTTAGCACTGGAAATTTAACTCCTGGTTAGAGGTGGAGTAAATTTTCCAGAGTTAAGTGTCAGTCTATGAGCGGAAGCTGGAGTTCTGGTGCACTGACCTGAAGTTTGTATTTTCTGCACAGAACACACACTTTCTGCACATTTAGCATGTTTTTGGCATATAAAATGATTCGTGCACACAAAAGTCTTATGCTCACAAAAAAAAAAAAAAAAAAAAAAAGTGTAGTGTGGTGGATTGATATATATTTGATATGCCTGTTTCTCTATCTCCCCCGTTTCCCCGCCCTAGTTTTATGTAATTTCATTTCTTTGGTTAACTATGTTCGATGTAAACCGGCATAATGTTCTCACTAATGTCGGTAGATAAAAACCTTAAATAATAATAAAATAATTGTCTCAAATGATGAGTCCAAGAAACTCATTTTCACAGCTAGAATAAACTCAAATTTGTGAGCTTTTTAACTGCCAATGCATTAGTATACCATTTGCTTACTTGCATGGGAGTTAAATTTTACACTACCTGAAATAAAAAAAAAAAATAAAAAAAAAAATTGTGCATTGAATTTTGGCACACAGTTTTACAATGCTCCTTCTTACACTGTACCTGAGTCAATGCAGGGTAAAGTGACTTGTCCAAAGTCAGAAGCAGCACCAGTGGGATAGCACGAAATCCTGCAAAATCTATCATACCAAAACAGCAACAACCATACCTATGAAAAAGCAACACTGCAAATATCCCACTAGGCCCTACACAACCAATATACCTCCTACTGGGAAAACAGAACAAGCCGGACTACTAGAGATCCCTACACAGCAACTGCAAATAAGCAGAATACTTCAACTCGGTCACAAGTGCAGAACACAGAATGGATGGTCACAAATTAAAGAGAGAGAAATATGCCCAAACTTCAAATATGAATTCCACTGCAGCTTCACCACCTCCCCTTCTGTTCCATGAATGACAGGAGCAGAGGGGCCAGATTACATATGATTCACCCTCCCCGCTAGGACCTGACCCCGGGACAGTCACCTCGCTTGAGCCTCCTTTCCCCAGGGTCCAGCATTCATCAAGGGTCTTTTATGAACTGCTGTTCTCAGACATAGGTTTCCTAGCACACACTTATGCTTTCCTTGAGTTTTTCCAACTTTTGCCTGTGCAAGTGATCTTCTTGCTTCTGAATACGCATGGTCTGTTGCCCTGCCAAAAGTTCTGATGATGGATGGATCTCCGTTTTATCCATGAATTCTATTAGAACATAACTGCACAGCATCATATACACAAACTGTACCTTTTGCAGCAGACAACTCTTTTGCTTTAGAAGAGGGGAAAACATCACATCTGTTTGACAAATAAAAAAACACAGCCTCTCCTTCCTAAATGTTTCTTTACTGCATTATAATGGTTTTAAATGGGAAATTAAAGCAGTACTACTAGGAAAAGAATCCCTCTGATAATTCAATTGATAGTTAAACACAAAATCATTTAAATGCCCCTTTTTCATTCTAATTTATACTTCATCCCTAAGGAGATTAGCGTTTAATGATTAATGAGCAGGCAAGCATGAATTTTCAGTGCAAAGAACAAGAGGGTAGAATATGAGATTCCGAGGGAGTAGACTCAGAAGTAACATTAAAAAGAAATAATTCTTGGAGTCATCTGATGTGGTGATTTCGGACAGATGCATGCCACTGAGTTCCGGGTGCCATTCCCCCATTCATCATAAAAATAGCTGTTAAACTGAAGTCTGAATGGTATGATTTTTCAGACTTAACAGTCTATGGACAGATTTGTTGTGAAATCGCAGGAGGTGATGTCCACAAAACTTGCAAAAATGGAGAAAGAATAACCAAGACTTACAGATTCCAAGATGGCCGCAGCAAAAGATGTGCCTCAGTAATGACGCAGACATCTGCTGTTGTACTGGCCGATGCTGCAACATTTTATCACATCTCCAAAGAGATCAATAATGTAAAAGAAAGAAAAAAAAAGATTTTCAGACTAACACTTGCATGGGAGATGTGGAGGGGAAAATGGGAGCTGTGGAGGATGACACAGATTCCTTAAGGACTCACGTGTCATGATGATTCAATGCGAGACTTGGCGTACGAAAAGAAGAAGATTTGTCGTTACTATTTGTTACTTGCCCCTGAGGAAGCTACATTTTTTGAAGCGAAACATCGGCCGCTGTCGGGACAAGAGACAGAGATATCACAGATGGGACAGACGGGTTATTAAAACAAAAAATGTTTACAGGCTTTGCAGCCGCGCCAGACGGATTATAAATTTCATACATGCTTCGCAGCCGTGCCAGACAGAGTACAATTTAACACCTACAGGCTTTTGCAGCTATGCTCTACAAATATAAGTTAATGCTATTTTCTCAAGAACTTCCCAGGCTTCGGTGCCGTTAAGAGCCGCAGATGATTAATAGACCGGGCGGTTCTACATTCAATGGTTGAACACATCGCCAGGCTTGCTGATGCGACAGCTTAAAAAGTTAGTATACCTTTACACAAAGTATACATTCCTACTTTTATTGTGTCATGGCCTTCTGAATCCATAGTGGTGACAGATCCACATGAAAATTATTAGAGGTGGTGCCTTTTGTTTAGATTTGATTTGTACTTTGAGACATAATATTTTAGGTGGGATTACTGAGATATGGAGGATGCCCACTTGATTGCATGCAAAAATATTTCCTTTGTTCCCAGAGGAGAACGAGCACTCAATCCATAATACTGTACACTGAGAAGGCCAAAGCGGTCTTAAGGGGAGAAATTATTAGTTATACGTCAAAGAATAAAGGCTGGAGCAGGACATTTTGCAGATTATAAAAAGGGGGAGGACAGACCTGAGGGATGGCTCTATGAAGGAAAAATTGCCTAAGCACCTGCAAAAGGCAAACAACTCCTTGTATTCTTTGAAACTTAAGTTGTTCCTCTATGGCAGGGGTCGGGAACCCATGGCTCGCGAGCCAGATATGGCTCTTTTGAGGGCTGCATCTGGCTCGCAGACACGTGTCGCCATACTTCGCGGTTCCCCGCTGACCCAGCTGCTCCCCGGTCCTCCGCCGCCCGGGCTTAAAATGCTGTCAGCCCGGGCGGAACGCGGCAGGACAGCTGGAGTCAGCGGCACCGGCGTGCTCTCTTCTCCTCCCCCCCCCCCCCCGCGGCCCGGAAGAGGAAGTGGAGAGCATCGGGTGCCTGCACGGGAAGAAGAGACCACACTAGCGTGGTCTCTTCTTCCGCGCAGGCACCCGATGCTCACCACTTCCTCTTCCGGGCCGCGGGGGGGAGGAGAAGAGAGCACGCCGACTGGAGTCATCCGGGTGCCTGCGCGGGAGTCATCGGGTGTCAGCCGGGTGCCAGCGCTGGAGTCATCGGGTGCCTGCGCGGGTCTTCCCGCGCAGGCACCCGATGCTCTCCACTTCCTCTTCCGGGCCGCGGGAAGAAGAGAGCACGCCGGTGCTCTCTTCTTCCCGCGGCCCGGAAGAGGAAGTGGAGAGCATCGGGTGCCTGCGCGGGAAGAAGACTGCAGCGCGGCTCGGAGGAAAATGAAAATCTTCAACCGCGGCCGATGGGACTCCGCCTTCGCCTCCGCGAGGGCTGAAAATGAAGGAGGTTAGCGTTGGGAGGTGGCTGCTGCTGCCGCGAGTTCCCGGGGGGGGGGGGGGGGGGGGGGGGGGGGGGGGGGGGGGGGGAGAGAGTGAATGAGCGAGCAAGCATGTGTGTTTGAGATCCTGTGTGTGTGAGTGAGAGATTGCATGTATGTGAATGATTGAGAGCCTGTATATGTGAAAGAGAGTATGTCTGTGATTGAGATCCTGCCTGTGAGAGAGAGAGCATGAATGTAAGTTTACCATTGGGAACCTGTATGTGTAAGTTTGTAATTGAAAACCTGTTTGTTTGAAAGAGTATGTGTGTATGATTGAGATCCTTTGTGTGTGAGAGAGATCATGTGTATGTATGATTAAGAGCCTGTGTGTATAAGTAAGAGAGAGATCATGTGTGTCTGTGTCTGATTGACAGCTGGTTTAGGTGATGGAGCATGTGAGTATGTGATTGAGAGCCTGTGTTTAAATGAGAGAGAGAGACCATGTGTGTCTGTGTGTGATTGAGAGCTGATTTAGGTGAGGGAGCATGTGAGTATGTGATTGAGAGCCTGTGTGTAAATGAGAGAAAGAGAGGACATGTTTGTAAGCATGTGAATGAGAGTCTGTGTGTGAGAGAAAAAGACAGCATGTATTTATGTGATTGAAAGCCTGTGTGTGTGTAAGCGTGAAAAGATAGACAGCATGTGTGTAAATGTGTAATTAAGAGCCTATATAAGTGAGAGAGAAAAAACATTTGTATATGTGAGTGACTGAGAGCATGTGTGTATAGGTGTGTCATTGAGAGCCAGTGTGAGAGAGAGAGCGCTGGTATGTGACTGAGAGAGGAGAAAGTTCCAAGCAAACCACCCCACCTCCTGCTAATTCAGAACAATCTCAGGACACCTGGATATCAAACGTTCCCAGGTATGCAGAGCAAAAAAATTTTTGTATCCTTATTATTTTTCATTACTGGATCTTTGTGTCTGCTATTTTGAAATATTTTGTTGGTATCTGGAAATGTTTTATATGAGTTTTTAATTATTGGATATTCCACTCATCAGCTGTTTCGAAATATGTTCTTTTTGTTAGTACAGTTTTACTGCTGATGATTTTATATTTCTTGATTTGTTTTATAAGGATGTGTGATGTTTCTTTTTTCCTTTGTTACACTGCATACAGAGACTCTGGCTTGTTGCAGTTTCCAATTCAGTTTTTGTCTGCATGCTTCTTGTTATGCGTTTTGGTCTCTTTATTCTATGTTAGGTGAGGGACAGCACGTGATTCAGGTGAGGTTTTCTGCTGGTGTGTAGTTTCTGTGTAGGACTCTATAGCAGCCTGACTTGGTCCGTTTTCCTAATAGGAGATGTATTGGTGTCTTAAGGCCTGGTGTAATATTTTCAGAGACTTATTGTACTTTAAAAGTGTGATCTTACATAAAATGCACACATTTACTTGTATTTAGTTTTAAACATATTGTATGGCTCTCATGGAATTACATTTTAAAATATGTGGCGTTTATGGCTCTCTCAGCCAAAAAGGTTCCTGACCCCTGCTCTATGGGAACAAATCAGACAGAATGCGTGGAGGGTCTGCATTTATAGCTGGACTGAAAAATGGTAATAGGATCATGTCATCCTCTAGAGGAATTTCTGAATTTGTAAGGAATTCTATCAGGTGATATACAAAGCCAACACGGATGAGCTTAATAAATTAGCTACGTTCATAGCAGGTATCATGGTATCTCAGGTGTCCAGTCAACAAATGGATTTTTTTTTAACTATTAAAAAAAAAAGAAAAAAGAAACTGAAGCTGCAAAAACAGAAATACAAAATGTTAAGTCCCTGGATCCAGATGGTCTAACATCATTCTTCTAAGAAGTCTTTCAACTCAGTGTCAGAAAGTTTGAGTTTTCTGTACAGGGATAGAACTGAGAAGGAGATGCCCAAGTCCTTACACATGGCTCATACTGTAGTTCTCCCTAAGCCAGGCAAGGATCCACTTCTGGGCTCACATCAAAAAAAAAAGAAAAAATCTTGATGACAGTTTCAAAGGAATGGTCCTACTCTAATAAGATTGAATGAGGTAGAGATCCAAGATGGCTGCACGCTGAGCTCAGAGCGAGCGAGAGTACTGCCGATTTTGAACATTTTTGCCTTATAATTTAGATGCCAGCCAAGCGAAAGGGTAAGGTACATGTGTACCCAACTGTACCACTACTTTCATCAATAATGCAGCAGGAAATCACACGATTCTTGAACTCACTAGCTGTAACCCCACGAGTTCAGGAGCCCATTGTATCAGCTGGGGAGAGAGGACCGCTGATACCGGAGACGACGTCGTTGAGCCCAGATCTGAGGCAAGCGCCAACGTTCAGAGCTGGGTTGTTGTCCTACCCCGGACCGCAGTTCGAAAGCACCACATCCGGGTCACCTGCCGAGAAGGGATCTGCGACTGAAGTCTCTGTGCAAGGAGGAGCCACCCCGGGTGAATTGAACAATGCTGGAACTTCAGGTACACGGTTGGAATTAGGGGCTTGGGGGGGGGGGAACGACTCCCAACAGAAAACCTGCAGCTGTTGCGAGAAAAAAACCTTGAGTTTACATCCCTACCAATCCCGGTACGCCCTGAAGTCGTCACACTAGACGCTATATGGGACTTAATGGCTGGTCTTGTGACTGCTGTAAACACGCTAGACATGAAGCTGGACCACTCGATTTGCCAAAATAGTCACATTACCTCTGAAATTCAAAATCAAGTAAATGTATTGTCACAAAAAGGGATTACCCTTGAGGGAAAAGACACTGAAAATATGAACTTCAAGGCTGCAATGGTCAAGGACAGGGATGCACTAGATAGAAGGGTGGAGACCTCGGAGAATAGTGGTAGACACAAACCTAAGATTCTGAATTTCCCTAAAGTACTGGGAGAAATTCCATTTTTAACATTAGAGGTTCTTCCAAGAAATATTTGGCTTCACCCAGGAAAATATGGCATCTATTAATAAATGTTATTTTTTTTACCTAAATCCAGGACAAGAAAATCTGACCGAGATCCTAGAAAGCTCATCTATAGAAATATTAGACAGAGCTACTTTACTGGTGTCTCTCATTACCACAATGGATATTCAAACTGTTATGAAAAAATATTTTCAATTATTTCCTGTGACATATGAGTGCGACAGTAAAATGTTTTCCAGATCTGGCCCCTACAATGCAAGCTAAATGCAGAAGTTTTTTTTAACTCTGCGTCAAGCTGCGATTGATTTAGGTTTTTCCTATATATTAAAATTCCCTTGCAAATGTGTTCTGAGAAAGGGACCAGAACTATATATATTTTTCTCAGCTGAGCAACTAAGAGTTTTTCTTCAGGCAAAACAGCCATCTATTCCAACTCCTATATAGCATAAAATGAAAATAGTAATGCTGGAGAAAAAGCGTTAGGGCTTTTCCTTGAAATTGTTGATTGATAAAGATAATACTCTTATTATTTTCATAGGATCTCTTCTTGTTATTGTTTATTGATTTTTGGTTAAAATGGATGTGTTTTTGTGAGTTGGAATATTGCCTTATAGATTTTAAATTCCTTTTTTATATCCATGTATAAATAAAGAATTTAAAAAAAAAAAAAAGATTGAATGAGGTTTTATCTTCTATCATTTCCCCTAGACAAGTGAGGTTTATACAAGGAATGAAATCCAGTGCCCATGTATGTAGGCTGTTGGTGTTCCTTCGATGTGGAAAAAGCCCTTACCAGGGTGTCATGGAGGACTACGCTTTGTAAGTACAGGTTTGCAGGAATTAATTGCTCATTATATTAAAGTGTTGTATAACTCAAATGGTTTCTATTTAAAGCTATTTTGGTTATACAGAGGCACAGTTGCCCTTTATCTCCATTATTGTTTATTTTAACCACTAGCCATTAAGCCCGTAACAACGGGCTACATTTAAAAAACATTTTCGGTCCATTTCCTTTCCACTTCCTCCCTCTCATTCTCCCCCCTCTAGTCTCCCTCCCACCCCCCCCAGCTCACACTCTCCTCCCTCCTCCCCTCACTCATTCCCCCCTCTCTCAATCCCCTCCCCTTTCAGCTCCTCCACAACCGGCAGACGGGGGGTGTCCCTCCCTCCCTCGTGGCCGCTCCTGCTCGTCGCCACCGCTCCTGCTCCTCCCGTTCCTGCTCATCGTCGCCGCCGCCGCTCCTGCTCCTAAGGACCCAGCGCCATTTTTTTTTCCGGGCACGCTCCGTTCTGACCGACGTGCTCGCCCGCACATGCACAGTACAGCTGCTCTTTACTGCGCATTTGAGGGCCGGTCAGAGCCCATTTATAAGGTAGATGGACCTTTTAGTGCACAAAGTGGAAGCCCGTTTGAAATTGTCTAAGACTAGTGGTGCACCAGATGCAGGCTTGAAGATCCTATTCTTCGCAGATGATATCCTCTTATTGGTCCCAAATGCAAAGGCTACTCTTCTCTTAGTATTAGACCAGTGGTTCCCAACCCTGTCCTGGGACACTAACCACATCCTCTGGCAACAAATTCCAGAGTTTAATTGTGCGTTGAGTAAAAAAGAACTTTCTCCGATTAGTTTTAAATGTGCCACATGCTAACTTCATGGAGTGCCCCCTAGTCTATTATCCGAAAGAGTAAATAACCGATTCACATTTACCCGTTCTAGACCTCATGATTTTAAACATCTCTATCATATCCCCCCTCAGCTGTGTCTTCTCCAAGCTGAACAGTCCTAACCTCTTTAGTCTTTCTTCATAGGGGAGCTGTTCCATTCCCTTTATCATTTTGGTCGCCCTTCTCTGTACCTTCTCCATCGCAACTATATCTTTTTTGAGATGCGGCGACCAGAATTGTACACAGTATTCAAGGTGCGGTCTCACCATGGAGCGATACAGAGGCATTAAGACATTTTCCGTTTTATTCACCATTTCCTTTCTAATAATTCCTAGCATACTGTTTGCTTTTTTGACTGCCGCAGCACACTGAACCGACAACTTCAATGCGTTATCCACTATGATGCCTAGATCTCTTTCTTGGGTGGTAGCTCCTAATATGGAACCTAACATTGTACAACTATAGCATGGGTTATTTTTCCCTATATGCACCACCTTGCACTTATCCACATTAAATTTCATCTGCCATTTGAATGCCCAATTTTTCAGTCTCACAAGGTCTTCCTGCAATTTATCACAATCTGCTTGTGATTTAACTACTCTGAACAATTTTGTATCATCTGCAAATTTGATTATCTCACTCGTCGTATTTCTTTCCAGATCATTTATAAATATATTGAAAAGTACGGGTCCCAATACAGATCCCTGAGGCACTCCACTGCCCACTCCCTTCCACTGAGAAAGTTGTCCATTTAATCCTACTCTGTTTCCTGTCTTTTAGCCAGTTTGCAATCCATGAAAGGACATCACCACCTATCCCATGACTTTTTACTTTTCCTAAAAGCCTCTCATGAGGAACTTTGTGAAACACCTTCTGAAAATCCAAATATACTACATCTACTGGTTCACCTTTATCTACATATTTATTAACTCCTTCAAAAAGTGAAGCAGATTTGTGAGGCAAGACTTGCCTTGGGTAAAGCCATGCTGACTTTGTTCCATTAAACCATATCTTTCTATACGTTCTGTGATTTTGATATTTAGAACACTTTCCACTATTTTTCCTGGCACTGAAGTCAGGCTAACTAGTCTGTAGTTTCCTGGATCGCCCCTGGAGCCCTTTCTAAATATTGGGGTTACATTAGCCACCCTCCAGTCTTCAGGTACAATGGATGATTTTAATGATAGGTTACAAATTTTGTCAATCAGGCCTACCACATTGTCTAGGTTCACCATGATTTGGTTCAGTCCATCCGAATCATTACCCATGAAAACCTAAGATGTTTTGTAATTTATCATATTTTTATACATATTTTGATATGTATATACAATTAATATGAGTGTATGGATTGTGCATTTATCATATTTACATTGTGTTTTGATAAGGAATCATTTATTTTACAGCCCCTTTATGGAGCAAAACTCGGCCAGAGTCGGGTACCTCTGTTGGCACCATTTTGGTGGACGTTTTAATAAAGTATTTCAACATATTTGGTCAATTTCATAGTTTTCTTGCCTCCTGGCTCTAACTGACCATCTTCTGTGCTGTTTTCCTGGACAGATTTTGCAGAGGGGGCAGGTATTTTTGTTTACCAGTGCAAGGTAATCCTTTATTTCCCCCTGAGGATATTTATAGTAGATTGGCGATCTTGGGCCATCGGACCTTTATAGTTTTATTGACCTTCAAAATGATTCAGTTCACCCCCTTCATCTATTTTATTGAGAAACTGGGATTCCAACACTACGATCATGTGTTTCATATACAAATTCAGAGCTTTATTTTTACTATTTACAAGATGAGGAAAGAAATATACGTCAGGAGGGTTCCAAAGATTATTACATATATCTTTAAACGTGGCAAATATTCTCGTTACAAATACTCACTCCATTTCTTCATATTCAATTCTTCAGATACTGGGCTGCATCATGGAGCTTGCCAGGGATACTTCAGAAAACGCAATGTTAAATCAGTAATTCCATGTTATCGCATTTGAAACCGCCTAATATGTTCCTAACAAACAGGCTTAACTTACACACTTAGTTTATTATTTTAAATTGTTACCGTACTATGACGACATGATTAATTTGTTAGTTATACCACCCATACTTTTCATTATCGTGCCCTTTCTGTAAACCGTTGTGATGGTTATTTAACTTAACGACTGTATAGAAAAGTTTTTAAATAAATAAGTTTTTTTTCAGCAATTTCAGCGACTTCAACATACACTGGTGTGACATATACTATCACACACTCTCTCACTCTGTCTGTGCTGTTAACCTCACTGTACAAACAAGTGCGTCTTATACAAAAGGTGTGACTTATCTACTTTCTCATCAACATAGCAATTTATATGGGTCTGTGACATACACCGGAAAATACAGTATTAAAAAAACACAGGATGGGTACTGTTAACAAAACTTCAATGGAAAATTAAACAGGATGATAGTCACACTTTACCGGGTGGGATTAAAAATTTAGCAGGATACCCTAAATGTCAGGAAAATAATGAAAGCGTAGTGCATTGTGTGGGAGTGTGAGGTAATTCGTAGTTTCTGCCAGAGCATCAGGCATATTTACTTATTTAAAATTGCTATTATTCCGCTTTTACTCGCAATGTAGTTAAAGGCAGATTACATCTCAAACATTCACAATTTTTAAAACCAAACATCCAAAAATAGGATAAAGTATTCAGTTTTTCCATTTCTAAAACAATCCATCTAATCTGCTATATTATCCAAGCAGTACTATTAGTTAGAGATGTGCATTCATTTCAAATGATTTTTAAAGACGCAACAAAAGAGAAATTTGCTTCATTTGGAGGGCCCCGAAACAAATCTTATTCATTGCATTTGATTGAAATTAATGCATCAGGTCTAAATCTAGGCCTAAAGCATAGGCCCAGAGTAGGAGCCACGGCTTATGCCCTAGCGTAACACCAGCGCCTCTGCCTAGGCCTCACCTATAGCATAGACCGAGGCCCCAAAGCCCCCGTCAGGCCTGGGTCCAGGCTCCATCATCGGGACTGGGTTCGGCTGAGGCACTGGCCTAGCGTTGACCATGGGTGCGGTAGGCTGCCATGATATCAGCCTATGCCTTGCCAGTGGATCTTCTCTGGACTGGATAAATGGGGGCCGGGGGATCCTGGTCTCGGTATTTTTTCCAGGCGGGCAGGAGCCCCCATTTTCGATTTTTGGCCTTTTTCAGGGGTGGGGGTTGTATTGCTTGATTTTTTTTTTTAAGCCACAAAATAAATGAATCAAGTAATCCACGAACCAAAATTCTTGGGGGGGGGGGGGGGGGGGGGGGGAACTCCTGAAAATGAACAACATGAAAATTTTTCCTCTGCACATCCCTACTACCAGTGGGTTTTCCATTGTTATGTCTATTGTGTACATTAGGGATTCCTCTTAATATCGGAGGACTGGGGAAAAGGGATCCTCTTTTCTTGCTTAAACATCTCTTAGTTGCAAAAAGATGTCTTCTTGCTATTTGATTTGTCAGCACCTGATGTTATTTTATTGAAGACAGAGTTATTGCGCTTAGAGCACAAGACATACTATTTTAAACCACCGATATTTCACAAAAGGTTCATACTGATATGGGGAGATTATATTCATTTGCTACCAAGGGACATGCAACTGGGCCTTCAATTTATTTGAGCTAACAAATCATATTACTATTTGAAAACCTGGCCAAGCTGGATTTTATGATGCTCCTATTGGAAAGCGGGTGGTGGGGTGGGTTCAGAAGGTGGTGTGTGCTATAAGCTGTCATTCTTGGTATTGAATGTTTTGAGATGGCGATAGCTAAAAATCAATAAAGATATTTCTTCACAGAGAGAGGGTGGTGGATTCATGGAACAGCTTCCCAAGAGAGATGGTGCAGGCAAAAACAAGAACAAGAAGTTTAAACGCATGGGCTAGGTAAAGAAGCTAAGCCATAGAGAAGTGAAAAGAAGGCCAGTGATACTAACAGGAAGTAATTTAGGCAAACCAAATGGGCTTTATGGTGCTTATCTGCTGTCATATTCTCTGCTATATTAAAATATTTGCTCAATATGCTTTGTACATTGATATTTCGGTGGGGGTAATTATATAACCCATTTCTGTATTCATGTTAAAATATTTGGAAAGCCTTTCTATTACCCTCTCCAGCTACCTAAGAACTGTCCTTTACTTACCTGTTTTGCCCCATCCATAATTTTATAAACTTCTGTTATGTCCCTCTGAGCCAACTCTTTTCCAAGTGGCAGAGCCCTAGCCTGCATAGTCTCATCATAGGAGATACGTTCCATCCCCTTTATTGTTTTTGTTGCCCTCTTCTTCACCTTTTCGGGTTCTGCTATGTCTTTCTGGAGATGGAATGACCAGAACTGCACAAAGTACTCAAGTTGCAAGCACACCATGGCTTGATATAGAGATATAGTTTCCGTTTTATTCTCCTTCCTAACATTCCATTCACTTTTTTTTTTTTACTGCTGCCGTGCACTGAGCGGAGGATTTCAATGTACTCTTCACAAGGACTCCACAGTCCTTTTCCTAGGTAGCAGTTACCAATGCAAAATCTAGCAAGGTATACCTTTAGTTGGGATTATTTTTCCTTATGTGCATCACTTTGCACTTTTCCATATTAAAATTTCATGTGCCATTCAATTGCCCAGTATCCCAGACTCACAAGGTTCCTCTGCAGTACCTCTCAAATCACTGCCGTTTTAACTTTGAATTTAATACCCCCTGCAAGTCTGATCACCTCATTTGTTCCCTTTTCCAAATCATTTATGAATATGTTAAAACCGCACAGGTCCCAGTACCAATCACTGTGGTGCTCCACTAATTAACTTTTGCCGTTTGGAAAACCGACCATTTAGTCCTATCCTGTGTTTCTGGTCTTTTCACCAGTTAACAATCCACAATAGGACACTGCCTCGTATTCCATGACTTTGTAATTTCCTGAGAAGTCTTTCATGGGGGACTTTGTCAAATGCCTTCTGAAAGTCTAATTATACTATATCAACTACCTCACTTTTGGACCGATACAGTAAGGAGCGGTAGGGAGAGCTGCGTTAGTGCCGGGCGCACCCGCGGTTGCCGCACGCACAGTCCAGCTCACCTACCGCTCGATACTGTATGTAAATAGCTTGCAAATGCAAGCTGCGTCTAAGAAGCGTCCGTGAAGCGTTAGGCCCGCGCAACCCATTTTACTGTATAGAGCGCTATACAGTATCCTGGGTGCGCTGGCCTAACGCTTCACGGACACGCTGGTATCTGTCATTTCAAATGACATTTGAAATGACATTTGAAATGACAGGTACCAGGAAGTGGACTGTTCTCCTACGCTCGGGATTGCCAGTCCTCTCTCCTCCCGAAGCAAGCAACGAAAGTGGAAAAAAACGAAAAAAAAAAAAAAGTAGCAAGAAAGAGGGGAGAGAGGACGGGCAATCCTACGCTCGGGATTGCCAGTCCTCTCTCCCCTCCTCTCGAGGAGAGGACTGGCAGTGAAAAGCAACGAAGCGACTTACTTTTTTTGCAGCCCCCCTCCGTAGACGGACATCGGCGATGAGGGTCCGCGGCTCCCCTCCCCTGCCTCCAGCTGCCCGCGAAGATAGATGCATCGCACGGGCAAAAGCGGCCCCTGTGCGTGCAACTGGGCCGCTCAAGATGTGACGTCACGGCAACAACTACAATGGCAACCTGACTCTCCCCCCTCCTGGGCATATGTCCCTGAAGAAACATCATTAGTGCGAGAGGATAAGACATCACCAGGAGGACATGTCTTAACTACAGTGTCACTTCCTGCTATACCAAGATGATTGTCTCCTGCCAGGTAAACTTGCTCCTCCAAAGTAGAACAAGAGCTGCTTGACTGGAGTTGGCAGCACTCTATGTCCCTGAAGGTCGCCTCTATATACCCCTCTCTCTGCCTCAGCTCCTCCAAGTCTTCCATTAGCTTCCAGGGCCTGCATTTGTTCTGAGAGCCAGAAGCTGGATACACCTCTCACTAGCGGGCCGATACAGTAAAGTCCGCGGGAGAAATCCCGCTCTCCTGTGCGCACGATTCAGTATTCAAATTTGGGTCGGCGGTAAAAAGAGGCGCTAGGGGTACTAGCGTGTCCCTAGCGCCTCTTTTTGGACAGGCGCGGCGGCTGTCAGCAGGTTTGACAGCAGACGCTCAATTTTGCCGGCATCTGTTCTTGAGCCCGCTGACAGCCACAGGTTCAGAAACCGGACGCCAGCAAAATTGAGCGTCCGGTTTTCAACCCGCGAGCCGACCTCAAATTTTTTTTTTTCTTTAAACTTTTTGTAACTTTCGGGGGCCTCAGGGAGGAAGACTAAGAACCAATGTCAGGAAGTATTTCTTCACGGAAAGGGTGGTGGATGCCTGGAATGCCCTTCCGGAGGAAGTGGTGAAGTCTAAAACTGTGAAGGACTTCAAAGGGGCGTGGGATAAACACTGTGGATCCATCAAGTCTAGTGGGCGTAAATAAAGAGGAGGCAGCAAAACACTGCACGGAGCGGCAGTAGCCACAGAGGCGTTCACGGAGCGGGATGCCAGTGGCCAGTAGGTGTTCCACCTTCAGGCAGCAAAACACTGCACGGAGCGGCAGTAGCCACAGAGGCGTTCAAGGAGCGGGATGCCAGTGGCCAGTGGTTGGGGTTCCACCTTCACGGAGGGCTGCCATCTCCAAAAAAAAACAAAAACAAGAAACAAACAAACAAAGCAGGGGTGGGTAAGAGTATGGGGCAGGGGTGCGGCCTGCTTGTTGCGGCGGTTGCTACCCCTGTTAGAGCTGGATGTTCACTGGGATGCGGATACAGCGCTGCTCTCGGCATGGTGGAGGGGTGGAAGGGAGTTGGGGCCGGAGGGTGCTGGAAGCCAATAGTGATGGGTGGGAGGGAGAAAAAGGGTGGAGAGAGAAAAAGGGTGGGGGAAAAAATAAATAAATAAATAAATGGATGAACTGCGTGGCTTGCTGGGCAGACTGGATGGGCCGTTTGGTCTTCTTCTGCCGTCATTTCTATGTTTCTATGTTATTAAGTCGGAGGGGTGCACAGAAAAACTGCTTTTCTGTGCACTTTCCCAGTGCCCGGAGAAATTAGCGCCTACCTTTGGGTAGGCGCTAATTTCTGAAAGTAAAATGTGCGGCTTGGCTGCACATTTTCCATTCTGAATTGCGCGGAAATACCTAATAGGGCCATCAACATGCATTTGCATGTTGCAAGCGCTATTAGGTTCGGGGGGGGGGGGGGGTGTTGGACGCGCGTTTTTCGACTCCTTACTGAATAAGGGGTAATGCTTGCGCGTCAAAAACGCGCATCCAATCACGGGTTAATAGTGCACTGTACTGTATCGGCCTGTAACAGGGGTACATATGGTATCTGGTGCAAAAGACTGGATAGCCCACAACTCGCTGCTAGACTTCTGTCTGCATCTTGATTGTGTTAGAATTACTAAAAAGTTGATTAAGGAGTGGATACATCTTAATGTAAGGGCTTTAAATGTTTGTGATGTTTTTTAAACCTTAGTGACTAGTAATCAAATTTAAAAACTAAGTGCCCTTTACAAACTCATAATTCTAACATTTGCAAACAAATACTAACCTTTACTAGCTTGCATGATTTCAAAGTCTATTTTCTCAGAACACACATTTAACACTCTCAGTCAAACATGAACCTAAACAACTAGCACATAATTCACAGCCAATAATAGTTTAACCCTTCTAAGACATTTTTTTTCTCAAGTTTTAAAGTGCTCTTTCCCAGCAAGTTCACCAGCAGATGAAGATTCTGCAGAGGGCACTCCCTCCAGAACCCTGGTGGGCAGAACATGCAGACACCGCCCAGCAGCGGTTACGCCATGATACCCACCTGACTCCGCCTCCCGCAATCAACTTCTCGCTGCAGTCACTGCCACCGCTGCTGGGCGGACTGCGTTTTCTGCCCACCAGGGTCCCGGAGCTGCACGGTAGCACGGGCCACTGGGCAAGAAGCGCATTGCTTATCTCTCTCTACAGCCACCTCTCTTACTCAACCTTCTCACATCTACTTTTAAAAAACAGTATATGGATGGAAAACGAGGCGTGAGACCATTGGGACATGGATTACAGCTCTTGTTCAGTGTTCCCATACCATATGATGCTGTTATTGTGCTGCTCCAGAATGGACTGGGAAAAGTAAAAATGGAATAAGGACGGGATGTGGATGAAGGTATAGAAGAGGGAAAGAGGGGAAGGAGATAAGATAAAATGAGTAGGCCAAAAAGATGGCAGGGACAGAGGTAGGAAATAGAGGGGAGAAGATAGTTGAGGAAGGGAAATGGGCAATGGGTGGAGGGAATCAAGATGGAAAGAGACAGAAAAGATGGGGGAAGGGACAAAAAGTTGGAAGGATGAGAAAGGTGGTGGAGGGGCAAAATATGGAGGGCAGCATATAAGATAGAGGAAAAGGAAGGTGGCAGAAAGAGGGGGAGGTTAAACATCTCTCACTTGTTAAGTGGGTGGTCTACCTCTACATCTCAACAATACCTCAAAGGTATCGCTAGGATGATCCAGCACCACAAACCCAGGCAGACATCACACTGCCATTTAAAAGTACAAATACAGTACAAATAGTTGAAGTGTGAACCCAGAAGTTATGGCCATAATAAATTGTGTACACTTTTTAATACTACATAAAATTGTAAACATTAGAAAACAAAATATAAGGCAGATGTAGGCGTAAGACTTTAAAAACAGCAACATTCAAGAGGCAGGCAGACAACCTGATATTCTGAACAATCTACGCGATGCTTCTGCTTTATGACATCCTACTGTTTTTGCACCAAGAAATATCTCCTAAAAGATTTCAAAATTGCCATATACACCTCTTTTAAAATTAGTGTGCCAAGACAAACAGAGAACACAGGAACATAACTAAATATTAACAGCTGGCAGGAAATCAAGGCAAATATATTTTTGTGAATATTTGTTACAATAAACTTGGGAATCTTTCAGCCTATTAAAGAAAAGTCTCAGCAGTTTATGGTTCATTGGCCAGATCCTAAAATATCCTCCTTTTCTGTGATATATTATTGGTGTACAAGTGGCTTGTTCTTTGACACTCTGCAAAAAATCTCAACACTAACATAAAATGATTACTTTATATTAAGTTTTTGACCTAGTCAGAATAGAAAGTTAAAAGTAACTTTCACTCGAAATGCCAAACTCCTAAAGAGAACCTCCGAGAGCAACTAGTGTGCTGGAAACGTTTAAGGATTCTGATGAAGATTCATACACACACTGGAGAACACTTATGTTTAATCTGCTATAAATGATACCCTCAAAAGCATTTTCTGCTCGTGCCCTTGTCTGAAGTTGTTTAACATCTGAGTAAGTCACCAGTTACTTTTAAGCCTCCAGCCAAATCTGACCATGTCCAGAAACATTCCAGGAAATTTCCAAGTTAGACAACCATAAAAAGGACCATATGCTGCCAAGCTTCCTCCATTTTCTTATTTAAATGTATTAATTTATTAACATTTCATATCAGATAAACAAAAGAATAGGCCATGCAAGGAGGAACCTGGCAAAGAAGGTAGAAAGATCTGATGGGAAGGGGAAGGAAGAAAGAGGTTTGGCAGAAAGGAAAGAGGGGAAGGAAGAGAAAGGCCAAGGATGGAGAAGTAGTAAGAGACGCAACTGACATTGGAAAGGGTTAAGTCCCAAAAATAACTCCTCCCCCCTCGCACGATCTGTCTTTTCTAGCAGATTCTGGTGTGGCTCATTCACTCCCCCCATCTGAGCACATGGTCGTGTTCCCCTCGACCCATCCCCACTCACTGCTCTGAACTTACAATCGTGCACCCTTGCCAGCACGCTGCCTCCACCTCCGGCAAAAGGTGGACTTTCTGAATCTTAACATCTCAGAGATCAGTGTTTCCCAGGCAGCTCCCGGTCTTCAGGGCCAAGACTGAGCCAGCCCCGGTTTCACCCCCACCCCACTGCAAACACCAATTACCAAGGCTCGCCCCGTGCAAGCGGGGGCAAAAGCTCAGCCCGGTGGGAGTTTGAGAGCCCATTCACCTGCCCCGACCAAAGCGTGCATAAGCATTTCTCCTCCCCCTCCTCCAATGAGAGATTCTCGCATCTTCCCCCTTTTCCTTCCCACGGTGTCTCTGCTGAGAGCTGCCAAGTACGCGAAGAGCGCGCGCTCGGCTCCCTACCGCCACGGGCCGCTCTTCACGCGCTTCGTGCCAGGCCCCGGCCGTCTCCCGGCCCGCCCAGCGTCGGTGGGGGGGTAGGGGGCGGTGCGTGCACGACCCGGCGGCTTTTACTCACAGAACTCGGCGATGTAGAAGGACACGGCATAGTTCTCCTCGCACCACTCCAGCGTGGAGGTGGGCGCACCCCAGTAACCGGGCCTGTCGGCCGCCGGAGCCATCACGCCGACAGCGATGGGGACGCCGGGCAGAGGAGAAAGTGAAGGCCACGCCTCCCCGCCCCGCCTTCCCTTTACCCTGGGCGGAGCGTCGGCCCCGGCTCCCGCCTCGGGGGGGGCCTGGCGCCGGCTCGGTAACCATGGCAACCGGCGGCGGTCCGCGCCGGAGGAGCCTCCTCGGGGGGGCGGGGAGAGCCCGCGCGCGCGCCTTTTCTCTGCCTGCTGAAGATGCTGAGGCGTGCGAGGGAATTTTCTCTTGCTACGCATGTAACAATTGTTAGGCCAGCAAAGTGCATCGGACGCTGTGTGGCAGTTCAGCTCCTGTCTTCGGCTCGGTGGAAATGGGTGCCAGTGTACTGCTGTGCCTGCAAATGATCACGAAGATGTTAACTTAATGCAGCAATACTAGCAAAATATTTTTTAATAATAATTCATAGATAATTTATTGGTTCTGCCATTTTATTGGTTGTTGCAAGAAATGTGGCTGGTTTTTTTTTTACTTGTTTACTCTTTTATTGGATTATAATTTATTAATTATCTCTGGAATTCATTGCTAGAGGATGTGGTAAAAGGTTAGCGTAGCTAGGTTTAAAAAAGGTTTGGACGAGTTTTTGGAGGAAAAGTCAATAAGCCATTATTAACTAGGTAGACTTGGAAAAAAACTATTGCTTATCCCTGGGCCCGAGCAGCATGGAATCGATTTCGGATTCTGCAGGGTACCTAGATTGGCCATTGTTGGAGACAGGATATTGAGCTTGATGGTTCCTTAGTCAGATCTAATGTGGCAGTTCTCATGTTTCCTATGCTATCGTGATATCTTCTATCAGTTTTTGTTATTTTAATACTTAGTTTGTTTTGTTTCTGTTTGTTGAATGTGCAATAAGATAAAAACAAGCAACATAAAAATATTTTAATGTAAAAACAAATAATGCATTCTATAATACAACAATTAAATACTCACAATAAAGGACAATATAAAATCATCATACCTGGAAACTTTTGATTTCCAATCACCCTGAGGTTATTGCGGATTAGTCAGGGGAAGGGGGTTATGCTACCGTGTTTCCCCGAAAGTAAGACAGCGTCTTACTTTCTTTTTACCCCAAAAAGTCCCACTATGTCTTACTTTCGGGGGATGTCTTATATTGGAAAAAACCTGAAAGACATCCCCCGAAAGTAAGACGTAGTGTTCAAAAAAAAATAAAATTTTTTAAATACCTGTCGGAGGGCCGCGTGGGTCCAGGCGGCCGGCGGCGGGAGCCGGGTGGTCGCGTGTTAAATCTAGGCCGCGGGCGGGTGGGCGCTTGTTCCAGGCGGCGGGGGGACGCGCGTTAGTTCGAGACGGCCGGCGGGCGGCCTCGTGTTACATCTAGGCCGGGTCGCACAGGCGCGCATTCATTCACTGCCGGTGGGGGCTGCCTCGGCAGCCCCCACCGGCAGTGAATAAATGCGCGCACAGGCCCACAGCGCCTGTGCGACCCCTGCGATTCGGTGCTGGGGGCTGCCGGTGGGGGCTGCTTTCGGCCACTCGAACCTGTCGTTTCTGAAGAAAGGGAGCGATAAGTGGCTTTCCAGAGGCCCCTACAATAGAAATGTTTTTCGAAGTGGGCGTGGTAATAGCGGTAGTCATGACTGATCTTTGTGCCCGGTATCTAGCAATCCCTTAAATGTCTCAGTCCCTACTTTGATTTCTACTAAGGGATCGAATGGAAGAATTCCCTTTTCTAGTCATGCTTCACTACTGTCTTCGCCAGAGGTTTCTCCTACAGTCATCTGCCATTCAGCTTCCTTTGGTTTGGACGGAGTATATCCTTCCTGCTTCATTTGCAGGGACTCTGGGCACTCAGACTTCCAGTGTCCTTCTTGTCTACAAAATGCACATTGATTGGCTCCCAACGGCATCCTTCCACCCCTAAACGATCCTCCTCTAATTGCTCGTCCTCTGGGCGGTCCCCTCGAGGGTGACCTGCCCCTTCCTCTCGGCCCAGGATATCCCTGATAGTGCCTGGCCGAGTTTCCGAAATTCGTTTCTTCCAGCGCTGCGGCTAACAGACTAACACTTTCTCTTAACTTTCTACTTTCTTTCTTTTCTTTCTTATCTCCGTCCGGCTCTCGGTTTACATAAACTCTGTCAGCCATGGCTTTTAACTGGCTAATAGTCATTCCCTCAAATCCTTCTGATTTCTGTAACTTCCAGCGGATATCGGGACAGGATTGTCCGACAAAGCTCATCACTATGACGGACTGACTCTTGGGGTCCTCTGGGTCAAATGGACTGTATTGCCGATATGCATCCATCAATCTCTCCAAAAAGATTCCAGGAGTCTCGTCTTTTCCTTGCACCACGTCGTGGATCTTTCCCATATTCATGACTTTCTGCTTTCCTTTCTTTAAAGCTCCGAGAAAGGCGACTTGGTATGCAGCAATGCGGGCTCGCCCTGCAGCCGTCTGGAAATCCCAGTTGGGATCGGCGACAGGGGCATGCTCTCTCACTACTTCATCTGGATTACCGTCTGACCCGGCTCCCAGCCGGGCTGCTTCTTCCATGTTTAATTGTATTTGTCGGCGTTCTTCGGTGGTAAAAAGGATGGAGGCGAGATGCCGAATGTCAGCCCAGTTAGGGTTATGGGCTGCAAAAATTCCTCGTAAAAAATCTAGCATCTGATCTGGATTATCAGCGTAAGAAGGGCCAAGCTGTTTCCAGTTAAAAAGATCGCTGGAAGTGAAAGGTATGTAAGTAAACAACTTTATAGTTTGCGTAGTATTATACTCGTTTTCTTCAGTAGGAACCACGGGAACTACGGTGGTTGTTTCTCTAATTGGTAGTTGCAAACTTGCGGCTTGGGTTTTACTGCGAGTGCCGCCTGATACGGACGACTCGCCGCCGTCTTCAACTTTTGCCGCCGCCGCTTCCGCTTCAAGCCGTACTTCGGGAACCGGCATTATTTCATGATCAACTTGGGTATCGGCGGCAGCTGGGGGATCTGGTGGCGCATTATATGATTGAGGGCAGCTAGGGGCATAGGGTGGCGGCAGAAGATCTTCTGCGTCAGGCAGTACTGCAGGCGGCAGGGGTTTAATTTTTTTTTCTTGAGTCCGTGAATTCCCTTGCACTACAAACATGGCCGCCGCAGATGACGCATGGTCCTTTATTCCTAAGATGGCCGCCCTTCCCTTTCTTTTCCGGTTTGAGGACTTCCGGTCTCCCATTTTGTTTACTTGCGCCACCATTACGAGGGCGGCTCCCTCCACTAACTTCTTTGCCCACTTCGGAGGATTCTCGATAACTGCAATCCAAGCAGTTATGTATGGCTTATCCTCAGGGCAACCCGGATTCTCTTCTTTCTCAACTATTTTCAGGACCCTTGTGGCCGTTTGGAAATTGAAAGTTCCTTCCGGAGGCCAATTTACACACAAACCGGGCCACCTATGGGTGCATCGCTGAATCATTCCGGGCTTCGTACATTTACGTTTATCGAACACTTCACTATGGTGTTCCGTCATAACTTTTAGTGGAGTTGAATAGCCCCCTCCCATTAGGATAGTATTCACAGACAAAGGAGGGAAGGGAAGACGGATAGGTAAGGGGTCCGTATCCGTCAGACACAAAAGGGTCACAATCGCCCCGACTAGGACGCGGTCAGCCCGGCCTAGAACTGCGAGGCCATTCACTCTCTTTCACACAACAAGAAACCTATTCCCACTATCGTACGCGTTACTTCTTTTTCCTCTTTTTATGCGCGTGGCTTTCGGAATGCAATTCCTACCAAACCACCGCTTGGGGTGTGATCAAAGCCCCCTCGGTCCCCTCACGGATGGACCGGTTATTTGCTACTCTTTTAGCTATTCTTCACTTTTCCCATCATTCCCATAATACTCGCCTGCAGGGTTCTTCCGATCGTCACGAAAGCCTTCTTCCCAGATCACCAGCCCAGAGGTCTCAGAAGAATTTCTGTGGAACGGTCCCCTCAGAAACCTGATTGCTGAACTCAGCGGTGGCCACTCACCAGGTGCGTCTGGGGGATCGCTCCGCCACCAAACTACCGGACCCACTGGGGGGCTAAAATAGCGTCCCCGGTACCTCCTGGCTGGCTCGCCAAATGTAACCGTCTCTTTTTAGTCAGTAAGGAGGTCCAGACAACTGATCCGTAAAGATAGACTTTTATTGCCAGCAAGATGCAGCTAAGACAAAGGCTCAGTACAACTGCATGCCACGCCCCCTTCGGAGCAAACTTTTATGCACTTTACAACTCTTATCTTTCACACATGCGTCCTGGTTTTTGCTGAACAAACATTTCACAAATTGCTGAACAAGCATTAGCTAGCGTGGTCCTCTAGTAGGTGTAGCTTAAGATCAGACTATTGTTTCATCATTTAATTGACGTGTTAGACATTTTACATCGGCATTCGTATTAATACAATACAAAGTATTATTCCAAAATGGAGTTACGTTACGTTACGCTAAAAGTTAGTGCGCCACTGCGTCACTACGCATTACGTATCATTTGCGTTGCAAATATTAGTATGTTTAAGATGGCTGTGCGTTTCACTGCTGGCATGATTAGTCGGAGGATGTTCAGTTGCTCGTTCGTACTTCAGGGGGGGTCACGAAATTGAACCCCTTCACTAGTACACTAATACATCACTTGCTTGGTAAAGAGAGCAAACTATACTGCTACAAATTCTTACAGAGAAACTACACACTAATAGAAATGCTGCATGTCAGTCACACACACAGAACACAGATCTACCCTTACCAAATATGGAATAAGGGACTACAAATTAGAAACAAAAGCATGGACAAAAACTAATATGGAAAGCCCAAGAAAAGTATGAACAATGGAATACTGAAGAAAGAACAAAATCCAATATATAAAATGTACATTCTCAAGGATGGAATATGCCAATCACTAAAAACTAAAAATATATATATATATTTTTTACTTTTGTTGTCTGATCTTATTTTTCTAATCGGTTAGTCCCAGCCTCTTTTTTCCACATTCCCCTTCTCGGTCTTTTCTTTTCCTTTTTCATAGATTCTTTTTTTCTTTGTTTCTTCTCTCTCCTCCTGTCTTCTTTCCTTCCTCCTTCCAACACACACACAGGCTCTGACTTTCATATGCTGACTCCATCACACACACACACACATGCTCTCCCCCGCGCATGCTGTCTTCATCTCATACACACAGGTTCTCACTGTCACATGCTGTCTCCATCTCATACACATAAAGACTTTCACTCTTACATTTTGTTTTATCTCGCACACACACATAGGCTCTCACATGCTGTCTCCATCTCATACACATAAAGACTTTCACTCTTACATTTTGTTTAATCTCGTGCACACACACACAGACTCTCACATGCTGTCTCCATTTCACACACACACACAGGATTTCACATGCTGTCTCCATCTTATACACATACACACACAAACAGGTTCTCACTCTCACACATTTCCATCTCACACACACACACATACACATAGATTCTCATTGTCATATGCTGGCTCCATCTCATACTTACACAGGCTCTCACTCTAACATGCTGTTTCCATCTCATGCACAGACATGTATATATACACAGGCTTTCACTGTCATATGCTGTTTCCATCTCATATGCACATATACACAAGCTCTCACACGCTGCCTCCATCTCACATACATACATACACAGGCTCTCACTCTCACATGCTTTCTCTATTTCACACACATACAGGTTCTCACATGTCTCACACACACACAGCACTCTCGGGTAGTGAACCGTTCGTGTGCCCCCTCCCCTTCCCCAGTTTTCTGGATTTAGGTTTCCTGGTGAAATTCGTGTGTTATTTGGGGGGCTTGGAGGTTGGTGGCCAGTTCCCAAGAGTTCTCTGAACCATAGCCTTTCCAGACGATAAAATATTGCAACTGATTCCAAACTCTACGGGCATCTAGAATTTGCTGTACCTCGTACTGGATGTTCTTTTCTATGGCTACCTCAGGGTTCTAGATTGGTGACCTACCCAGCAAAGAGAATGTCACTGGCTGAAGTAATGAGACGTGAAATACATCGCGCACGCTGAGAGGTGCTAGTAATCGAAGTTTATGGGCTACAGGGTCTAGTTGTCATATCATAGGAAAAGGCCCAACAAAACGTGGGGGCAAACTTAATGGAGGGTATTTTTAAATTGAGATTCTTGGTGCTCAACCAGACCAGGGTTCCTGGGTGCAAAGGAGGTGCACAGCAATGTCTTTCGTCTGCTTGCACCTTAAAGCACTTGGCTACTTGATCCAGAAGATGGTGGGTCTTTAACTATAATTCTTGGAGCTCTTGACCCCTCAAAGTGGCTACTGGACAACTGTTCAAAGTAGGAATAAGCCTAGGTATCTGGGGTGGCGACCAAAGACGATAAAAACGGAGAAGATCCTGTAGAGCTGCTGACATGATTGTTGAGGGAAAATCACCCATGGGAGCAGAGAGGCCCAATTGTCCTGTCTTTGATTCATATAGGCGCATAGGAATGCCTTGAGCCCTTAATTCACGTGTTGAGTTTGGCCGTTGCTCTGTGGATAGTAGATGGAGATGAAGTCTACTGTAATTCCAAACTTTCGGCATAAGCTCCTCCAATAACAGGCAGTAAACTGAACCCCTCAGTTCGAGAGGATGTGGCAGGATAGGCCATGCATATGAAAGATGTTCTACATGAAGAGTTTGAACAATTCAGGTGCAGATGGAAAGCTGGGAGAGGAATGATGTGCGTCATTTTTGAGAATTAATTCACAACCACCCAAATGGTGGTGTTGCTGCCAGAGAGGGGAAGGTCACAGACAAAATCTGTGGCCACATAGATCCAGGGTTCCGTGGGAGCTGACAGTAGCTGTAACAACCTCTATGGTCATGTTCTGACACTTTTCTGCATGGCACATGTAGGGCAGGACCCTACGTAATGCTTAACATCGGTTTTCATAGTAGGCCACCAGTAGTGTTGCACAATTAATTCCAAAGTCTGTGTGACGCTAGGATGACCAGATATATGGGAGTCATATGCCCATTCAAGAACCTTTTGTCTTAGGCACCATGGCACCAATGTCTTTCCAGGAGGAACTGTGAAAATGGTAGCAACCACAATCTTAGCTGAGTCAATAATGTGGTTGTTGTGTCCGTCGGTCTCAGACGGCTTCGACCTCTGTGCCTCACCTTTCTTCCTTCTCTCTCCTCAAGCCTTGGGAAGATGGCTGCTGCTGCGTCTTCATGCCACTCTCTCCGGCTTCCCCGGAACGGCAACGGTGACGGTGTTCACCATGATTTTCCTGAGGGCCTCCTAGGGTGCGCGCATGTACGCCACCTACGTCTTTATCCACGTCATGGCGGGAACCTCGGGGGCGAACCCTCCGAGTGTCGCCATCACATCCTGGTATTTAACCTGCCCTTCGTTTGCTAACAAACAGCAAGGATAGGAATGCGTCCAGTCTATGCTGCTCTGCCGCTTCCCAGCTGCCACTGGAAGCTCTCTCTGCCCTTCGGGGTAATTCTTCACTAACCTGGGTACCCGTTCCTGGGGTCCCCTTTGCTCTATTTCAAGTACTTTTCCTGGGAAACCGGGTACTCGCTCCTCGAGGGCCTGCTCTCCCTAATCTGGTGCCTGCACTGAACAACTTCTGCCTGCCAGGACCTTCAACCATACAGCTTTCTACTTCAGTGAGTACTAACCCTTTTCAGTCTGTCTCATCTGCAGTTCAGCGCTCTACATCTACATCCGGGACCTGTCCCTGCTATGCTGCGCTGCCCATCCTACTCGGGTGTGAGAATGGTCTCCTCTGCTGTGGACCCCTGGACTACTTCACTGGGTTACCTTCACTGCTGCCCGCTCCCCGGGCAGTACCATCGAGCTGTATAATAAATACAACTTCTCTGTGTTTGCGTGTATAGAGTCTAGCCTAGTACTGCGGTTCCTCACGGGGCTCCTCCCCGTGGGAGTGGCCATCACTGCAGTACCCAAGAATCCACTCCAACACCTCACAACCATAAAAGTGGTGTAGGGGTTCCAAGGTTCCCTCAACATCAAATTACTGGGAGACAACAACTCAGGGGTTCTTATCAGTGGGCTGGTACTGCAGCTCAAAGTCAAACTGATTAAAAAACAAGGATCAGCGAGCTTGCCTGAGGTTTAATCTCTGGGCTTGCGCTAAATGTTTGAGTTTTTGTGGTCCGTATAGATGGTCATGGTGTACTTGGCTCCTCCCAGCAGATGCCGCCATTCTACCAAGGCCAGCTTGACCGCTAGCAGCGCCAAGTCTTCTATAGATGCCTCCTTCCTCAGTAACAGAGGCTACAAAGTAAAAATCAATAACAAAGAGTCCCCACACATCAACTCCACAAGAGGAGTACCTCAGGGCTCCTCCCTGTCCCCCACACTCTTCAATATATACCTTCTTCCCCTCTGTCAGTTGCTTACGAATCTAAAACTTAAACACTATCTCTATGCAGACGACGTACAAATCCTGATCCCGATAACCAAATCCCTCTCAAAAACACTTAAGTTCTGGGACAACTGTCTCCAAGATATCAACCACCTCCTCACTAACCTAAACCTAGTTCTAAATACATCTAAGACGGAACTGCTCCTTATATCTCCCAACCACAGTGATAACCTTCAATTGACCCACACTAACACCCTGGTCAGCCAAGCAAGAGATCTTGGAGTTATAACTGATAATCAGTTAAATCTAAAGAGGTTCATCAACAACACAACCAAGGACTGCTTCTTCAAACTCCAGGTGCTAAAAAGACTTAAACCGCTTCTGTACTTCCAGTACTTCAGATCTGTACTCCAGGCCATTATATTCTCCAAATTAGACTATTGCAATTCAATTCTACTAGGTCTTTCCTCCTCTTCCACCAAACCTCTTCAGATGCTGCAAAACTTGGCCGCTAGAATCTTAACAAATTCCAACAGAAGAGACCACATCACAGTCATCCTCAAAAATCTGCACTGGCTTCCTGTAAGCTTTAGAATCTTACACACATGTCTCACCATCATTCACAAATCCGTTTACAACCAGACCTTTATCGATATCCAATACCCACTCACTCTCCACACCTCTCCAAGACCCATCAGAGAAGCATACAGGGGATCGCTTCACCCCCCTCCAGCCAAATCCACACTCCACTCAGCCACTAAAGAGCGAGCCTTCTCGACAGCGGCGCCAACCATTTGGAATGCTATGCCCCCTGACCTCAGACAAGAACCCTGTCTACTGACGTTCAGAAAAAAACTCAAGACTTGGCTATTTCAATAAGCCTTCCCTTAATCTGGGACCTCCCCAGCTACAGTCACAATCCAAGGCCTTCTAGTCAATGCACCCCATTACCGCTATTGTAAATATTGTTGTATTAATATTGTTTAGTTCTGAGTTTCCTCCGCCACTGGCTCTTCTTCCCAGTTCAAGTAGCCCTGTTTTATTGTAACTTTCGCTATCTTTATGTTTATGTTAACGCTATTTCCCCCTTGTTCCTTGTAAACCGATATGATATGATCTGTATCATGAATGTCGGTATAAAAAAGCACTAAATAAATAAATATAGTATAGGTTTTTCTCCACTGGGGAGAATTTCCTTGAGAAATAGGAGCAAGTCATGAGTGTACTGTTGGGATTATGCTGCAAGAGGCGGTGCCTAGCCCTGGGGTGGACACATCTACCTGAAAGTAAAAGAGCTTGGCTGCTGCAAACCAATTTTTGGTATCCAATCCTTTCTTAGAGCAGTAAGAAGAGCCACCAAGGAGGAATAGTTAGAGATAAATTGTCTATAGTAATTGACGAAGCATTTAATGCAAGAATGTCGGTATATAAAGGTTAAAAATAAAAATAAATAAATAAATAAATAGTCTTTGAGACCCACAGATCAGGGCCATTCCAAGATGGCCTTTAACTTATCTGGGTCCATACTGGGGCCCTGACGGCCAATGATGTATCCCAAAAAAATAAGTGCTTCCTGTTCAAAGGCACATTTCTCTAGCTCAGCGTAGAGATGTTCACAGAGTTTTTGCAGAACCTGTTTTACGTGATCCCGATGTTCCGTCAAAGACTTGGAGAAAACCAGGACATCATCCAGATAAACTAATACATGGGAGTAGAGAAGGTCCCTGAAGATCTCATAAATCATGAATTGGAACACTACAGGCATACTACACAAACCAAAGGGCATCACTAAATATTCGTAGTGTCCGTTACTGGCGTTAAAGGTGGTTTCCATTTGTCGCCCTCACAAATTCTTATCAGATTGCCAGCTCCTTGGAGGTTCAATTTAGTAAACACCTGTGCACCCCATAGGCAGTCAAAGGGCTCAGAGATGAAAGGGAGCAGATAGCGATTCTTTTCAATAATGAAATTAAGGTGCTGGTAATCTATACAGGGGCACAAGGATCCATCCTTCTTTTCAACAAAAGAGAACCCAGCCCCGGCAGGTGATGATGAAGGGTGGATAAAGCCTCTGTCCAAATTCTCTTTAATATACTTAGTCATCGGGAAAAGAACCACAAAGAACCACAAAGACCCGAGTTTTACAGTTCAAAAACACAGACTTTGAGGAAATGGGGAAGTACCTGGAGGAAGAACTTAAAGGATGGGAGAACGAGAGAGATGTGGATCAGCAGTGGACCAATCTAAAAGGAGCAATCACCAAGGCAACTGCTCTATATGTTAGAAACATAAAGAAAAGCAAAAGAAAATTGAAACCTATCTGGTTCTCAAAGGAGGTGGCTGACAAAATTAAAGCTAAAAGAACAGCATTCAAGAAATATAAAGGATCCCAAAGGGAGGAGCACAAAGAAGAATATTTGTATCAACTGAGGGAGACGAAGAAAACAATCAAGTTGGCAAAAAATCAAGCAGAAGAGAGGATTGCCAAGGAGATAAAAAATGGTGACAAAACATTTTTCAGATACATCAGCGAAAAGAGAAAGGTCCAAAGTGGTATAGTGAAATTGAAAGGTGGTAATGATCAATGTGTGGAGACAGACGAAGAAATGGCAGAAATATTAAACGAATACTTCAGCTCTGTGTTCACTAAAGAAGACCCTGGAGAAGGACCATCTCTACACAACAAGAAACTGGAGGTAAGTGGAATAGATGAAAATCCTTTTACAGTAGAAAATGTGTGGGAAGAGCTAAAGAACCTGAAAGTGGACAAAGCCATGGGGCCTGATGGGATTCATCCAAGGATATTGAGGGAGCTCAGAGATGTTCTGGCGGGTCCGCTGTGTGACCTGTTCAATAGATCCCTAGAAACGGGAGTGGTGCCGAGAGACTGGAGAAGAGCGGTGGTGGTCCCGCTTCACAAGAGTGGGAACAGGGAGGAGGCTGGCAACTACAGGCCGGTTAGCCTCACTTCGGTGGTGGGAAAAGTAATGGAGTCTCTGCTGAAAGAGAGAATAGTGAACTATCTACAGTCCGGAGAATTGATGGACCAGAGGCAACATGGATTCACCAGGGGAAGATCCTGTCAGACAAATCTGATTGACTTTTTTGACTGGGTAACCAAGGAATTGGACCAAGGAAGAGCGCTCGATGTCATATACTTGGATTTCAGCAAAGCTTTTGATACGGTTCCGCATAGGAGACTGGTGAATAAAACGAGAAGCTTGGGAGTGAGTGACAAGGTGGTGACCTGGATTGCAAATTGGTTGACGGACAGAAGACAATGTGTGACGGTAAACGGAACCTTCTCTGAAGAGAGAGCGGTTTTAAGTGGTGTACCGCAAGGATCGGTGTTGGGACCGGTCCTGTTCAATATCTTTGTGAGCGACATTGCGGACGGGATAGAAGGTAAGGTTTGTCTTTTTGCGGATGACACTAAGATCTGCAACAGAGTGGACACGCCGGAAGGAGTGGAGAGAATGAGACGGGATCTAAGGAAACTGGAAGAGTGGTCGAAGATATGGCAGCTGAGATTCAATGCCAAGAAGTGCAAAGTCATGCATATGGGGAGCGGAAATCCGAATGAACTGTATTCGATGGGGGGGGGAAAGGCTGACGTGCACGGAGCAGGAGAGGGACCTTGGGGTGATAGTGTCTAATGATATGAAGTCTGCGAAACAATGCGACAAGGCGATAGCAAAAGCCAGAAGAATGCTGGGCTGCATAGAGAGAGGAATATCGAGTAAGAAAAGGGAAGTGATTATTCCCTTGTACAGGTCCTTGGTGAGGCCTCACCTGGAGTACTGTGTTCAGTTCTGGAGACCGTATCTACAAAAAGACAAAGACAAGATGGAAGCGGTACAGAGAAGGGCGACCAGGAAGGTGGAGGATCTTCATCGCATGACGTACGAGGAGAGATTGAAGAATCTAAATATGTACACCCCTGGAGGAAAGGAGGAGCAGAGGTGATATGATACAGACTTTCAGATACTTGAAAGGTTTTAATGATCCAAAGGCAACGACAAACCTTTACCATAAGAAAAAAATCAGCAGAACCAGGGGTCACGATTTGAAGCTCCAGGGAGGAAGATTCAGAACCAATGTCAGGAAGTATTTCTTCACGGAGAGGGTGGTGGATGCCTGGAATGCCCTTCCGGAGGAAGTGGTGAAGACCAGAACTGTGAAGGACTTCAAAGGGGCGTGGGATAAACACTGTGGATCCATAAAGTCAAGAGGCCGCCAATGAAGAGTGGGTGACTCGCCAGAATGATGGCTACTGCCTGGAGACAATACCCTTATTCAATAAACATACACATGGTTACTGTGACTCCAACATCACTCTAAGCTTCAACAGCAAGAGGAAATGTGGAAAAAAGGATTTGCACTCACAAAGACGGGAGTAGCTGGCTTGTTACGGCGGTTACTACCCCAAACCAAATATCCAAATTACTACCTCCACCTTCCTCTATTCCTGATGCCTTTCAACTAGCTTGATCACTCCATTCTTATACTTCACTTTCAATGCATATCCAGCATAGTTCTCTGCTTCAACAGCAGGGGAAAAGAAAAACTGTTACTTCACACATCCAGCAGAGCTCTCTGCTTAAACGGCAGGGGAGAAGAAAAAAGGATTCACACTCACAAAGCGGGGAGTAGCTGGCTTGTTACGGCGGTTACTACCCCAAACCAAATGTGCCTGATACTTCACTTTCGATGCATATCCAGCATGGCTCTCTGCTTCAACGGCAGGGGAGAAGAAAAAAAACTGATACCTCACGCATATCCAGCATGGCTCCCTGCTTCAACGGCAGGGGAGAAGATAAACAACCAATAAGGGCTGTATAACATGATCTGGGTAAAAGCAAATGGGCATGGGTGTAGCTTGCTTATTGCGGTTGCTACCCCTACTGCCTCTGGCTGATCGAGCTGGATGTTTCACTTGGATGCAGCTCCATCACCGCTCTCTACATTGGTGGCGGGGGTGGAAGGGAGTTAGAACCAAGGGCTAGGAGAAACAGATAAGTATGAGAGAAGAAGTGAGGGAAGCTTGCTGGGCAGACTGGATGGGCCGTTTGGTCTTCTTCTGCCGTCGTTTCTATGTTTCTATGTTTCTATGTTTCTATGTTTCAGGTGCAGAGAGGGGGTAGACTCTACCTCTGGGCGGAAGCTTGCCTGGGATCAAGTCTATGGTGCAGTTGTAGACTCTGTTTTCTGAATATGTCTGAATAGGTCGAGTAATGGGAAGGCAGGCCAGGTATGTTATCATAGAAACATAGAAATGATGGCAGAAGAAGGCCAAATGGCCCATCCAGTCTGCCCTTCAAGCTTTCACAGTTATTTTTCTCATACTTATCTGTTACTCTGACCGCTGAGGTCAGGGCCCTTATTGGTAACTTTTTTGTTCTAATTTCCTTCCACCCCTGCCATTGATGTAGAGAGCAGTGCTGGAGCTGCATAAAAGTGAAGTATCAAGCCTAATTGGTTAGGGGTAGTAACCGCCGCAATAAGCAAGTTACTCCCACGCTTATTTGTTTACCCAGCCTGTGCAATTTAGTCCTTGTTGGTTGTCTCAATATAAATCCTCTTTTCTTCATTCCCCCTGCCGTTGAAACAGTGAGCTGTGCTGTATGGGGCGGATTTTAAAACCTGCGCGTGGGCACAGATTTGTTGCGCAACCCGGCGTGAACAAATTTATGCCCGATTTTATAACCTGCGCGCGCAGCCGCACGCAGGTTATAAAATCCAGGGTCGGCGCGCGCGCAAGGAGGTGCACAATTGTGCAACTTGCGCGCGCCGAGCTGCGCAGCCTGCCTCCGTTCCCTCAGAGGCTGCTCCGAAATCAGAGCAGCCTCGGAGGGAACTTTCCTTCCGCCCCCCCCCCCCCCCCCCCCCGGCACCTTCCCCTCCCTTCCCCTACCTAACCCACCCCCCAGCCCTATCTAAACCCCCCCCATACCTTTGTTGAAGAAATTAAGCGCGCCGGCCGGCCCGCGATCCCGGGCACAGCAGCAAATGGTCGCTGTGCCTGGAGGCTCAGGCCACGCCCCCTCCCCACCCAGGACCATCCACGCCCCGCCCCTTTTTGCAAGCCCCGGGACATACGCGCATCCCGGGGCTTGCGCGCGCCGCTGAGCCTATGCAAGGTAGGCTCGGTGTGCGCAGGGGAAGATTTTGGGGGGTTACGCGCGTATTTTACGAGTGTAACCCTTTGAAAATCTACCCCTATATGTATTCAAAGTGAAGTATCAGGCTTAATTGGTTCGGGGTAGTAACCGCCGCAATAAGCAAGCTACTCCCACGCTTATGTGTTTACCCAGCCTGTGCAATTTAGTCCTTGTTGGTTGTCTTAATATAAATCATCTTTCTTCATTCCCCCCTGCCGTTGAAGCAGTGAGTTGCGCTGACTGGGGCGGATTTTAAAACGAGCGCGAATAGCCTACTTTTGTTTGCGCTCCAGGCGCAAACAAAAGTAGGCTATTCGGAGGGAACTTTCCTTTGCCCTCCCCTCACCTTCCCCTCCCTTCCCCTACCTAACCCACCCGCCCGGCCCTGTCTAAACCCCCCCCCTTACCTTTGTCGGGGGATTTACGCCTCCCAGAGGGAGGCGTAAATCCCCGCGCGTCAGCAGGCCTCCTGCGCGCCGGGACGCAACCTGGGGGCGGGTCCGGAGGGCGCGGCCACGCCCCCGGGCTGCCCCGGGCCGTAGCCACGCCCCCGGGTCCGCCCCCGGAACGCTCCCGATACGCCCCGAAAACGCCGCGCAGTTCGGGCCCGCCCCCCGACACGCCCCCTCCGAAAACCCTGGGACTTACGCGAGTCCCGGGGCTCTGCGCGCGCCGGTAGGCCTATGTAAAATAGGCTTCCCGGCGCGCAGGGCCCTGCTCGCGTAAATCCGCCCAAAACCGGGCGGATTTACGCGAGCAGGGCTCTGAAAATCCACCCCTATATGTATTCAAAGTGAAGTATCAGGCTTAATTGATTCGGGGTAGTAATCGCCGCAACAAGTAAGCTACTCCCATGCTTATTTGTCACTTGGCCCAGGAACTTCTCCGGTCGACCCAGGATTAGTCAATGCAGCCAGCAGGAGGACCCCCCATTGTGAAATCTCCATGGTACCCCAGTCGATGTGGGGCTGGTGTTGCCTCAGACAAGGAACCCCCAAAATCATGCTATTTGACAGCGTCTGGCAGAACAAAGAGGAGGATTCACTCCTGATGGAGCAGACTAGTTTGCATCTGCAGTAGCCCGGTGGACCAGGTAACCTGGTCTCCAGTGACTGATGAGATGGTGAACGCCTTTTCCAATGGATCCATGGGAATCTTGTGACGGCATACTACATCTTTGGCAATGAAATTCCTGGATGCCCCCGTATCTAGGAAACCTTGCATATGAACATGAGCTCCCTTCCAGGAGAAGCATACTGGAACTAAGATTTGAGGAGCTGGGCTGAAACGACCTAGGATGGCCTCCCCTACCAACCCTATGTCCTGCTGTTTCTGATTTGGCAGGGTATTGGGCTGCAAAGTGCTCTGGGGCGGTGCAGTAGAGACATAGATTGTGATGCCTCCTCCTCCTCTGTTTCTCTTCCAACGAGAGTTAACAACAGTCCATTTGCATGGTCTTGTCCAATGGGGTAGTAGCTCCTTCGGTTCTGGCGTGGCTTGGCAGTACCATCCCCAGGACTGGAGGTCCTGGGGATGGTACTTCAGGCTGAACCCCTCTGGGAAGGAATATATAAGAAACTCCCTCAGAACACCTTAAAGGACCAGCCACAGCTATCTGTACAGGCCCTCCTTAACTCCCAACTCAGCAATCGATTCTTGGTTAGGGTGGATCACGGCAGAGCAGGGATAAGAGACCAGGGCCCAGACGGTTGAGAGAGGCCCCAGAGAGCAGAGAGGAAGCCTTCCTATGAGAGGACAGATTGCCATTGATGTTTGAATACTGTTAGAACAGCAAGGTGAGCTGCATCTGTTTTGCTTTCACTCTAAATAAACATGAACATAAGGAAACAGCCAGGGTCTGCCTCCTTTGTTTCCTGGCTATTTCCCAAGCCGCTACCACTCAAGTTTCCACACCCTCTCTTGCACCCATTCCAGAACCAAAGATCTTTCCAAATGTCTAGGCTGATGAGGCCTTCTAAGGAGATTGGAAGGTTGTGTCCAACGAGCTCATTCTTAATGGAGTCCGCAAGGCTTTGGCAAAAGATCACAGAGCTCCAAAGCCAAGGTTCGAAAGCAGACCGCATACTCTCCCACTGAGGTGGAGCCTTGCTGGATCTGGAGGAGCTCTGTAGCAGCGGATGCATTGCGGCTGGGCTTATCAAAGATGTGGCGGAATTTCTTGAGGTACTGTTCCAGATTGGAAAGGAGAGGATCATTCCTCTCCCAGAGCAAAGAGGACCAGGCCAATGCAGATCCTCCCAGCTGAGACAGAATATACATGACCTTAGATTTATTGGTACAGAAGAGGGCCACCTGGAGGTCAAAGTGCATGAAGCACTGGTTAAGGAAGCCCCTACATTCACCTTCGTGTGAAAGTGAGGTGAGAGTGGCAGCTACGGTACCGCTCTGGGAACTGTAGGCGAGGCCGGCTACAGCAGGAGTACCAAAAGAGGAGCAGTGGCTGGTGCAACTGGTAGCACATCCAGACAAGTCACCAGTCTGTCAAGAACTCCGATGACCTGATCTAAGATGTTCTACTGTTGTTGTATCTGTTGGGCCATCCCAGGAGTTACTTGCAGGGTGGTCAGAACTGCCGGGTCCATGGCCTCAGCAACCTGTAATGCTCTCATGTAGTGGACCTTTAGTGCTGTGGTGTGATTGGTGCTGTCTAGCAAGCAAGCCCAGTAGGCTCACACTGATAGCTGGTGGAGAAGCCCTTGGGCTGAACCGGCTGGCGCTTTGCCTATACCAGCTGCCTCACCTGCAAGTTGAGCCCTTGGGTTCTGGTGGTCAGCAGGTCTTAGCTGAATCCCTAGGGTGATCCAGAAGCAAGAGTTTTGAGTCCGGACAGAGGTTGACGCAGGTGGCAGACAGTAGATATGGGTACCAGGCCGAAGGTCGGGGTAGGCAACAAACAAGGCACAGTCGGGTCCAAAGCAGAGGGTCAGGTCTGGGCAGCAGTCAAAGAAAGTTAGAGTCCAAGCTGGGGTCAAGATCTAGAAAGTCAGGCCGAGGAGGGAGAGACAAGGCATTGACTACGTACAGGCAAAGCAAGGAACAGGACACAGACAAGAGGCAAGAGAGAGAAACTAACAGCATGCCCTGGGACACACAAAGGTACCAAGAGACCTGTTGCTGAGGCGACGAAGCTGTATTATATTACGGAGAGGCAGTGACATCATCAAAGTGCACCACAGGGACTTTTCCCACCGTAGCCCCTTTAAGATTCCAGGCACGCCATGAGCGTGTGCATAGGAAGGCCCCATACAGGTGGAGAGGAATGGTGGCATATCCCAATGGTGTCCCCGCTGCCAGAGTGCTCAGCTGTTATTGGGGGTGAGGGAGGTGGCTCGCTGGTGTTGGTGAGTGAGGTGGCTCACAGGGCCAACCTGCGAGCCACTGATCATAATACTTTAACGCTCACATGTTGTCACCATCTCATACACACATACATGCTGTCTCCCTCACATACTGTCTCCATCTCATACGCACATACAAACACACCCACAAGCTCTCACTTTCACAAGCTGCCTCCATCTCTCTCTCTCACACACACACACACACACACAAACACATTGTCTCCATTTCATACACACACACCATGGGATGGGGTCCATGGCAGCCCTGGTGATGGACTTCTCGGGTTTCCATGGGTTGGGGTCTGCGCAGCTTTGATCATCTTGGGCCACCGCGGGATGAAGCTTCTTTGGCCATCGTGCAGTATTGATTGTGTGGGCCGCAGCCCACACCATGGCTACGCCACTTGGACAGATGCTGCCTCTCTTTCTTCTTCTCAGCAAGGGTATGACCCTCCGCCTCCTTCCTGCCTGCATTGCTCCTGCAATGATTTCTTACAGGACCTGCTTCTGCAGGAAGGAGCACCCGGAGTTTTTGAATGTTGGCCCGGAGACTCGGCAATTCCTCCAGAACTTTGGAGTCTCCGGGTCAGATCCGGAGATTTCCCAGGTATGATCATAATCCATCTAAAAATGTAAATAAAGAGAAAGTGACACTATTCAAAAACTTGTTTGAATGACCATGTCTTACAAAACTTCCTAAACTGCTGCAGATTTCCTAAGGAGAGAGTTCCACAATATTGGCCCAGAGCACGTGAAAAATTTGTTTTTGTGTCAGCCAGCATAATCTTTGCTGGAACATCTAGCAAGAGCTGGGCAGAGGTATAAAGAGATCTATACAGTCACTAGACAAGATGCCAGGTACTCAAGTGCAAGATCATTCAGGACAACAAAGACCAAGAAGAACAACTTGTACTTGGCTCTAAAAATAATTGGGAGCCATTACAAGGATTATAGAGCTGGAGTAATGTGATCATAAATTCTTTGGCCTAACAAAAAGTGAGTTGCAATATTTTGTACCAGCTGGAGCTGATTTAGTTGTCTGAGCCACATACCCACGTTTAGTGAATTACAATAGTCTAGCCTCAGCAGCACCAACACATGTACTCAGTAGCCAAGACTTCCCTCTCTCAACAAAAGGTCGGCGATTACATAAGCAACATAAGTGAAACGGAGATGTTCTAACAACATTACTAATATGTTTATGAAAAATAATGTGAGAATCCAAAGGTATGCCCAGTATTTTTTTGTTCTTTGCTTGGGGGAATTAATCTATCTTTAATAAACACCTGAGGCAAGGAACTATTCAAAGGTGAATGCCATCACCAATGTCAGTTTCAAGTGATTTAAGCTGAATTTGTTAATACTCGGCAAAGTTTTGAACCTCAGACTTCGGCTACATTTTTCAACCTGATCTAATTGATTACATCTGTAATGTCCCTTACCTCCAGACACTCCCGGTATAGTTTCCTGCAGCGTGCTGCAGCCTTGGACCTGGTTGAAACCACCTGCACTTCCTGAAGCCTTTTTATAGGCCATGCAGCCAAAACTTCCTGTGGGTACTGACTTATGATGTTAACTCATTTCTAGTATAAAAGGAAGCTCAGTACTACCACCTAGTGCCTCCTGCCATGCTCCTTCCAGCAGTGCTAGTTTATTTGTATTCTTACCCTGCTGTATTCCAGTTCTGCTTTGTTGTGTGCCAGTCTTCCCATCCCATTCTGCCTCCCTACCTCATCTGGGTCTCCTTGGTCTTCGTCTCCTTGGCTTTAATCTTCAGTTGCTGATCTTGACATTGACCTTGCCTTGCCTGCCACCTGCCACGACCTCAGCTTGGACTTTGACTACTTTTGCTGTACCATCAACCTGCAGCCTGCCACAAGGGAGAGAGCCACCTTGCTGTACACCCTCCTCACCCTGGCCCAAGGGTCCATTCCATACAACGTTACAGCATCCCAGATTACAATATATTTGGATGTCATCTACATACATAATGTATTTCAACCCCACTCCCTTAATGATTCTGTCTGTTAGTAAAAAGATAGACATTAAAAAGTGCAGGTGAAAGAACAGACTCTTGAGGAGCTCCATACTGCAGGTTCCATGGGCAAGAGCGATTAGACCCACTGGATTGTATTCTGAAGGCAAGACCGGAATCAATCAAATTCAGCACCCTTAACACCAAGGGCTAACAGTTGAGATTTCAAGATGAAATGACCTACAGTATGCAAAGCAGAACTAAGGCCTAAAAGGAATAGTATAATATTCTGACCATGATTTAAATCCCTACAAACATCATCCAAAAATGTTATAAGCGCAGTTTTAGTTCTGTAACCTGTCTAAAGCCAGATTGCTAAGGGTCTAGCAATAATCAGTCTGCAAGAAACTGTATAAGCTGTATAGCAGCTGCTCTCAATTAATTTTGCAATAAAAGGAAATTTTGAAATTGAATGATCTAACTGAGGCTTTTTCCAAATAGGTCAAATTGCTGCCTCTTTCAGGTTATCAGGAAACCAGCCTTTATTTAATGAAGCATTAATAATACTCCAAACAGGGACTAGAAGAACCTCAGCTGCATCTTTCACTACTCTTGCAGGAATAGGGTCCTGAGGGGATCCACTTGACTTAGACCACATGATCACATTCCTGACTTGCTTACCTGTTAAAGGCTGACATTTTTCCACAGTGGCATCAATAACAACCGCTTCCGTGTTACTTTGTGATTCAGCATCCTGAGCAACTGTAAAGGACACAGAATTCAAATCTGTTATTTCCCTCATCGCTTCATCCACAGAAAACCTTGATATAGAAGGATCCGAGGCAGAAGAAGGCTCAGTTTGATTTTAAGATGTTATATTGTATGTTTTATGTTTGTTACCCACCTTGAGAATTTGATTGAAAAGGAAGTTGATAAAAACTGAACTAAATGTCTTAGTGCTACTGGACCTCTCGGCAGCGTTTGACACAGTCGACCATGAGCTCATCATAACCTTGCTTGATTCAAGTCTGTCCTCCACAACCACATTCAGGTCATCTCCCTAGGCTAGGCCTCTTCCCATCCTCACCCCCTCTCATGTGCTGGGGACCCAATCTAAACATTGGTTGTAGCCCTCCGGCTACTCCGAAAGCCCTTTCAGACTGCAGGTATGCATGAGCCCTTGTGCCATGATGTGACTAACAGAACCCCATTGCTGGCCATGGTCCGCGCCATTGGAGAGTGAGCACATCCAAGCACGAGCCTGGCTGAAACCGAAAACTCAAAGTCAAAGCAAGACGAGGAGCCAGATGAAGACTGAAGACAAGGGGTCCAGGTTAGACAAGGGACCAGACAAAAACTGAGAACCAGGACCAAACAGACCAAGGCAGGACCAAGGCTCCAGAAGAGAAGGCACGGGAAACTTTGGAACTCAGAACCAGAACTTGGGAACTCAGAAGACTATGAAACAGAACTCTGAAGACTGAAGATGCAGGAGCGCTGAGGTGGACTGAAGACACAGGATGCTGGCTAGGTGCTGACAAAATGTTCTCTCAACCTAGCTTGATGTTACATCAAGCTAGGCTGAGAGAACATTGTACAAATCTCAACTTTGTGTGAGTTTCCTCACGCCGAAGGACATCAAATCTTCACAAGAGTGTACTGTTCTGTTCGTACGTCTCACTCTGCATGTCAAGGTGGCCCCTAACCCCTACACTACTACCTAAACCTCACCTTGAGTTACTAGGTGGGCCTCCTATAGAGATATAAATAGCTAACTAGCCTTATAGCTAGTCGCTCTCTCTCGCTCCCCCACCCCCTTCCCAGTGGTTGCAGGTATTTGTGGTATTACCGCAAAGTGTGAAAAAGTTAGATAAGTAAGATAGCGCACATTGCGATAAATTAGGCTATTATCGTAAAACATGCCCCTCTTCCTTTCACAGCTTGCCTAAGATGAATCTAGCCCTTAGTTGAATAGTCTTACATGTCTCCAACTCCATCTTCTGGAATGAAGCAGCATGGAATGGACTTTCCTAATTGGGATCTACCAAGCACTTCCATGTGACCTGGATTGACCGCTGTTGGAAACAGAATGCTGTGCTTGATGGACCCTTAGTCTGACTCAGCTTGACATGTTTTGGGCATATACCATGCATGTCTTTCACTTTGACAGAACTCAAACATGCCCCGAATTTCCTTCAGTTTGTTGTGTGGTTGACAATGATTAAAGCAATATCTATGAAAGTAAAGCCCTTTGTGCCAGATATACTAAAATGTTCCAATTTTATGTCTATGAGCAAATTGTTTAGGGGTGAATTTTCAAAATATTAAATGCTTAAAAAATTATTTATTTATTTATTTAACATTTTTCTATACCGACCTTCAAGGTTAAATACCATATCAGGTCGGTTTACATCGAACAGGGGTAGATCAGTGTAACATAACATAACAAAGGAACAACTTTTTATAATTAGTGGAGGTAAAGCAGAAAAGTAAGAAAGTTACATAATAACAAGGACCATGAACTAGGAAGCTGAATTCAGCTGGAAAAAGAGAAACCTTAAGAATGTATTAAATTAAAATACTAGGAGACTAGTAACTGATGAGAATATTGAAGGGGCGAAGTTCCAAATTCAATGCTGAGTAGTTGTAGTTGTCTAGTGAAAGTTTGAAGGATTTTGAATTAGTTTGAATTAGCATATACATGTAATTAGCATCTACTCAAGTAGTCTATATTTTATAAAAGTTGAAAAAAATGGGCGTATTTTCACTTTCACGTACACATAGAGCATTAAAAGGGGTGGTCTAGGGGTGTTACCAAATGGGGCCAACACATATATGTATAAGTTGCTAAAAATTCTGTTGAAAAATTTTAAATACTGTACAATCTTTGTGGTATGATAAAAGTTTATGTATGTTTTGCACTATAAGCTGCATAGATCAACTACGTTGGATATTGTGGATTATAAATGTAACAAATAAATATTTAAAAAAACACTTACACATATATGTTTGGCAAATTAGTCATGGAATTTTACATTTACTAATTATCTGGCAGAAGTAATATTAAACATGTTTTAGTGTGGGAAGCAAGATGGCGGATGACCATGGCTGGGGATGAACTGCTTGGTGTTTATTGCGGTTTGATTTGAATTAACTGGACACGATGCCTCCAAAATGCAAGGGAAAAGTCAGGGTCTTCCTTCCGGACCCTGACCTGCTCCCCAGTCAGCAGTGAATCCCCTGTTCCAGCTCCCGGGTCTCTGCTTCATTGAGAGAGAATATCCCTATAACAGACATGGGTAAGGGAGTGCCATCACTGCTAAAGGAAGAAATCTCCCTCGGTCCTCTGGATCAGCGGCTGCCTCCAGCAGAGAGACGCAAGTCTCCCAGCTTGCCTCAGTCATCACCGCTTGATGATCTCAGTGTGATGCCGGTTGGGGGAGGGGGGTAGCTGAAAATTTGGCGTCCTTGCCTAGTTTTGTGCTAGGCAGATCAAACAGCTCCATGAGCCGACCCAGGATCAGTGTGCCTCTTTGCAGGTAGTAGATGGGAATCCTAAGGTGGAGGTGCCGATGTCATCTGTAGCTATGTCCTGTGATTTGTCTCAGCAGAGTGAGTCCTTCTTTATTCCATCCAAACTGGAGATGGTCACTTTGGATTCAATTTAGGAACTGGTAACACATTTTGGAGTATCTATTAATAACTGTGAAAGAAAGACAGACTCCCTTTCTTCCTCTTTGGAGCATATGGTGTTACAACAAGGGGGTCAAATATCAGAGCAAGCATCCAAAATTAATGCCTTGGAAAAGGTCATACAAGAGATGACATCTTTGAATAACTCCCTGGTTAAGGATAGATATTCTCTCTCTCTCAATGTCTGGAATTTTTTGTAAAACAATTCTAGACATTTAAATATCAGCGTACATAATTAATTTTCCTAAAGTTGTTGGAGAGCAACCATTACTGCTTTTAAGAAAGTATTTCTTGGAGATATTGCATTGCAATTCAAATTTTATTCCTTTAGTTAATAAGATGTATTTTTTGCCTGCTTCTCGCAATGCACCATTGCTCAATCCGCCTTTTCATGCTTCATTATTTAATTTGACAAATTACTTAGAGAACTCTGGTCCTGAAATGTTAGAAAGGGGAACGTTGCTAGTTTCTTTTGTTTCTGAGGCTGACCTGAATAGGGTAATGCATCTTTATTTCCGCAATTTAAATTCTCCTTTCTATGATCAACCGGTATGAATGTTTCCAGATTTAGCTAGAAAGGCGTAAAGGTTTTCTTTCACTTAGACAAGCTGCACTATCGCTAGGTGCTACTTTCATGTTAAGGCATCCTTATAAATGTGTTGTCTAATTTAATGATAATTGTTATATTTTCTTTGCCCTAGACCAACTTCAGTCTTTCTTAGACTCCAGAAGATTAATATCTTCTCTTGTTCCCAGTATGAGTTGGTGAGGAATTAGTGTATTAATGCAGAGAACTTGCTATTTTTGTTTCTCAAATTTATTACTTTTTTCTCCCTTTAATTTACGCTTCCTTCACAAGTGTTGTTTGACCTAGAATTGGAATTGTTTCCTGATTTGCTTGGTTATTTACTCTTTTCTTTGATTTCCATGTGTTTTATTATTATAAAGACCATTTTGCTTTGTATTATGATTAAATATTCAATAAATATAATCTAAGAAAAATGTGTAGTACAGACTGGGTAGGTGGTCTGGGGGAATTCAGGCTGAGAACCAGAAAGGTCTCGATGACCTGGAGAAGAACTGGGCAAACTGATGGACTGGTTAATTTCATTTTTGCGCGCATGTTTTTTTGTTTTTTTTTTAATTCTTTATTTATAAATTTTAAACACATCAATTACAAGACATCTCTTGTATAAGTAAAGAGAAGAATTTAACCAAACATATATAAGATATCTAATCCAACAAGAATTATTTTCTAATCTTTCTCTAGTAGTCCACAATTTGTTATGACTGATCTAAGTTCCATATTGTTTTAAGGAAATATATTACTTAAGCATATCTAGCATTTTCATCAAAGCAGAGAATACAACAATCTATTCAAAAATAGAGTTACCTATACATTTTATAAGAGTAATCAATCATTTACTTCTCTTTATTGATTTCTATCTTATCACTTAAAAAGATGGAAAGTTGTGTAGGTGAAAAGAAGACATAGGAAACATCCTTATACTTTATGCAACATTTGCATGGATATTTCAATAAGAACATTCCCCCTATCTGTAATACTTTCGGTCTAAATAGTAAGAATTGATGTCTCCTCTTTTGTGTCTGCTTCGACACATCTGGGTATACCCTTACTTTCAAATTATAAAATTCAACAGTACGATATTTAAAAAACATCCTTAACACCCAGTCCCGATCAGGTTCTAAAGCAAAAGTTACAATTAGCGTTGCAGCTTTTGCTAAATCAGAATCAGATGTTTCCAAGATTTGAGAAATATCTAGACTAGGTGAAATTATATCCATAGCTTGTTTCCCTTCTTGATTTAAATTTGGTACTTCTTGTTTTTTAAAAGGAAGCACATAATAAGCATTAACCAATGGGGGAACCAATTCTTCAGATATTTTATATACCTCAATGAGATATTTTTTAAACATCTCCTTAGGTGTTAAGTAAGGGAGTTTGGGAAAGTTTATAAATCTTAGATTTTTCTTTCTATTCACATTTTCTAGATGTTCAATTTTTGTTTGTAAGATCTTGTTTTCCAATATCAATGAATCCTGAACCGGTTTCCATTTAACACAATCCGTTTTAATTTTTTCAATTTCTCTTTTTGTATCTGATTTGAATTTCTCCAAATCAGTTACCCTTTCCTGGATTTTATTAACTTTATTTACAACCGGATTTAATTGTATCGCGATAGAAGATCCCAAATTAGTTATTGCTTCCCAGATTATATCTAACGTTACGACACTAGGTTTTTCTAGACCCGGGGGATTGAATTCATTCAAAAAGGAATGTTCCTGTTGTAAATGATTTTCTTCTCTTAGTATTAGGTTGGCTATCCCCTCAACGAGGGGTGTCCTGCTATCTCCTCTAGGTTCCTCAGGGCTAACCGACCCTGCTCGTGGGGTAACCTCAGCGCCTTCCGTTTGGCTTCCCCCAGACAATGAGCCCTGGTCTCTATTGGATGCTGGATTTGCCGGTGGTTCTCTAAAAATCGGGGAGAGTGAAATTGATAGGTCTGGTGGCATAGACGAATGTACCCTTTCGTCTTCCACAAGCGACCCCTCCGATTTATTTATTCGTTGTATGTGGGAGTCCATAGGCCCGAATAAGGGAGCAGTCGGAGGGTTGGCAGGGTCCAACCTCTCTTTTGCTCTCCGTTTACGAGCAGTATGGGGCATTATATCTAAACCAAATAAAAACTCTCGTGGATCCCCAACCCTGATTTGATTGCACTCTTAGATCAGTCTATCTACCTATGGAGGATTGCTAGGAACAAGATTATATCATATTTAAATCAGTTTTACCTTATACCTTAATTGAGAGTGTCCCAAATTCTTAACAAAGCCGCGCGCCCCTTCGGCGTGCGCGGCTTAGGCAGCGCGCCGGCGGCAGCTACGCACCGCAACTGAGCCGATGTTTAAAGGCTTCAGGAAAGTCCGTCGAATGACGTCAGGCAACTTCCGGTTGGACCCCGTCGAGGCTGGGCCAAAGGTCTCCTACCTCCGGTAAGCCCTCCGGATTATTTCTCTCAGTTTTCACAAATTCCTTTAGCGTACCTCCAGAGTCTGCCACAACTGAGCCGATGTTTAAAGGCTTCAGGAAAGTCCGTCGAATGACGTCAGGCAACTTCCGGTTGGACCCCGTCGAGGCTGGGCCAAAGGTCTCCTACCTCCGGTAAGCCCTCCGGATTATTTCTCTCAGTTTTCACAAATTCCTTTAGCGTACCTCCAGAGTCTGCCACAACTGAGCCGATGTTTAAAGGCTTCAGGAAAGTCCGTCGAATGACATCAGGCAACTTCCGGTTGGACCCCGTCGAGGCTGGGCCAAAGGTCTCCTACCTCCGGTAAGCCCTCCGGATTATTTCTCTCAGTTTTCACAAATTCCTTTAGCATACCTCCAGAGTCTGCCACAACTGAGCCGATGTTTAAAGGCTTCAGGAAAGTCCGTCGAATGACGTCAGGCAACTTCCGGTTGGACCCCGTCGAGGCTGGGCCAAAGGTCTCCTACCTCCGGTAAACCCTCCGGATTATTTCTCTCAGTTTTCACAAATTCCTTTAGCGTACCTCCAGAGTCTGCCACAACTGAGCCGATGTTTAAAGGCTTCAGGAAAGTCCGTTGAATGACGTCAGGCAACTTCCGGTTGGACCCCGTCGAGGCTGGGCCAAAGGTCTCCTACCTCCGGTAAGCCCTCCGGATTATTTCTCTCAGTTTTCACAAATTCCTTTAGCGTACCTCCAGAGTCTGCCACAACTGAGCCGATGTTTAAAGGCTTCAGGAAAGTCAGTCGAATGACGTCAGGCAACTTCCGGTTGGACCCCGTCGAGGCTGGGCCAAAGGTCTCCTACCTCCGATAAGCCCTCCGGATTATTTCTCTCAGTTTTCACAAATTCCTTTAGCGTACCTCCAGAGTCTGCCACAACTGAGCCGATGTTTAAAGGCTTCAGGAAAGTCCGTCGAATGACGTCAGGCAACTTCCGGTTGGACCCCGTCGAGGCTGGGCCAAAGGTCTCCTACCTCCGGTAAACCCTCCGGATTATTTCTCTCAATTTTCACAAATTCCTTTAGCGTACCTCCCTTTGCGCGCATGTTTTAACATTGGTCGACTTATGTGAATTAGTCAAACTTTACTTTTGCACGAAAAATATACACATTTTTAAATAAATAGGAAAAGTATGCATGTTCAATGCATTGATAGACATGATTTCAATGTATTGCATTGTATTCATGCGTAAGCCTACATAACGATCATATGTTGCGGGATAAAGACACACATATTTTATAAAATGAGTGTATATCATATATGTGTGTTATAAAATACTTGTGTAGATCTGCTTGTGGCCATATATACTCATGTATGCCACTGCATGCACTTGTTTGAAACTTATCCTCTTAATCTGTCTGCTCCCAATTTGTTGCAAGCCATTAAACGCCAACCTATAGACATTATAGTAGTAATTTAGAAACATGCTTTGATTTCTCACCCTCTGATATTCCTGCCATTATATTTGCTCTGTCATGTCCTAAGACCATCATGCTGCGATGCTGCCCGCAGCCAGAGCTACGGGCAGCCCCTTACCTCCACGGCCCGGAGGCCGCCATCTTGCCCATCGTGCCGGTGCAGCAGGAGCTGTGCCGGGGTTCTCCTTTATGGCAGGAGCTGCCCGAGTGTCGTCCCATCGCGGCTCGGTGGCCGTCAGCCTCGCTGCTGTGGTGTGCAGCAGGAGCCGCTGATGTCACCCTTCCATGCGGCATGGTACCACCGTCGTCACTGCCGTCCCCAGCCTCCCCCGTGGCAGCAGAGAGCCGCTGAGGTCCCTGGGCCTGGCTGCGGCCTGGAGGCCGCTCTCAAGCCACACCTCCACGGCAGGAGCCGCTTGCAGCTTCTCTTCACGGCTCGGACACCGCCTCCCATGTCGGGGCCTTTCGGCAGCCCGTTCTTCTTCCTCCTGCTCGGCGCAGCAGCAGGGCTACTGTCCAGGGTCCTGCTGCTTCCTGTTCCTTCTTCCTTAGGCATGGGGCCGCGCCTCTCTACTTGTTTTAAAGGGCCAGCAAGGGAGTAGTCCCTCTGGCTCCACCTGGTGACATCACATGGGTGTTTCCTGTGCAGCCCTACATAAGGGCTCAGTTGCCATTCATGCCTTGCCTTCACAAGGAGGGTCTTCTCTAGGACTTCTCAGCATTCTTCGCTCCTGCGTGGCTCTTCATGTTCTTCATGGGATCCCCCGTCGTCGTCTGTTCTGGTCTCTCCTGATGACTCGTCCGTCCTGATGTCTCCATTGTCCCAGTCCTGATGTCTCAAAGTCCAGTCTTCATGTCCTGATGTTCGTCCTGTCCAGATGTCTTCCAGAACTTCGCCTTGATCCATCCCAGCATGGTCCGCGACCAGCCTGGCTGGGTTGAGTAGGGCACGCTGCGGCTCAGTGGTCTGCGACCACCCCCGCTGGAGTGTGTAGGGTGCTGGTGGGTCCTAGCCATCGAGCAGAGCCAAAGATCTCCATGTTCCTTACTGTCACCTCCAGGGACCAGAGTCTTCAGGATGTCTTGCTTGCTCATCCCGGCTGCCCTTAGCTGTGTGTTTGGGGAGTCAGTCATGATGTCTTGGATCTTCGCCTTGGAGACTCATCTTGTAAATAGTCCTCCGATGTCTTGGACTCTGGCTACACCTAGCCTCCAGCGGACGGTGCTCCAGTGGAAAGCCTGAGGACCGGTCTGGCCACTGCAGTCCCCCTTCCGGTTGAAGGTGTTAGCATGTTATCCGAAGTCCTTGCCACCTTGAGTTTTATCATGATTTTAACTTGTTTCTTCCTCATTCCATCTGAGTCTGTCTGATCATCATCTGAGTCCATCTGATCTTCGACCAAGTCCGTCTGATCATCATCTGAGTCCTTGTCTTCATCTGCATCTTCATCAGAGCCTTCATCACCTTGTTCCAGTGTCTTCGTCCACCCTTGCCTCATGTCCGACCTGCTGCCTTTGCTGTTACCCAGCAGCAGGTCCAAAAGGGCTTGGAGTGGTCGGAGAACTACTCAGAGACCAGCCTTGCGTGGTTGGCCTCACGAGGCTGTGCAGGTCGGCGGGGGCTTGGGCACAACTTCAATTTCAGTCTCTCCCAGATGAGGCTCTGTTTCACTGCAAGGGCACACACCACTCGTTCCACAATGGGAAGCGCCCCCTAGCGCTCCCTCCCATCGCATTGCAACAGATTGAGAAGGCCTTAAAGGGTCTTCATCTCCCAGAAGCAGGAATGCTCCCCAGCGCTCCTGCAACACATCACTTTTAACATGGACACTTTTCTAATATCTGGAAACTGCAGCAACAGTAGCTGAGTTTAAAAGGAGTTTGAACAAGTTCCCTGAGAAAATGTCCATAAATAATTATTAACCAGGTGGATTTGGGGAAACCTACTGCTTATCCCTGGGAATGAGCAATAAAAAATGGATCCACTCTTTGGAATCTACTGATTACTTCCGAATTATCCGGATTGGCTACTGTTGGATAGAAGATACTGGGCTTGATGGACCATTGTTCTGTCCAGCATGGCACACCTTATGTTCTTATGTTCGAGTTTCAGATGTAAATGCAGAGTATTACCGGTAGTTCTAAACTTGTCTGTATGATTGAATGCAGAATATCGGTATATAAATATTATAAATAAATACATTCTTATTAGGTTAAGAGTTTCACTTTGGCTGCTTTATTCATAACAAGTGTGATTTTATTTTTTTTATTCCAAAGTTGCAATCATGTAACCTCTGATTATATAAATTGGCTGTAGTGATTATTACAAAATTTGGTAATAAGACATATGTAACCCTTGCATGGGGAAGGTTTAAGTCCCAAGGGAACACAAACTTATTTATTCTTCAGGACTGCTCTGGCTAGCACTACTCCTGTAACTTTACTCTCTGTCCCAAGGGTGGAATCCTTTTTGTGGGCCAGGCAGTGGTGTCTCTCTCTCTCTCTCTCTCTCTCTTTGTGGTGTTAGATGCTGCATTTCAAGGGGGTGTGATGCTGAGACAAACTAGGCAGGACAAGTACTAGGTGTTAAAATGAATGTTTACTGATTCTTTAACAATTAAATTAAAGTCCATTTTTCCATGAAGGTGAAATTACAGCTGACTGATGTACATAAGTGTTTTTTTTTCTCTTCTGGGTAGGTGTCCTTTACCTCAAGTATCTGGACAAAGCTTCTCATGGTATTCCCTTGAACATGGAAAGTCCTACCTGAGTCCAGTTTATTCACAATTGCCCAACCTGTCCTAGTCATATGGACTGCAGATCTAATTGGGAAGCTCCAAGATCTTGGTCCTCCTCCTCCTCCTCAACGTTGATACTGGTGACTTTTCTTGCAGAAAAGGTCTTAGACTGCGGGAACCAGACTATCCCCAGCCCTGGTACCCTGTGGGGAGAGGGGAGTCACAAAACCCTCATAAACAATATGCGAATACAGGCTCTCTGCAAAATCTCTCGGTGATTACTGTTTCACCATCACTGGTGCTTGCCTCATCTAGGAAGTAGATTAGGGATCACAGGTTTTTAGCCCTTGTCCTTTGTGTCTGGGGTGGGGGGGAGCCTTCTCCAAAGGGTGCAAGGTTTAAGCAGCCGTCCCATCTGGAAAAAAATCAGGATCCATCTTGGCCATCAAAAATTTAAAGCTGTGGATACTGTCACTGGTGCTTGCCTCATCTAGGGTGTAGAGTGGGCTCACAGATCTTCAGCCCCGTCACGGGCGTCCCAAAGGAAATCTGGCAAAAATGTATCTGCTGCAAAAAAATAGGAGGAAGATCCTCTGGCAGGGAGTGCACAGTGAGATATTTCCTCCAAACTGAAGCTCCTGATAAGGCAGGGAGTTCTCACCAGAGAGTATAAAACCTGCATTCTCACTGCTCTGAAGTTAAATCAAATGACCACACTAATTTCTAAAATGGCTGCACTAAATAGGATAAGGTGTCCAGTCCAAGCCCTCCAGGTTGGGAGGGGCAGAAAGAGAAGGAAGGCCCACATATGTAAAGTTCTAAGCAGGGATCTAAGCCATCTAGTGGCTGACCCAAGTAGGCGTCACACATAAAAGGTATCCTGGGTGTTGGCTTAACAACATAAGAAATTGCCATGCTGGGTCAGACCAAGGGTCCATCAAGCCCAGCATCCTGTTTCCAACAGTGGCCAATCCAGGCCATAAGAACCTGGCAATTACCCAAACACTAAGAAGAACCCATGCCACTGATGCAATTAATAGCAGTGGCTATTCCCTAAGTAAATTTCATTGGTAGCCATTAATGGACTTTAACCCAGCTACACTAACTGCACTAACCACATCCCCTGGCAACAAATTCCAGAGCTTTATTGTGTGTTGAGTGAAAAAGAATTTTCTCCGATTAGTCTTAAATGTGCTACTTGCTAACTTCATGGAATGCCCCCTAGTCCTTCTATTATTCGAAAGTGTAAATAACCGATTCACATCCACTCGTTCAAAACCTCTCATGATCTTAAAGACCTCTATCATATTCCTCCTCAGCCGTCTCTTCTCCATGCTGAACAGCCCTAACCTCTTCAGCCTTTCCTCATAGGGGAGCTGTTCCATCCCCTTTATCATTTTGGTTGCCCTTCTTTGTACCTTCTCCATTGCAACTATATCTTTTTTGAGATGCGGCAACCAGAATTGTACACAGTATTCCAGGTGCGGTCTCACCATGGAGCGATTTAGAGGCATTATGACATTTTCCGTTTTATTAACCATTCCCTTCCTAATAATTCCTAACATTCTGTTTGCGTTTTTGACTGCTGCAGCACATTGAGCTGACTATTTTAAAGTATTATCCACTATGATGCCTAGATCTTTTTCCTGGGTGGTAGCTCCTACTATGGAACCTAACATCGTGTAACTACAGCAAGGGTTATTTTTCCCTATATGCAACACCTTGCACTTGTCCACATTAAATTTCATCTGCCATTTGGATGCCCAATCTTCCAGTCTTGCAAGGTCTTACTGTAATGTATCACAATCCGCTTGTGATTTAACTACTCTGAATAATTTTGTATCATCTGCAAATTTGATAATCTTGCTCATTGTATTCCTTTCCAGATCATTTATATATATATTGAAAAGCACCGGTCCAAGTACAGATCCCTGAGGCACTCCACTATTTACCATTTTCTACTCAGAAAATTGACCATTTAATCCAGTTTGTAATCCACGAAAGGACATCGCCTCCTATCCCATGACTTTTTAGTTTTCTTAGAAGCCTCTCATGAGGGACTTTGTCAAACGCCTTCTGAAAATCCAAATACACTATCTACCGGTTCACCTTTATTCACATGTTTATTAACCCCTTCAAAAAAATGAAGCAGATTTGTTAGGCAAGACTTCCCTTGGATAAATCCATGTTGACTGTGTTCCATTAAATCACGTCTTTCTATATGCTCTACGATTTGGATCTTAAGAATAGTTTCCACTATTTTTCCCGGCACTGAAGTCAGGCTCACTGGTCTATAGTTACCCGGATCGCTTCTGGAGCCTTTTTTAAATATTGGGGTTACATTGGCCACCCTCCAGTCTTCAGGTACAATGGATGATTTTAATGATAGGTTACAAATTTTAACTAATAGATCAGAAATTTTATTTTTTAGTTCCTTCAGTACCCTAGGATGCATACCATCCGGTCCAGGTGATTTTCTACTCTTTAGTTTGTCAATCTGGCCTACTACATCTTCCAGGTTCACAAGGCCTGAAATGACTTACAAGTAGTTCTCAGTCTGTTGCTTTAACCACTACCATTCAACATGATTGAGTAAAGAAACTGGTATCGTGTTGCATATTGGAATTTATGAGTGCATCAAACCAACATGGACAAATCGTATCTGGGCAGACTGGATGGACTATTTTGGTCTTTAAAAGCCATCATTGCTTATTATGTTATGCTTTATGATTGCTTTCTTTATTTCTGTTATTTTCTGGAATGGAATATGATTTGTTACTGGTGCATGGAATAACATCAGAAGATTTGTTAGAATTAGAATTGGGATAATTTTTTCACATATTGACTGCTTTGACCTTGTTATTGGATCAGTAGTCTGTACCCCTTAGCTTGGTAAAAGAGGAAGGCAGAATTTTCATTTTAATCACCACTATTGTTTTCCAAACACATTGCTTAAATGCTATATAGAACAAAGCAGTAATAAAAGATCACTTGGAATATTTTTTCTTTTATTTTCAGTTATTTACCTGGCAGCTTCCTATTGCTCTATTAGCCTGTTTGCTCAATGGGAACATGCTTCAATTATGGCACCATGAGCAGTGACGGATTAAATGGGAGAAGGGAAAAGGGAAGAGGGAGAGGTAATGGGGCAGTTGCCCAAGTCTCAGGTCTAGAGAGGGCCCACAGAGAGTTGGAGTAAGGATAAGTGTAACCCTCGCACACATCCCAGTCGGTGCCATTTTCTAAAATGGCAACAACTTCACCCTGTTGTGCCGGAGGTGGACCCTTGGGCCGAGGTAGGGTTGGCACTACCCGTAGGAGGGATCCTAAGGGCCCCCACCGTCGGGATCCTACGGGTCCCCACCATTGGCAGGCGGAGTGGGCTGAAGGACGGAGGCTGGCTGGCGCTTCATCAATACCAGCCCTCGTTCCCCGCGAGTTGAGCCTTTGGGTATCGGGGCAGGCTGGACTTAGATGGGCCTCCGTATGTCGTCGTCGATGGAAGGATCGAGAGGTCAGCCCAGAGGCGGCAACAGTAGAATGAAGAAGTCTGTACTGGACGAGGAGAAGTCCCGGAGACCCGGGCGCCAATAGAACCAAAGTCAGACAGGGGGCGCCCAAGCAAGAACAGGCTGAAGCCTGAATAGGCCAAGTCCAGGACGTAGACTGAAGAAGTGTCATAAGGCAAGCTGGAGTCAGGGCCGGCAGCAATCAAGAAGCAGTGGCAAGGGAGAACTGAGATCTGGACAAGGAGAGAGTCAATGGCGTAGTCAGACATGCAGAGGTCTGGGCTTAGAGAGAGTCAATAGCTTAGTTAAGCAATGCAGAGGTCTGGGCTTGGAGAGAGTCAATAGCTTAGTTAAGCAATGCAGAGGTCTGGGCTTGGAGAGTGACAATAGCATAGTTAGGCAATGCAGAGGTATGGACAGAGAGAGTCAACAGCATGGTCGGGCAAAGCAGAGGTCCGGGCTTGGAGAGAGTCAACGGCATGGTCGGGCAAAGCAGAGGTCCGGGCTTGGAGAGAGTCAACGGCGTGGTCGGGCAAAGCAGAGGTCCGGGCTTGGAGAGAGTCAATGGCGTGGTCAGGCAAAGTAGAGGTCCAGGCTTGGAGAGAGAGTCAACAGCGTGGTTGGGCAAAGCAGAGGTCTGGGCTTGGAGAGAGTCAACGGCGTGGTCGGGCAAAACAGAGGTCCGGGCTTGGAGAGAGTCAATGGCGTGGTCAAGCAAAGCAGAGTTCGTGTCCAAGGAGGCAATCCAAGAGTAGGTTAGGAATCAGGAATGCAGGAACGAGGAAACCAGGAACAGGAGTCAGCGAGGATCAGGAACCAGGAACGAAGGAGAATCACCTGGAGGCAACGAGTGCATGACCAGCGTGGAGACCTTTTGCAAAGGCAATCCTTAGAAGCAGAGCCCGGCCTTAAGTACTGGGATTCCGTAGATGTCAACATGCGGGGCCGCGGCCAAGTTCCTGCTGCAGGCCCTTCATAAGACTCAATGGTGCGCGTGCATAGGGAGGGGCGTGCTGCTGGACAGTGGCCACATGGAGAGGCCTGAATCAGAGCACAGGGATCTGCAGCTGAGACTGAGGCATCAGGGGTGGCCCGAGGATGGAGCCGGCGGCCCACCACCGCCAGGGATGAGGAACCAGGCACTGGATTTGTCTGAGAGAGGTGAGGGGGCCGGGCCGCGAACCCGCGGCCAGCACACATAACAATAACCCCCTCTTGGATTTCTTGGTTTGCCCAGATGGGCACGATGAAATTGAAGGAGGAGGTTTTTATCCAGGATGTTACGAGTTGGTTCCCACGAATTCTCCTCGAGGCCATAACCCACCCAAGAAAGGAGGTATTCTCAACAGCAGCCCCTACGGCGAACATCAAGGACTTCATGAACCTTATAGGTAGTGTCGGTCTCCGCAACCAACGGAGATGGTTCAGGAGCTTTTCGAGAAGGCCAGGATAGGACTACTGGCTTCAGAAGTGATACGTGAAATGTATTATGGATTTCCAATGTGGGTGGCAACCGAAGCTGGTATGTGACTGGTCCAACCCAACGAATTATTGAAAAAGGTCCAATGTACCTTGGTGCAAACCTTTGGGAAGGTATCTTAAGCTGAATATACCGTAAGCGAAGATTCGTCTGATTCCAGAGTGCCTTGAGGGCATCAGCAGTAGCTTGCGCAGCAGGAGAGGGCATTGATAACGGTATGGGTAGTGGTGGTCATGGTCGTGGTTACTTCCCATAAACGATAGAAAAAGGTGATGTACCTGTAGCAGCGGCAATATGGGAGTTGTGGGAAAACTCTGCCCAAGGAAGGAGTTCAGACCAGTTGTCTTGACGGTCATTTATATCAGCGCGGAGGAAAGATTTTAAGGAGCGGTTCATACACTCAGGCTTGTGGATGGTACACTGTTATTAAACTGATGTTGATGCCAAATTTATTACAAAGGATGTGCCAGTATCGGGCAACGAATTGTGGACCCCTGTCGGAGACAATGTCCTTGGGCAAACCATGTAGTCGAAATATATGGAGAAAAAACAGGCGTGCCAGTTCGGGAGCAGATGGTATGCCCAGTAGAGATGTGAATCGTGTGATCGATCGTCTTAACGATCGATTTCGGCTGGGAGGGGGAGGGAATCGGATCGTCGCAGTTTGGGTTTTTTAAATATCGTGTAAATCGTGTAAATCGAAAACTGGCACACTAAAACATCCCTAAAACCCACCCCGACCCTTTAAAATTATTTATTTATAATATTTAAAATAAATCCCCCACCCTCCCGAACCCCCCCAAAATGCCTTAAATTACCTGGGGTCCAGTGGGGGGGGGGGAGGGGAAGGGGGAGGGCGGGAAAACCGGCACACTAAAACAACCCTAAAACCCACCCCGACCCTTTAAAATAAATCCCCCACCCTCCCGAACCCCCCCAAAATGCCTTAAATTACCTGGGGTCCAGAGGAAGGGTCCCGGTGTGATCTTTTACTCTCGGACCTCCGTGTGTTGTAGAAATGGCGCCGGCGCTACCTTTGACCTGTCATATGACAGGGCAAAGGTAGCGCCGGCGCCATTTTGGTTTTTTGTCCCCCGACGGCAGGAGCGTAGGAGATCGCTCCCGGACCCCCGCTGGACCCCCAGGGACTTTTGGCCAGCTTGGGGGGGCCTCCTGACCCCCACAAGCCTTGCCAAAAGTCCAGCTGGGGTCCGGAACGACCTCCTGCAGTCGAATCGTGTTGCCGTACAGCCGGCGCCATTTTGCGCAAAATGGCGCCGGCTGTACGGCAACACGATTCAACTGCAGGATTTTGTTCCGGACCCCCGCTGGACTTTTGGCAAGTCTTGTGGGGGTCAGGAGGCCCCCCCAAGCTGGCCAAAAGTCCCTGGGGGTCCAGCGGGGGTCCGGGAGCGATCTCCTACCGCGAATCATTTTTCCGTACGGAAAAACGATTCGACTGCAGGAGGTCGTTCCGGACCCCCGCTGGACTTTTGGCAAGTCTTGTGGGGGTCAGGAGGCTCCCCCAAGCTGGCCAAAAGTCCCTGGGGGTCCAGCGGGGGTCCGGGAGCGATCTCCTACACTCCTGACGTCGGGGGACAAAAAAAGATCATACCGGGACCCTTCCTCTGGACCCCAGGTAATTTAAGGCATTTTGGGGGGTTCGGGAGGGTGGGGGATTTATTTTAAAGGGTCGGGGTGGGTTTTAGGGTTGTTTTAGTGTGCCGGTTTTCCCGCCCTCCCCCTTCCCCTCCCCCTTCCCCTCCCCCTTCCCCCGATTTACGATTTTTTGACGATAAATCAGGGGAATTGTTATTGTATCGCGGCTCTAACGATTTTGACGATTTAAAATATATCGGACGATATTTTAAATTGTCAAAAAACGATTCACATCCGTAATGCCCAGTAGTGGAACAAAATGGGCCATTTTAGAAAATCTATCTATGGTAACCCATATGACCATGTGGCCCTTGGATGGTGGTAAGTCCCACAATGAAATCCATGGAGAGATGTGTCCACGGTTCTTCGGGAGCTTGGAAGTGGCTGGAGCAAACCCCATGGTCGACCGACCGGGGGTTTCTGTTGAGCGCAAATATTGCAGGAATCGACGTATGCTTTAGTGTCAGAGACCATAGTGGGCCACCAGAAGAACCGCTGGAGCAACATTAGAGTTCATGCTTGCCCTGGGTGACCGACGAACTTAAAGTCATGTGCCCACCAGAGGACTCTTTCACGGAGTCGACGGGGCACAACAGTCTTCCCAGTTGGAACTGGGTGAGTCGCAGAAAAACAAATACAAGCTGGGTCAATAATGTGACGGGCTCTTCAGGAATATCTTCTGGTTCAAAGGAATGTGATAGGGTGTCTGCGCAAAGATTTTTTCCAGCAAACTGCATGTAGCATTGGTTGACGAACCCTCTGCAGAGCTTGGAGTCACCGTTAAAGCGAGGCAGAGCTGGTAGGGCCAGCAAGGCTCTAGGAGTGGAGGGAGATGGCTGTTGGTGCGAGGAAGACGGTACTGGAACTGAGTTACTGGATAGGGCATCAAGCTGGGCATGTAGACGCTCAAGAGAGTAGGCCAGTGCCTCAAGAAACTGTTGCTGTTCTTGTACCTTTGAAGCCAGGCCAGGAATAGCCTGGAGGGCATGCGGCTCTGCCGAGTCCATGGCCTTTTCAACCTGTTGCGCTGGAGGTGGACCCTTGGGCCGAGGTGGGGTTGGCGCTACCCATAGGAGGGATCCTACAGGTCCCTACCATCAGCAGGCGGAGTGGGCTGAAGGACAGAGGCTGGTTGGTGCTTCACCAATACCAGCCCTCGTTCCCCATGGGTTGAGCCTTTGGGTACCGGGGCCGGCTGGACTTAGATGGGCCTCCGTATGTCGTCATCGATGGAAGGATCAAGAGGTCAGCACAGAGGCGGCAACAGTAGAATGAAGAAGTCTGTACTGGATGAGGTGAAGTCCCGGAGACCCGGGCGCCAATAGAACCAAAGTCAGACAGGGGGCGCCCGAGCAAGAACAGGCTGAAGCCTGAATAGGCCAAGTCCAGGACGTAGGCTGAAGAAGTGTCATAGGGCAAGTTGGAGTCAGGGCCGGCAGCAATCAAGAAGCAGTGGCAAGGGAGAGCTGAGATAGTGTTGTAGCGCAAGCGTCAAGATATTGGGATTGAAGGTCCGTGGTGCAGGATACTTAGACTGGTAGGCCCTCGAGGAGCGAGTACCTGATAGTCCGGAGATCCTAAAATGAAATAAGAGAGATAGACCCCCGATCAGCGGTTGTCTAATTAGTAGAGGCCCCGAAGGGTGGATGGAAGCGAGAGACCCCCGAAGAGCGGGTGCCTGGAGCTTCTAAACGGAGCGAGGCCCTGGAGTGTAGAGCAGCGTCTAAGCGTGCAGCTTAGAGTGGTCAGAATAGCTTAAACGTAGTCTTTGCTAACTCAAAGGTGGAAGCGTAGCGAGGCTTTAAATACCCGGAGGTATTGACGTCATGCGGTGGGGACGCCCCTGAGGTTCCTGCCATGACCTGTATTTGAGCATAGGAGATGTGCACACGCGCGCCCTAGGAGGCCACAGGAATGAGCATGGCAGACTGGGATGCCCATGCTGAGCTGGAGACGCCGAGGCACTCGGCACTCGGCACCAGAAGCAGCCATCTTGCCCAAGGAGGAGGAAAAGGGAAGAAAAGAGGTAAGGCAGAGCGGTCGCAGCCGTCTGCGACCGACGGACGCAACAGGTCAGGGCTTGGAGAGAGTCAAACGGTGTGGTCGGGCAAAGCAGAGGTCCAGCTTGGAGAGAATCAACAGCGAGGTCAAGCAAAGCAGAGGTCGTGTCTGAGGAGGCAATCCAAGAGTAGGTTAGGAATCAGGAACGCAGGAACGAGGAAACCAGGAACAGAAGTCAGCGAGGATCAGGAACCAGGAATGAAGAATCACCAGGAGGCAATGAGTACACGACCAGCGTGGAGACCTATTGCAAAGGCAATGCTTAGAAGCGGAGCCCAGCCTTAAGTACCGGGATTCCGCTGACGTCAACATCCGGGGCCGCGGCCAAGTTCCCGCCATGGACCCTTCATAAGACTCAATGGTGCACGCGCGCCTAGGGAAGGGTGTGGCGCTGGACGGCAGCGTCTCTCGGGCCACGCAGAGAGGCCTGACGCGGAGCACAGGGATCTGCAGCTGAGACTGAGGCACCGGGGCAGCCCGAGGATGGAGCCAGCAGACCACCGCCGCCAGGGATGAGGAACCAGGCACTTGATTCGTCTGAGAGAGGTGAGGGGGCTGGGCTGCGGGTCTGCCGGGGCCAGCACATGTAACACACCCTACCCGAGCAATGTGTTCAGGGTAAGGTCCAGGTTGCGCCACCATGTACTTACTATACACTTTATTTGTATTTTTTGGGGAGTCTGGGCCGCCTTGACTGACAGCCCTGGGTTGAAATGGATTTTAGTAATGACCCCTGCTCAACCACCCTGCTTGGCTGTGGGTTTTTTTTTCCCTTGCCACTTTAAATGTGCAGTGGGAGCCTCGGGACCCGCGTTCGGGTCTGGGGCCTCCCGCCATACATCTAACGCATGCCAAGGAGGCATAGCTATTTTATCGTTGCTGACCATCTTCTCGGTTGGCTGCGATAAAATATTAGCATAGAATTGACTAGTAATGACCTTCTTTGCATGCATTTGAATTATTCAGGCATGCAAATTGGATGCAAAGAAAGTCATTGTAATAGGGGAGGGTATCTGGAGGGAACATGTAAAATATTGCTTATATTGTGCAATATCGCCACGAAAGTGCACTATCGTAGCAATATCCATGATATAACACACGTTAGAGCTTTTTATCACATATTGAGGTCCTATTGCGTTTTGATAAATGACCCTGTTAACCGGATAAACATATCTGTTTAACTTTGGAGGCATATTCAATAGTGCACCCGCACTACTGTGTATAGCCAGCTATCTTAAAGTTAATCAGATAACTATAGCCAACTAATTTTAGGACAGGTCTTTGGCCCAACCAGACTTAGCCAGCTAAGTTATTCAGCTAACTCTGAATATGGGAGTTAGCCGCCTAACTTAGGGCCTCATTTACCAAGCATTTTTCCATAGACACAGAGTGGGAGAAGAGCCTTAGTAAATTAGGTCCTTAGCCAGCTAACTCAACTCTTCCCAGTTATGCACCCACAATGCCCCTAATTTAGCCAGCTAAATTCTAGCTGGCTGTCTTATTAGTCAGCTAGAATTTAGCCGGATAAGTGCCCAAATAGGATGTGAGCCCTTTGTGCTATGGCATAGTTGATGCAGTCGCATAGGCAAACCTATGAGGCCCTCACCAGCAGCTGGCGAACATGCCCTGTAGCAGGAAAGTCTGGATCTTCACCTATACCAGCTGCCTCCCCCACAGGTTGAGCACTTGGGTTCTGGCAGCTGGCAGGACTTAGGTGGGTCCCTAGAGTAGTGAAGAGAGTCAGTCCTAAGGCACACCGGGGTCAGGGCAGACAGCAGACAAATGGAGTTTTGGAGACAGGCCAAGGTTGGGGTGGGCAGCTAACATGGATGGTAAGGTCCTGGCAAGAAATCAGATCCAGGTAGCAGGGAATCGTGCTTAGGTCCAAGCAAGAAGTCAGGATCTGGAGAGTCAGGCCAAGGATGGACAAAGACACACAGAAGACACTAGACAAGACAGACAGGTCAAAGCTGGACAAGAAAAGCTAGAGAAGACAAGGCTGGACAAGGCAAGACTGGACAGCAAGGCTGAAGAGACAAAGCTGGAGATCAAGGCTGACGAGGCATGGCTGGAGAGCAAGGAATCAGGAACACTGGAACACTGTGGCAAAACACACTATTACTAGGCAGAAGAACCATTGCTGAGACAATGACAGGGAATGCGGGCCGCGCTAAGTAGGGAAATCCTGCTGACATCATCACCAGGCATCATGGTGTTGCGCTGGTGGTGGACCCTTGGCCCGAGGTGGCAGAGCAGACCAGGAGACAGAGGCCAACTGAAGCTTCACTAATACCAGTCCTCGGTCCCCGCAGGTTGAGCCCTTGGGTGCTGGGGCCGGCTGGTCTTAGGCGGGCCTCCATCAGACGAGTCCCAGTGGGTGTTGTAGCAGGTAGCTAGGAACCAGCGGAGGTATCGGAGGGTCCGAGGCAAGTCCGGTGAGGCAGAGATCCAGAAGCCTGGGCGGCAAGAACGGGCCAGGAACAAGAGTAGGTGACGCCCAGGCAGCAGAAGGCCGAAACCTGACAAGGTCAAGTCCAAGGAGATACAGAGGCGCGGTCCGGAACAGGCTGGAGTCAGGACAGGCGGCAGAGCTAGGCAAGGTACAGTGGAGCAAGAGTCAATGCCAGTAATCAGACCAAGGTGAAGTTCAACGAAGCAAGGGTCAAAGCCAGTAATCAGTCCTGAGCGTAGTCCAACGAAGCATGGGTCAAAGCCAGTAATCAATCCTGAGCGTAGTCCAATGAAGCAAGAATCAAAGCCAGTAATCAGTCCTGAGTGTAATCCAACGAAGCAAGGGTCAAAACCAGTATTCAGTCCTGAGCTTGGTCCAACGAAGCAAGGGTCAAAGCCAGTAATCAGTTCTGAATGTAGTTCCAACAAAGCGAGGGTCAAAGCCAGTAATCGATCCTGAGCGTGGTCCAACATAGCGAGGGTCAAAGCCAGTAATCGGTCCTGAGCATGGTCCAACGTAGCAAGGGTCAAAGCTAGTAATCAGTCCAAAGCAAGGCTAGGTAGGAACCAGGAATGACGTCAGGAACAGGAACGAGGATGAGCAACAAAGCACACGTCTAGCGTGGTGTTGCAACCGCGAGGCCTGCGGGTTCCAATGCGCGGCCTAAGACTGGTGTTGAGACCGTGGAAGCACGGTCGCTAGCTCATGGGAGAATGTGAGCCCCTGGACCTCGGCATGACTCAGGGAAGAGCCCCAAGGCACACCGTGGGAGGTGAGAGCATGCAAGTATGGGCGGAGCAGGAACAAGCAGGACTGGAACTAAGGTAAGGAACTTCATGTTATGGTTATTGATGTTTGGGTGGATCCTTGGACACTGTGGCAGCTGACCACGCCCACGGGGGGCAGTCCCGTGAGGGACCACAGTGTCAGGCTAGACTCTGGACACACAAACACAGATTTGAATCTTTTATTAAACAGTTTTGGAAACCACCAGAGGTGGCAGTAGTAAGTAGTAGATGTTGAGCCCGGCTGGGCAGGTCTCCCACAGAACGCTGGAACGCAAATCCTCTGCTAGGCTGTGCTGTAGTGGAAAGAGACTGAGAGTTATGAGTACACGATAAGAAGCATTCAGAGTCCCAGGTAGAATTAGAAGAAGCTCTGAGACAAGGAGAGCAGGCCCTCGAGGAGCAAGAACCTGATCCCTTAGAGCAGAGAGCCTCAGTTGTATTGTACTCACATAGCAGTAACAGAGATTCCACTAGACGAGAGGTCTGGCACAGGAATAGAGGGCAGGCCCTCGAGGAACGAGTACCTGGTTCCAGTGAAGCAGTACTGTGGAATAGATGGTAGTTGTACTCACAGATGGAAACTGTTAGTGAAGTCTTCCAAGTAGAAGGGTTTGAAGATGCAGGCAGCAACTCAGGGAACATGGGCCCTTGAGGAGCGAGTACCGGTTTCCTGATAGCACCTGAAAGAAGCAGAAGTGGCCCCCGAGGAGCGGGTACCCCGTTAGCAACCCCGAAGGGTATAAGAGTTCCAGATAGTGCTGGAGTTGCAGAGCAGCTTCGGTATGGATCGAATCCCATCCGTAGAGTTACCGTTGCTAACTTGATGAGCTAGCAAATACTGTAGGCTTAAATATCCGGGCACATGACGACATATCAGGGGGACGCCCCTGAGGTTCACGCCAACGTGGAAATAAAGATGAGGGCGGCATGTGCGCGTGCACCCTAAGGTACCAGGAGGAGCATGGAGGGAGACAGCACCAAAGCCGGTCCGGGAAAGGGAAAGGGAAAGGGAATGGTGAATAAAACAGAAAATGTCATAATGCCTCTGTATCGCTCCATGGTGAGACCGCACCTTGAATACTGTGTACAGTTCTGGTCGCCGCATCTCAAAAAAGATATAAATGCGATGGAGAAGGTACAGAGAAGGGCTACCAAAATGATAAGGGGAATGGAACAGCTTCCCTACGAGGAAAGACTAAAGAGGTTAGGACTTTTCAGCTTGGAGAAGAGACGTCTGAGGGGGGATATGATAGAGGTGTTTAAAATCATGAGAGGTCTAGAACGGGTAGATGTGAATCGGTTATTTACTCTTTCGGATAGTAGAAAGACTAGGGGGCACTCCATGAAGTTAGCATGGGGCACGTTTAAAACTAATCGGAGAAAGTTCTTTTTTACTCAACGCACAATTAAACTCTGGAATTTGTTACCAGGGGATGTGGTCAGTGCAGTTAGTATAGCTGTGTTTAAAAAAGGATTGGATAAGTTCTTGGAGGAGAAGTCCATTACCTGCTATTAAGTTCACTTAGAGAATAGCCACTGCCATTAGCAATGGTTACATGGAATAGACTTAGTTTTTGGGTACTTGCCAAGTTCCTATGACCTGGATTGGCCACTGTTGGAAACAGGATGCTGGGCTTGATGGACCCTTGGTCTGACCCAGTATGGCATTTTCTTATGTTCTTATGGGAATGCCGGAGAGGATGGCAAACAGACGCCGTGGCAGCCAGCAGTCCAAAGCGAGCGGGAGGAGCCGCAAGTAGCGAGAGGTAGGCGGGGAGAAGCCGTCGAAGACCGACGGTCGCAACACTTCAAAGCAGGAACAAGGCAGGGTCAGCCGTCCACTGGACCTACACGCACCAGTTTGACCCAGCAACGCAATGCTGGTCACAAGAGTAGCTCTACGGCCACTCGATAGCCCTTTTGGACCCACTGCTTGGGAACGACGAGTGTGTGAGTCCAGATGGAGGCAGAGGGCAGGAACAAGACAAGACAGGAACTCAGGAACCTGGAAGACTCGGGCGAAGACTCAGGATACTCAGAAGACTCGGACAAGGATTCAGGTTACTCAGAAAACTCAGACGAAGACTCAGGTTACTCAGAAGACTTGGACAAGAATTCAGGTTATTTGGAGGTCCCAAGCAAGGATTCAGGAGTCAGGCGAAAGTACTGGATGAGAACTGCATCACAGCATGCCCATGGCAGGTTGCATACCACGCTGAACGCAAAGCACACTCCAGGCGAAGGCATGGAACTTGAGACTAAAACATGTCAAAGATTCAGTAGAGGCCTGCACCGGGGCGCGCCCTACACAGCCGCCTGTGGCTGGTCGCGGACCACGCTGAAGTGGAGCAGATTCTGGCAGAGTCTTGGGCATGGACGGAAACAGGCACAAGGGACTCCGAAGACCGGGACAGGATTCAAGACTCAGGATTCTCAGAAGCAGGCATTGAAAACAGAAATCTTCCAGAGGCTTGCACTGCAGACGAGAAGGAGGCAATGTGCCAGGAGGCGCCTTACACAGCCACCCATGGACTGGTCACGGACCACAATGGTGGCATGCCAGGAAAGGTGGACGCAAGGAATCTGGGAACTGGTTGAAGAGGCGAAGATGAAGACATCAGGACCAAGACATCAGGAACACGGAACAACTGGACATCTGGAATATCAGGCTCAGGAACAGAACCACGGAACATCAGGACTTGTAGACATCAGGACCAAGGAACATCTCGAACAACAGGACATGGAGCAGGCAATGAAGGAGCTCCGATGAAGGACAAGACCAGGAACATCGGGACAAGGAGAGCAGGAACATGGAACGAAGAGCCATCTAGACAAGTGAAAACCACGGAGGACCTTGACCCAAAGAGGAACACAGACAACTGTGAATTCTGGATCAAAGGCCCCGAGGAACAGAAACTGAGCCCTTTTATAGGGCTGAAGCAAGAAGTGGGCTGATGAAGACTTCTGGTGGGGAAGCGGGCTTTCCTGCCGCTGGCCCTTTAAATACAGTGAAGAGGCGCGCGTCGGCGCCTAGAAGAGGGCCCAGGGAGGAGCAGGACCATGGACAGCGGCATCAATGCAGCGAAGAACACAGAAGCAGGCAGGCATCAGGAGCGGCCTCCAGTCCGCAGGATGGCATCGGCAGTAGCCCTCCGAGCGGCACAGGCTGCAAAGAGAATCCCTGGAAGCGGCTGTGGGCCGCAAAGAAGAGAAACGGCTGGAGCTGCCTTCCACCTCTGCGCAGCTCCAGTCGCAGAGGTGGAAGGCAGCGATGGCGGCTCTACAGGCCGCAAGGAGGGAGCAGGCCTGGCAGCAGCCAGGCCGCAGAGATGAAGAGCGGTAGCCCCTTCCGCCGCGAAGGGAATCCCAGCAGCAGCACAGAGCAAGGTCCCGAAGTCAGCGGCATCGGGCAGGCAGTGGCGGTGAGTGAGAGGCCTGCGAGCAGGATGAGCTCCGCGAGCAGGATCATAACACGTGGAGACCTGTTGCCAAGACAAGGAGTGAGTGGCGAACCCTGCCATCTGGGGCTGCAGGTTACTTTCCCACCACGGCTCCTTTAAAGGCCGGCAAGGCGCATGTGCGCCTAGAGAGAGACAGGATGCGGCACACTTGGGGAGACCCGCTGGGAGCTGGGGAGGTCCGCAGAGGAGCCAGAAATGCCTGAGGAGGAAACGGGTGCGGGAGCACAGGCAGCTGCCCACAGCTACAAGTGAGGATGGGCCAGATCCAGGAGCTGGGAAGTTGGCGGCGTTGATGTGCGAATCATGCGAAGTGACCACAGTTATACGGTAGGAAGCGGCGTCCCAGCCACAGAGGAGCTGGTACTGCATTAGGGGTAAGTGAGGATGCTCACGGGTCATCCCGCTAGCCACTGACTGTGACACTAAATATTTATTTAGCTGGCTAATTTCAGAGTTAACTGGCTAAATGTTTCTAATATGGACCTCAAAGATTTTTCCCCTGAAAAACAACGTACATCTTAACGCTAGACTGCTTATTGAATCCTTATGTGTATATTTTCAGTTTTTTTACAGGTTTAGAAAACCTTTTGTTTTGTCATGCAGGAAGTATTTGCGAACGACTGGTTAATTTTTCACTTCTAAAGAGGGAAGAAGTAGTCACTTTATTGCAACATGATACCGAGGATTTGTTTATTCAGTTTGCATGAATTCAAATTTCTTCTCGGTGATGAAGGATGTTTCATATGTCACGTCTCATAAGAGTGGGATCTTGTAATATCACAAACAGTGAGGCTATGATTTGCTCTGTGAAATTTGTTGGTGAAAAAACTAACTGAAAGCTTTATTTAATCTTTGCAGCGTTTATTATTTGCTATAGTAGTATGTTTCAGTAAAATATATATAAAATATAAACACATCTAATTTCTCCAATATACAATATTCTACCTTCAGCCTTCCCCGAAGGAAAAGAAGAAGCATAGAGGTGAGATTGTAAGACTTTGAGGAATTTGTGGAGGGTGACAAGGGAAAAGCATGGAAATAAAGCTTAACAAATAGAAACAAAAAGCTAAAGTAATACTTCTTTATTGGAATAACAATGCAATCCTTGATTAGCCTCTGGGAGTAAACAGAATTCTGTTTGGACCTGAGAAAGGATGTGTTAATTCTTAAAAGCTAATTAAGAAGTCTGTTAACTCAGTTTAATAAAAAGGTATCAACTTATTTTGTTATATTTTACGTTTCTATTTGTTAACCTTTATTTTTGTGCATTCAAGTGGACTAACATGGCAGCCAAGCTACTTTATACAAGGAAAACGCAGAAATATGGAGCAAATACTTTTGAATGTTAGGGTGCACGAGGAGAGGTGTAACCAGCAGAAAAAGAAGAGGCGATAATGCCTCTATACTGCTCTTTGGAGAGACCTCATTAGAAGAATTGTGTCCAATTTTGGAGACTGCACTTCAATAAGATTTTAGATAGAATAGAATAGTGGCGATCAAGGGAAAGATATCAAGGTCCCTGGCTGGAACATGGGCAGCCGTTTGTGATCGGGACCATTTTAAGCAGGGTGGGCTAATGCTGGTCCTTAAGAGCTACAAGCAGGCCTGGTTTTTAGAATATCCACAACAAATATGCATGAAAAAGATTTCTATGCACTGCTTCCATTGTATGGAATTATCTCTCTTGCATATTCATTATAGAAACATAGAAATGACAGCAGAAGAAGACCAAATGGCCCATCCAGTCTGCCCAGCAAGCTTTCACACTTATTTTTCTCATACTTATCTGTTACTCTTGACCGTTATTGGTAACCTTTTGGTTCCAATTTCCTTCCCCCCTGCCTTTGATGCAAAGAGCAGTGCTGGAGCCGCATCAAAGTAAAGTATCTAACTTAATTGGTTAGGGGTAGTAACCGCTGCAATAAGCAAGTTACTCCCACTCTTATTTGTTTACCCAGCTTGTGCAATTCAGTCCTTGTTGGTTGTTGTGTGGATATAAATCCTCTTTTCTTCATCACCCTGCCATTGAAGCAGTGAGCTGCGCTGGATATGTATTCCAAGTGAAGTATCAGGCTTATTTGGTTTGGGGTAGTAACCGCCGCAACAAGCAAACTACTCCCCCACTTATCTGTGAATGCAAATCCTTTTTTCCACATTTTCTCTTGCCGTTGAAGCATAGAGCAATGTTGGAGTTGCATTAACCGTGTGTGTGTATTTATTGAATAAGGGTATTAATCATCAGGTAGTAGCTGTCATTCCCGCAAGCCACCCCCATGCCTCTTCTCCTTATTCACATCCTCTAGATTTTATGGATCCACAATGTTTATCCCACGCCCCTTTGAAATTCTTCATAGTTTTAGTGTTCACCACTTCCTCCAGAAGGGCATTCCAGGCATCTAACACCCTCTCCGTGAAGAAATACTTCCTGACATTGGTTCTGAGTCTTCCTCCCTGGAGTTTTAAATTGTGACCCCTGGTTCTGCTGATTTCTTTCTGATGGAAAAGTTTTGTCGTTGACTTTGGATCATTAAAACCTTTCAAGTATCTGAAAGTCTGTATCTTATCCTCCTTTAAGTTCTTCAATCTCTCCTCATAAGTCATTCACTGAAGACCATCCACCTTTTTGGTCGCCCTTCTCTGGACCGCCTCCATCCTGTCTCTGTCCCTTTGGAGATACAGTCTCCAGAACTGAGCACAGTACTCCAGGTGAGGCCTCACCAAGGACCTGTACCAGGGGATAATCACTTCCCTTTTCTTACTCAATATTCCTCTCTCTATGCAGCCCACCATTCTTCTGGCTTTAGCTATCGCCTTGTCACATTGTTTCGCCGACTTCAGATCGTTAGACACTATCACCCCAAGGTCTCTCTCCTGCTCCGTGCACATCAGCCCTTCACCCCCCATCGAATACATTTCCTTCGGATTTCCACACCCCCTATGCATGACTCTGCACTTCTTGGCATTGAATCTCAGCTGTCATAGCTTCGACCAGTCTTCCAGCTTCCTTAAATCCCGTCTCATTCTCTCCACTCCTTCCGGTTTGTCCACTCTGTTGCAGATCTTAGTATCATCCGTAAAAAGACAAACCTTACCTTCTATCCCTTTCGCGATGTCGCTCACAAAGATATTGAACAGGAACGGTCCCAACACCGAGCCTTGCGGCACCCCGCTCACAATTGCTCTCTCTTCCGAGTAAGTTCCATTTACCATCACACATTGTCTTCTGTACTTCAACCAGTTTGCTATCCAGGCCACCACCTCAGCACTCACTCCCAAGCTTCTCATTTTATTCACAAGCCTCCTGTGTGGGACCATATCAAAAGTTTTGCTAAAATCCAAGTAGATGTCATTGAGCACTCTTCCTCGATCCAATTCCTTAGTCACCCAATCAAAAAAGTCAATCAGATTCATCTGACAGGACCTTCCCTTGGTGAAACCATGCTGCCTCTGGGCCATGCTGCCTCTGGGCCATGCTGCCTCTGGGCCATGCTGCTTGTAGATAGTTCACTATTCTTTCCTTCTGCAGCGATTCCAATACTTTTCCCACCACAGAGGTGAGGCTAACCGGCCTATAGTTTCCAGCCTCCTCTCTGCTCCCACTTTTGTGTAGAGGGACCACCACCACTCTTCTCCAATCACTCGGCACTGCTCCCATTTCCAGGGATCTATTGAACAGGTCACGCAGCGGAGCCGCCAGCACATCTCTGAGCCCCCTCAGTATCCTGGGATGAACCTCATTAGGCCCAATGGCTTTGTCCACTTTCAGTTTTCTTAGCTCTTCCCATATATTCTCTTCTGTAAATGGAGTTTCATCCATTCCATTCCCCTCCAATTTCTTGTTTACTAGCGACGGTTCTTCTTCGGGGTCTTCTTTAGTGAACACCGAACTGAAGTATTCATTTAATATTTCTGCCATTTCTTCGTCTCTCTCCACCTATTGATCCTTTTCACCTTTCAATTTCACTATACCACTTTGGACTTTTCTCTTTTCACTGATATATCTGAAAAATGTTTTGTCACCTCGCTTTACCTCTTTGGCAATCCTTTCTTCCCTTGACTTTTTGCTTTCTTGATTTCTTTCTTCGTCTCCCTCAGTTTTACCAGCTATTCTACCTTGTGATCCTCCCTTTGGGATCTTTTATATTTCTTAAACGCTGTTCTTTTATCTTTTATTTTATCAGCCACCTCCTTTGTAAACCAGATAGGTTTCATTCTTTTTTTGCTTTTCTTAACTTTTCTAACATATATATTAGTCGCTTCAGTAATTGCTCCTTTTAGTTTGGCCCACTGTTGTTCCACATCTCTTGTTTTCTCCCAGCCTTCTAGTTCTTCCTCCAGGTACTTCCCCATTTCAACAAAGTCAGTGTTTTTGAAACTCAAAACCCGGGTCTTTGTGCGACTTCTCCGTATCGTATTAGTGATATGAAACCATACCGTTTGATGATCACTGGTGCTGAGGTGGGCATCCACCCAGACATTAGAGACATTAGATATCCTGAAAACCAGGCCTGACTGTGTCTCTTGAGGATCAGAGTTAGCCACCCCTGCTCTTAAGATTCACTGCTAGCATGAAACCAGCCACCAAGAACTAGAAACCAGATTAAAAAGCTTGTTCATTGCCAGTCCAGATAACACAGTATCTTAGTGAGACCCGGCTTTGCCTGTGACTAAGTTTTGCTCTCATTTTCTTGCAGAGTAGAGGGTGGGCATTTTTGGGATTTGCATATTCTGAGTCTCCATGGTATGGAAATTATTTCATGCATATTCATTGTGGATGTTCTGAAAATCTGACTGGCTGTGGGGGTGCCCAGGACAGGTTTGGGAAGCCCTGTTTTAGGGGACTATAAAAATCCCCCAGAGCACGTGATATGGGTCTTTGCTACCCCGCAGAAGGACTGACCGGGAGGAAGAGTTTCAGTGCTTTGAGGTAGAAGAGACTCAGGTAGTAGATCTTGGAGAGTTGAGATCTTTGCTATTTTGGGATTTTGAGTGGAATTAGATCCTGGAAGGGCTGGGCTCTGGTTCTTTTTGCCTTTACTAAGAGACTGAATGAAAGGGTGAAGAGAGTTTGAGATCTTTTGCTATACTGGACTCTGAAGGTTAAGTGTTGAATCAAGGGGATTTTCACCTTTTCCCCAGCAATTTGTATGCTGGCATGGCAACAGGTATATCCTATCCTTCAAGGGGACAGATTTTTGGACATGGATGCTGGTGGAGAGGATAGAAGAACTGTAAGGAAGAGAGGCATGGATAAGGAAACCATGGCTTTTCATACACTGATTTTTCTCAATTCTTGCCTGGATCTTGATTTTTAAACTAAAGTAAATTTTTGTTGAACACTAATTTGGACTTAGAGACTCTTTCTTACATTTGGATCATTAACAGTGAGTGGAGAGTGTGCTAGTATTTTTCTTTTATTTGCTCTTCCTGAAGAACCCCGTGCACAGCAAAGAACAGTGTTTGATGACTGTGAAGCATCCATGGGCATGTCCACACCAAAGGCCCAGGATGTTATGTTCCCCCCACCCCTCCAGATGAACCCCAACTTTGTAGCTCCCCCCGGGGCAGCCTGCCAACCAATCAGGGTGTCCCGCTACATTAGCAACAAACCACAAGTCCATCAGGAAGAGATAGAGTCAAGGTCAAGCCCAGGTCAGGAACCAAGAAATCCAAACAGGATCAGGAACACAAGTATTACAAAGAGGAAACAAACTGATCAGGATAGAGGCAGGAAGATATGAGTTACCCCGGATCTAGAATCACACAGGCCAGGCACAAGTGTGGAAAATGAACCAGCCAAGTCTACAGCCACAGGTGGAAAAGAAATACCACAACCAATATGGGCTGGTTCCTGCTGCATCAATGGGAGGAGAGTGTGAGGACTTGTTGAGCAGTTCTTGCCTCCTGCTAGCAGGGGATCTCAAACCTGTTTAGCCCTTCCATCACTGTGGCCTGCTATCGAGATATTCTGGTTGTTCGCCCTGCCAGTGGCCTCGCTGTTCCTAGGAAGACCCTATTATGTTCCAGCCTTACAGTATGTTCTCAGCCAGAGCTTCGTCCTAGATATGGTCCTAGTTTTGGCCTCAGGCTTGGAAGTCTCGGTTCTTGTTCTTGTCCCTAGCATTAGTCCATGTTCTTGATTTTAATCTTACATCTTGTGTTCTTGTCTTTAGCTCCGTTTGGTCCTAATTTGAGGTCTTACATTGGCCCCACACTCAGATCACATATTCCATGTCTTTTTTTTTTGTCCTGTTCTTCTTTTTGTAGTCCTAGTTTGTCTTGTCTGTCTTGAATTTTGTTTCTTTCAGTGGGTGCCATTCTGTTCTGGTCCTGCAGCTCAGCTCTGTTCCTTTGAGCACCTTCTATTCTCTGGTGTGAGTACTCCCCATCTAGGTCCTGCTGCCTGTCAGGTTGATCCTAAGGGATCAACCTGACAGGCAGTAAGTCCTGACAGAGAGAAGACAGGACGGAACACATATACCTTAACAGACAGAAGACAGTTCAGCAGGAACACAATCTACCTAAGGGCCAGATAGCTCATTAAGAAGAGCAAGCCCTACCAGTACAAATCCAGGCAGTATATCACACAGAGTGATCAAAATGGTGCAGATGCAGAAGCTACACCATAAGCCCTATGAAGCAAGACTTAATTATCTAAATATGTATATCCTAGAGGATGGGAGCAGGATATGATATGAGTAGTGCATAAAAGTTAGGCATTATTCAGTATAAGGAAATATTTTTTCAAATCAAAAAGATGATACTTTGCTGATTAGTGATATTTCTAATTACCATCCTATATCAAATCTGTCCACGATATAAAAAATATTGAAGAAAAGTGTCTTAATACAAGTAGTCGACTTTATCCAGGAATATAATATGCTCCCTCTATGGCCAACTTCATTCCAAATTCACTCTTCACCTTTTGTTTTGTTTTATCCTATTTTCTTCAGATGGATCCTTTTTCTAATTTTTGAAGGATTTTTTTTGGCTAAAACAGCTCTTTCACCTCACCTTTTAACCATGACGGTAATTGTTTTGTCTTCCTTCCACCTTTCTTAATGCATGGAACACATCTGGACCACACCTCTTTTGTATTTTTAAACAATGTCCATGCCTGTTGAACACTTTTAACCTTTGCAGCTGCACCTTTTACTTTTTTTCTAACTATTTTCCTCATTCTATCAGTTTCCCTTTTGAAAGTTTAGTGTTAGAGCTGTAGATTTACATATTGTCCTCCTTCCAGTTATTAGTTTAAATTTGATCATGTTATGATCACTATTGCCAAGTGGCCCCATCACCGTTACCTCTCATCAAATCCTGCATTCCACTAAGAATTAAATCTAAAATAGCTCCCTCTCTTGTTGATTCCTGAACCAATTGCTCCATGAAGCAGTCATTTATTACATCCAGGAACTTTATGTCTCTAGCAAGTCCTGATGTTACATTTACCTCACAGTTTCTGAGTTCATTGGAGAGTTGTTCGCTAAGTATCTCAGAAGGGCATGATTTCCTGAATTGAATGGTTGAAAGGTGGTGTGATGTATATTTCTGTTCATTTGTGGTGAAGGAGGATTTTATTAGGAAGTGGTCTGACCAGGGGATTGGGGTACAAGAGGGTTCCATTGTATGCCTTTGGATTTGATTCCTCTGTGCTGTTTGCAATACTCCTCCCACACTGTACACCTTGGGGTTTTTGATACCTTTGTACTGTTTGTGGTACCACTTCTGTCCTCTACGTCTTGGGGCGTTTGATGTTGTGCTATTTGTAATACCCCTCATACACACTATGCCTTTGGGGTTTTGATGCCTCTGTGCTGTTTGTGATACTCCTCTCACTATGCCTTGGGGTTTGATGCCTCTGTGTTGTTTGTAATTCCCTTCCATACTCTACATTTTGGGATGTTTTGGTGCCTTTGTGCTGTTTGCGACCTCATCTGCACTCTAAGCCTTGGGGATTTTGATAACTCTGTGCTGTTTGCAATATCCCACATGCTATGCTTTGAGGGGTTTTATGCCTCTGTGTTATTTGTGATATCTCACCCACATGCTATGCCTTGGGGTTTTTGATGCCTCTGTGCTGTTTGCAGTTCTCTACACTGTATACCATGTGGAATGTTTATGCCACTTTGTCTTTTTCTCCCACTTTGAATGCTGCTGCTTGTCTTTTAATTTGCACCTACTGTTATTTCAGAGGAAGATTGCAGTGACCACCAGCCTGAGCCTTGTTCTTATCTTCTCTATCTCAGAGTTTATGTCTGAGATAGAGAAGTTTATGTGAGAGACATTTTTACACACATTGTGAGAGTTGCTGGCTGTAGTGTTGTACTGTAACACTCTAGTTTACTACATAGATATAGCCAGCCGGTAGACAGTGTGTGCCATTGTTAAGCATTCTAACTCTGTTACTAAGCAGTGCCACTCTTCTTGCTACATTGCTCTGCATATACCATTTCTGATTTTCATCACCAGCACCAGTGCTGCTGCTCCAAGCCACTCTTGGTGCCTCTGGGTGGTTCTACCTTTGCTGAAGCTCTCTTTAAGATTATTTTCAAATTCCCTTCTCTTATGGTACTTGCTGAATCTTGGTCTTGCCCTGACAATCTTATACTTTGCACATTTGCTACACTATTTATGGACCCTTGGGCTCTTTATGCCACTCCTGATATAGCTTTGCCCCCTTACTGCTTGGTTTTTTGATGCCATTCTTCTTTCTGCCTCAGTCCTCACTGTACATTGGGGCCTTGCTGCCACTCTTATTACTCTGTTGCTGTCCAACTATCATTTATGATTTTAATTGCCAGTGCTGCTACTGCTTCAAGTTACTTTTCAGTGCTTTTCATTATATTTATAAATGATCTGGAAAGGGATACGATGAGTGAGGTGATCAAATTTGTAGAAGACACAAAATTATTCAGAGTAGATAAATCACAAGCGGATTATGATAAATTGCAGGAAGACCTTCCAAGACTGGAGGACTGGGCGTACAAATGGCAGATGAAATTTAATGTGGACAAGTGCAAGGTAACGCATATAGAGAGAAATAACCCATGCTGTAGTTACATGATGTTAGGTTCCATATTAGGAGCTACCACACAGGAAAAAGATCTAGGCGTCATAATGGTTAATACATTAAAATCCTCGGCTCAGTGTGCTGCAGCAGTCAAAAAAGCAAACAGAATGATAGGAATTATTAGGAAGGGAATGGTGACTAAAACAAAAAAATGTCATAATGACGCTGTAACTCTCCATGGTAAGACCACACCTTGAGTACTGTGTGTAATTCTGGCTGCAGCATCTCAAAAAAGATATATTTGCACTGGATAAGGTATAGAGAAGAGTGACCAAAATGATAAAGGGGATAGAATGGCTCCCCTATAAGGAAAGGTTATAGGGCTGTTCAGCTTGGCGAAGAGATGGCTGAGGGGGATAGGATAGAGGTCTATAAAATCATGAGAGGTCTAGAACAGGTAAATGTGAATCGGTTAATTACTCTTTCAGATAACAGAAGGACTAGGGGGTACTCCATGAAGTTAGCAAGTAGCACATTTAAAATGAATCGGAGAGTCCATAAACTGCTATTAATCAATAGAGAGTAGCCATTGCTTGCTGCTGGCATTAGTAGCATGGGATCTATTTAATGTTTGGGTACTTGCCAGGTACTTGTGACTTGGATTGGCCATTGTTGGAGACAGGATGCTGGGCTTGATGAACCCTTAGTCTGACCCACTATGGCATATCTTATGTTCTTATGTTCCTAAAGACTCCCTCACAATCTACTAGAATATTTTTATTATTGCTTACAATACTTACCTGAATGCTCAGAATATTCCATGCTGATATACAGTATATATATACTGTATATATATATACAGTATATATATAAAGGTTAGGCAGATTCTGAAATTATTATATATATATATATATAATTTCAGAATCTGCCTAACCTTTATGGTTACTTTCCAATCTTACCCTCCTGGATTAAAGTCCTTGCACCATAGACAGGGGTGGAATCCTTCAGGAAATCCTCTTAGGGTCTAGGGTCCCTCTTGACGTCATCTGGTATCATAAGAATATAAGAACATAAAATATGCCATATTGGGTCAGACCAAGGGTCCATCAAGCCCAGTATCCTGTCTCCAATAGTAGCCAATCCAAGTCACAAGTACCTGTCAAGTATCCAAATATTAAATAGATCTCAAGGTACTGTTACTTATTGATTAGTATAATTTTATGGATTCTTCCTCTAGGAACTTATGCAAAACTTTTTTAAACCCAGTTACACTAACTTGCTGTAACCACATCCTCTGGTATCTTTCATGGACTTGGGAGTATTGGGGCTCAAAGCCAGTTTGATACTCAAAAACCTCATTTTTATGGAGGCTTTGTCCAGAGGCTTCAGTGTCTCTTTGTTCGATGTCTGGACCGGGTGTTTTCTCTCCATAGTTGGGTGCTTTAGGTGGGAATGCAGCATGCATCTCTTTCTATATCATAATTAGTAGAATTGCTTTGGGCACGCATCAACATCTTGATTGATTGGTGGCTTAATCTGTCATGTGTTGATAGCTCACCCCCTGCTTTACAGAAGGGGGGGGGGGGGGGGAAGGTTCTGTGGCTCAGTTGAAATTTAGAATCCTTTTGGCCTGTCCCACTTTCACCAGACCATATACTATGCAGTGCTGTATGTTGCTGGCTTATTGCTCATATTGTGCTTAGTCTTTATTAGAAACCTCAGCTGGATAGAGAAACTAGGGGAAACAGTTTCTGTGCAGTTCTTTTTAAAGTGCCTCTACTCAAATGTCTGTCTTTCTGTTGTATCTTCCTTGAGGTCTGATCTCTTTGGGCTTTAGGTACAAAGATAGTCAATCTAGGAGTTTTACCCTAAGTTATCCTACCTTGTATACTATACCTATTATCTATTGTCCACCCAAGCACTGCCATGAAAAGTTAATCTTATTGTAATTGACGCTTATCATCTCTGGGTAGAAGAGAACCCATTTTTTGGCTCAGCATTTAGTTGTTTCAAACTTGCTTCACTTGAAATTTCCCGTAAAGCCTGCCACAGTGTCATGGGACTTCAACAAGGTTTCCACCCCAGTTGACAGGAGCCCAGTTTGAACATATGAGCTCTTGTGAATTGAAGTACTTAAACTGAAAGGTTGCGTTTTTGGTGGTGGTCACTTCAACCTGCAGTGTCAATGCACTCCAGGGAGAAAACCCTTAATCAATCAAGCCCTTCATCAGTCAGTTGTCCTTCCAACATTTTCTCTTGCCCCTATACTCATAAAGCAGAGGATGCACTCTATATTTTGGAAAGCAAGAGAGTTTCTATCTTCTATCTGGAATAGACTAAAGTGCATAGGTAATCAACCCTGCTTTTTATTTCTTTTGATTCCAACAGGCTAGGCATCTCAGTGTAAATAATACTATTTTTAATTGGGTGGAAGACTGAATCTCTCATTATTGGGCATGTTGGGGCCCCAAGTTATTTATGTCAGTAGCCAATTTAAGATCTACCCCATTATCAGAGATTTTGTAAGACTGCAATATGGGGTTCGGACTCCATGTTTACCAATCATTACTGTCTTCTAGATGAGTCCTGATCTGTTACAGGTAAGCAATTTTGCTTTACCTCTGTATGGCAAGCCATGAACCTGCTGTTCCCACTACAAGTGCCTACTACCACAGAGACAATAAGATTGGCAAAATGCTTTTAGTATAGCAATTAGAGTGATTTCATCATCTAATGTCACATTTTCCCTGCCTGATCTTGGAGATTTTTGCATTCATTCCTCGTCACACTTTCTTTATATTTATGTCATCCAATTATAGTCTCTCTCCATTTTGGAAATTATTTATTTCCACATTGTCAGCAAATAGTTTGTTTTAAACAGTGTGCATACATTTTAGGTAAATCTGTTTACTTGCTCATTTCACTGGAATAAAATTGCTACTTACTCTGCCAAGCATGCATTTTGTCATTATTAGCACGTGTCAAGTCCTTCACACATCACCCACACAATACATTTCCAGTGATATATAGGTTTGCTAAGAGCGAAAGACGAGGATCTGATAAAGCAGCAGCTCAGTGAGGCTGAAAAGAAATTGGTTACGCTTTGAAAGTTTTTTTTTTCATCACACAGTTGTCTGAACTTACACAGTAGCTTCATACATTCATGACAGAAGTGCAGCTAAGAGTATTGCACTGCTGCTCTCAGAAAAGGCAAGTAAAGAATAAATCCCTCTATATTGTCAGTTGTCTTATCCATCGTCCCATCATTCAATTCTGCAGTCACTAGTTCTGGAGGGTAATGCTAGTAAATCTTCTAGTGCAATCAACATTATTTGCTAGATGGTTCTTTACTACTCTCTCATGAGTTATTTTCTCTGTCATTCTCCCAGGCTCTCACATATTGATTTAGTGCAAGAACAGGGTGTCTAGTCTGGCAGAAACAGGCCAAATATGTGGAAGACCGTTAGAAAAGCACACACAGTTTAATCAAAATCAATGTGCACTCTACTCTCCAAGAAAAGCTGCCATATGCATCCTTTGGAATGCATGCTTTCATATTACTGGCTTTTAAAAACAAATTTCATATAAAAATACCACCATAATAATTTAAAAGATAAGGAAATGATCAATGACTATGGTGTTATCTATTTCCCTTATTTATTCTGCACAGAATATCTTGGCTCAGTTCTGCTTAATATATGCATAGGGATATTTCGGGAAAGGGATGCCACTCTTTTCATTATCCTGCCTCAGCTATGTTTCTCAATGTTTTGGACTCTGCAACCCTTTTTCATGTCATCTGTACTCATGTGACCCCCACCCCTCACTCCTGAGCAGTGTGAAAAAGAAAGTGAGAAGGGTTAAACTCTAACTGGCCTGCTCAGGTCGCATACAAAAAACAAAATCAGAGAAAACTGCAGCTAAACTTGCTCATTTGTACTGTGCAATTTGAAGCCGTGTATCTTGAGGTAACTAAACTGAAACCGAGTAATCTCTAGGAGGTCACAACTGTAGATTCAAGCAGTTCTCGCTTGCCAGGCTTGGCAAGTGAGATTTCAAGTGACTCATCTATCAGACTTGACAATGATGGGACTGGGAGTAAGAAGGGGACAATTGTCCCAGGGTGTCATACCCAACATCAGCAGGGCTGCTTTTACTTATGGCAGGGCTTCCCAATCTGTGGGTTAGGACCCCAGTTGGGGGTCACAAAACCTTCAACAGGGGGTCCGCAAATGCCTCAGATGGCAGCATTCTTCAGGCGCTAGCAACGGCAGCATTAGTAGTGTAAGTCAGCCTGGAGCCTGCAAGCCAGCACGCGCTTACTGACCCTGCAGTGGTTCTGCCCTTGCATAGGTTTCTGTGGTAACAAGAAACCCTGCACAAGGAGGGATCAGGGCTGCTGCAGGGACCGTGAGCAAGCACTAGCCCACAGACCCCCCACTGCTGCCGCTTGCAGATCACTGTCAGGCTTGGGATCAGCCATGAAGGAGGAGGAGGGCTGCGTGAGCATAGATCAGCGGAGAGGTTGCCACTGCCCCTGTTTTCTCATGCACCATTGAACCTACCTAAGAAAACGTGGCCCCTATCATCAACCTGCCCCTCTCTTCCCACCAGTTGTCATCCACCTTTGGCCCAGAGCCAAATGAAAAATGTTCTGATGACCCTGGCTAGGGGGATGATTGGAGGATGGGCTACTGGAAGGGAGAGATGAGATATAACAAGGGTTTGAGAGTTTGATAAGGTGGAGCAGGATTGGCTGTAGAGGGTGGGGGGGGGGGGGGAAATGATAGAAAATCAATTGGGCAATCTATGAGGAGGTTGGGGGTGAGAGGGGATCAGCTGGGGGGGGGGGGGGGATATGAGAAAAGGATTGGAGGGAAGAAGGCAAGGCTGGGAATTGAGAGGGAGTAGGGAATGGGATGGGGTGAGAGGGAGGAATGACATGATCAATTAGGAGTTATAAGAAGGGCTTGGGGTGAAAGAGGATAAGCTGGGTGACTGTGAAAAGAGCTGGAGGTTAAGGGTTGGGAGAGGGGTAGGGAATGAGAAAAGAGGCCCACTGGAAGGGGGTGGAGAGGGGTTCAATTGAAATTCCAGGGAAGATGAGAAAGAGTAATTGTTTGGAGGGGGACTGCACACTTACTGATTTCTTTTGGTCGTCCTATGGAGTCATGTGAATTTTCAAATGGTAAAATGGGCTCACAATGGTTAAAAGTTTGGGAAGCTCTGACCTATGGACATAGCAAGGGGCCCACCATTGCATGAGCACAGGGGATTCTACTGGCCAATACTTTGAACAGTGTTTATTTTATTTTAACAATATTCCACCTTCTGGCACTTTAAAGCAGATTATATTCAGGTACTGTAAGTATTTCTCTGTCTAAGGCGGTATTTCCTGTCCCTATCCTGGATCTCCAATGAATGCAAATCTATCTCATGCAAATTCATTATAGATATCCTGAAAACCCAACTGGTTAGGTGTACCTGTAGGACAGAATTGGGGTGTATTTAATAAACTGCGAGAATGGTATTATATGCAAAAAATGCACTTAATTGTGCACTTATTGTGGCAATATTGCAAAAATGAGCTTTTTTGCATGCATTAAGTTTTTCAAATACATGCAAAGCGGTTCATGCCCAGCTAATTCTATGTAAATTAAATAACACGGCTTGCCAGAGCCACAATATATGCCGAAAAGTTGTCTATAATTCAAGAGTTGTAGCTAACTTTCCCCCGAAGCATCAGGACATTAATGCACATCCTGATACTCCAGTGCTGACAATTAAAGGGTCAGTAGTGGCCTACAACACCCCCCAACCATGTAAAATTCCCCCCAGGGGTCTGGGAACACTCCCTGCATGTAGAGGAGGCCCACAGGTATAACATTTTTTAAAATTTTATTGTAAGTTGCATGGCAACTCCCTACCCTCCCTCATAATCCCCTCCCCTTGAATCAAAATTACCCACTCCCAGCCCAAACCCCCATGATCAACCCCCCTACACCCTAGCCCATCCTCTGAACCACCCCATACTTCAGATTATGGCCCTGATGGTCTAGTGAGTATCTCTGAAATCTAGTGGGGCCAGGAGCACCCCTAGGCTTCAGGTCAGTCAATGCCATCTTTCAAAATGGCACTGCCTGGCCTTTACCCTTATCAAGTTGGGGTTAAGAGAGGCTGCTGCTGCTGCTGGGGGTGGGAGGCTGGGGGATCAGAGAAGCTGCTGCTGTGGAGGGGGACTAGGGATGAGAAAGACTGCTGCTATGGGGAGGCTGTGAGATGAAAGAGAGAGAAACTGGTGGCACAAAAGTAGGGGGTTGAAAGAGAGACTGGTGGGGATATGATGTCATTGTCACATGTCAGTCAACAATGTTATTACTCAGTGGCCCAATGTGGGAAGATTTTTGTAGGGTCTCATTTGAATCCAAAGTGGCAACCGTAAAATATTAGTGAAGACCATTGGCCTAAAATTGCAGGCCGCCCTCTACTTTCTGCTGCAACCCTCCCATCCCAGACAGTGCAGAGAAGGGTCAGGGTGAGCCTGGAGTAGACAAAGCACAGCATACAGTAAGTGAGAGACATTCTGCTGTAATCCAGTCCCCTTTCTCCTGCCATTCAGAGATAAGAGTAGTGGGTGTGAGCATGGAGTAGACTCTGCAGAGCAAAGGATAGCCATTCCTCTCCCTCAACCAGTTCCTCCCCTCTTGTTCCTGAATGATAGGGTGGGGGGGGGGGGGGGAATGGGGCTGGATTAGGAAGGAGGTACAGATATACTTATGTCATCCTGCATGGGCCAGGAAGAGGAAGAGGTGACAGCATGTGGCTGCACTCCCATCAGCTAGCACAGAGGAAGAAAGATGCAGCAGTGGACTGGGGGTATCAAATCAATGTGGGTGGGGGTGGACAAGGGAAAGAGGAGATTGTGATCAATATCGAAGAAATAAAAGTGGGCCCATCCATAAAAAATTTGCCCAAGCCCCCATAAGTGGTTAAAATGGCCATGGTCATCAGTGTCTCCCAATGGTTGTGTGATTGTGGTACCAGTGGCAGTAACAAGAAACAGAATCCGGGAGAGGCCTATGGGCTTGCACACACAGACTCTGCGGTAGCCCTGTTACTCACAAGGTTTCCTAGGTAATAGGAAGCCTGTGAGGGAGAAGGGGGGGGGGGGGTAGGGCTGCCTCATGGCCTGTAAGTGCTTGCTTGGCTCACGTGCCCTGTGTGGAGAGGGGAAGGGGATGGAGCTGCTGCTGGGAAGGGGCTGAAGGGGGAGCCGGAGAGGGGACTGCTGCTGGGCAGGTGGTTGGTGGGGGAATGGGAGGCTGTGGCTATTGGGCAGAGGGTTGGAGGAAGAAGGGGGAAGGGTTATCACTATACAAGGGTTGAGGAGAAGAGGGGGAGTTGCTGGGCAAGGGGGTGGGTGGAAGAAATGGGAATGTTAGGCAAAGAGTGGAAGATAAGTAAGAGGGGATACAGGGCAAGGAGTGAGAGGGAGAGAAGGGGGATATAATACAGAGTGAAGTGGAGGAGAAAGAGAGGGATGCAGGGGAAGTAGTGGAGGGAGAGCGAAAGGGGGATTCTGGGCAAGGGATGGGAGGAGATGAGGAAAGGGATGCTGGGCAGAAGGGGAAAGGTGGGTGGGGGTGCTGTGCTGGAACCACCACCACCAGAGAGACAGTTGTGCCTTCACCACCAACAAAATATTATTGTGTTGGAGCAACCACTGTTAAGTCAAAGTGGGGGGTGGAGTAGGGTGGGGCACTATTCTGAATATCTTCCCTGGGCACAGACAAAGCTGGTCCTGGCCCTGAGACGAAAGAGCTTTTGTTTCTGGCAGCTATCAATAATATGACACCAAGCCAGCTGAGCTTCAGCACTGAACTGGCATTCACCAATGCAGCAAGGCCCAATTCAACCCGGGGAGAGGAGGAGGTGACTGATCATGGTCCAATGAAGCACACCCCACTGAATAAAACGCGCTCCTCCATCTCTTCTCACCCACTGAAATCAGAATAATGGCAGCTGGTGGCAGCATGGGGACTCAGTAACCCCGCTGGCTGTTTTCCACTCTCAAATGGAAGTGCATGTGGGAGAGGAGGAGCAGCCACAAGGACTGAGAGCCTCACTGTATCCTTGCGCTGCCATCAGCCTCCATGCAAATGCTGCTGTTCTGACTTGAGCAGCAGGGAACAAGAAAGGGAACCTCGATAAGATTCCTTCTTGACTCCCTTAGAACTGTTTTGTAACTCTCTTGGTGGTTCATGAGAACCACTGATTATTAGGGATGTCAAATGGTTTGAAACAAATGGGTAAAGCACAACACATTGGCCTATTTTCATTTCATTTATGGACCCCCAAAATGAATTGGAGGTTCCACAAATTTAAATGAAAATTTTCATCTCATTTATTTATGTTTCCCATTCAAATCTATGGCACTTTCAAGTCTATGACTGTGTACTGCTGAGCAAAAAATAACCCCCCAAAACAACTGGTAACTATAGCAACAACTCTTGCCTGTGTGACATCACTGCCTTGTCAGAGTCAAGGCAGGACAAATTGGCAAGGAGACCAGGCAGAAGACAAACCACGGTGCAATATCTTTTTAACAAGCCTATAATTTTTATCGGGATCACATAATGCCAATGTACTCCCACTGTAAAGTCTGAGCATATGCAAGAAACTGTATTTCCAACCTAGCTGTTGTTAGTTAAGGATCTGTTTTGAAATGCTCTCTCTCATTTAAAAAAAGCTGTAAAAAGTTGAATTTGGCACTGGTAAAGGGCTATTTCTGATGTTCTCTGTTGTAATTGTCTCACTTACTGTGCCAGAAAGACAAAGGCAGTGGCACTTCTGCTTTTCACTTGGGAAGGGTTGGGGTAGGAATGTGGAGATTGTATCAGTACTAGTGATTTTTTTGTTTTTGTTTGAGTGTCTGAGATAGGACAATAGTGAGGTTATTAACTTAGCACATTGACAAACTGAAGAGGAGAGTCTTACCAGGCTGCCAGTCTAAGTTCATGGTTCTGTTTAACAGTTTTTTGTGTGGAAGGACACAGTCAGCACTGAATGCACACAGCACACACATACACTATATCAAGTGAATTTTCAAATTAATTATGCATGTAAATGTAACATACTGTTGTAACAATTTTCAAAAGCCATTTACCTATGTAAAGTGCACTTAATGTAGATAGATCCCATGGACAATTCAATTGCATATATTGTAGCAATTTTCAAAAGCCACTTAATGCAAGTAGAATGCTTTTCCACATGTAAAATCCAGTTTTAAGTATGTAAATGCTTTTGGAAATCAGGCCCTTAATTTGCCTGTGTATGTGTGACAGATAGTTCTCCACACAGTATAGTGGTATAGTGAGTGGGAGTACAATATCAATAAATAAATTCCTTTGCAATATCCAATCACTCAGTAGGCAGTATACTTCAATTTCCATCATGTCATAGAAAGGAAAAAGGAATGGAGGGAATGGAAGCCTTGGCAGGACTAGAGGATTTGTTGTAAAGCCAGCTCAGCCTAGAAGCAGTTATAAAAAAGGCAGTCCTACCCCTAAATTGAAAAGAAACTTTTTTTTAGCCTAGAATGGCAGGAGAGGAAAGCAGCTCAAGACAGAAGCAATTGAAATTTGGAGAGCATGTGTCACCATCACCTGTCCATCTTCTTCTTTTGGAGCAGAGGGAAAAGGTGGGAGAGCTATCCAAGGCTAGCATTAGAAGGGCAGGGGTAGCAAAGATGCAATGTCCAAAACCAAAGTGTACTTCTCTGTGGTTACTGCTTCTGAGGTAGTGAAGGTAGTATTTTCACCAACTGATTCTGAAGAAGAATCTTGTTTGTGATTCTCTGAATCAGAACTGGAAAAGCTAGTAGCTGAAGAAAAATTGGAAGGATTAGTAGCATCCTAGTCTTCAGTGCAGTGATGGGAAAGATAGATGATACTGATGGTGTTGAGAGCAATCCTCAGGAAGAGCAGGCAGTGCAAGTAGAGAATGTGAGTGATGCCCTGGCATTTTTCCTCAGGGTCTATCCTTAACCTGAATTTCAGTGCCAGCATCAGACCTGGTGCTACCAGGTGTGTACCCCGTGCAATTGCACAGGGCAGTACAGCTGGGGGGGGGGGGGGCAGCATAAGAAAAGGAAGTTCGCAAGGTTGCCAGTGGACCCCATCCCACTGGTGGCCTGGAAGAGGAAGTGGCACATGAGGCTATCAGTAGACTACATTTCACTGGTGGCATAGGAGAGAAAACAGCGCACAAGGCCGCCGGTGGACCCCATCACACTGATGACCAAAGAAAGAAGAAGGAGCCCATTCTCCTGCTCCTTCTTGGTGCCAGCCAGCACATGCTCTATGCTGATCTTACAATGCACGAGATCAGCTTAAAGAAAGCACTAATCCTGCGAGATTTGATTAGCGCAGGGGCCTGCATACAAGGAGGAGCAGACGATTGGCTCCTGATGGTATGTGTGCATATGTGAGTGAATGAATGAATGACAACGCGAGCATTACTGAGGTGTGATATGTGTGAATGAGAGCCTAGCCTGGGGGTGTGGTATGTGTAAATAGGAGCCTGACTGAGGTGTGTGTATATGTGAATGGGTGCCTGACTGGATATGTGTGTGTATGGTAACCTGAGTGGGGAGTGTGTGTGTTTGTGCGTGTGTTTATGAGAACCTGACTATAGTGTATATTTGTTTGTGTGTATATGGGAAACTGTTTAGGGTATGTGTGAATGGGAACTCACCTGGGGTGTGTGTGTGGGGGTTTCTGTGTGTATGGGAACCTGACTGGAATGTGTGTGTGTATGTGTGACTAGGAACTTGACTGGTGTATGTGTGTGTGTGTGAATGAATGGGAACCTGTCTGGTGTGGGTGTGTTTGTATAAGAACTTGTCTGGGGGTGTGTGTGAATGGGAACCTGTCTAGAGTACATGTGTATGTGAATGGGGGCCTGCCTGGGTGTGTGTTTTTGTGAAGAAAGTTTGTGCTGTCCCGCTAATCCATGCCATACTAGGATGACTGGAAATGAAAAGTTTTCAGGTATGGAAAGCAGTGAACTTTCAATCCTTATTAGTTTAAATTATTGTCTGTGTCTGCCATTTTTAAATATTTTATTGTTTGGAAATTTTTTAAAATTTTGTATGAGCTCTTAATTATTGGATGTTATTCTATTTCTTAGCTTGTTGGAAATATTCTTTTTATAGGTATGTTTTACTAATATGATTGATTTATATTCCTTGATTTTATTGTTTGATGAATGATTTATGAGGTCTGGTGGAGTTTCTGTTTCTCATTGTTGCATTCCATACAGAGTCTGCCTTGTTGCAGTTTCTTGTTCATTTCTGTTTATAGTTTATAGTCTCCTTATTCTGTATTTGGTGAGGCTGAGTCTGTGTTCTGCATGTTTAATTGAGGTGGGTTATTCTGAGTTAAAAAAAAACAAACAAAAGACGAGGAGGGGTACAGCACAAAAATTGTTCGCACAGGGCAGCCAAAAATGCTAGCACTAGCCCTGGCCAGCATCAGTCCCCAAGGATGTAGAGAAGAGATCAGGAAAGACATCCCTGATCTGGAGGCATTTTAAAGTGTGAGAGGACCCGCATTTTACTCAGTGCATTCATTGCAGTAAGGTTATCAGACAAGGGGCCTCATTTTCCAAGCACTTTACCGCGTGCGATAAATTCGCAAATCGCGTTAACAGCTGTTAACGCGATTTGCGAATGCAAATTAGTCATTTGGTATTCAGGGGGCGGAGTTGGGGCGGAGCATATGTAAAGCGGGAACCTGTGTACAGTGTTATCGCGGCTAATAACTACAACTCCAACCTCGCGTTATGGGCCTGAAAAGGATTACCGCCATCCACGATAGTCCCTTTCAGCCTCAGAGAGAGGGAGGGAGGGAGGGAGGGAGGGAGAGAGAGAGAGAGAGAGACTTACTATAGTGCCTATGCCCTACATAGGTATTTTAACCCCTATGGGAGGGCCACCTACTAACTCGGGGTGGGGATTAGGTATGAGCGTCGGGGGTTGGGGGCCACTTTCGCATTCCACATGAGACCTACGGACTGAACAGTGGTCTCTAGTGCAGATTTGCTGGCCGTCGGAGTGAGGACGCTCACTCCAAGCGGAGATTTGGCCAACATTCTCTCCACCTAGCATGTTGTTGCCCAGGTAGAGTGTCCATCAAGCTAGGTAGAGAGAACGTTGCCCAAACCACTTCTTGGAGTGAGCGTCCTCACTCCGACAGCCAGCAAATCTGCACTAGAGACCACTGTTCTGTCCGTAGGTCTCATGTGGAATGTGAAAGTGGCCCCCAACCTCCGACGCTCATACCTAATCCCCACCCCGAGTTAGTAGGTGGCCCTCCCATAGGGGTTAAAATACCTATGTAGGGCATAGGCACTATAGTAAGGCTCTCTCTCTCTCTCTCTCTCTCTCTATCTCTCTCTCTCTCTCTCTCTCTCTCTCTCTCTCTATCTCTATCCTCTCTCTCTCTCTCTCTCTCTCTCTCTCTCTATCTCTCTCTCTCTCTCTCTCTCTCTCTCTCTCTCTCTCGATGAACAGCCCCTGAGTATTTCACCAGCAATATCTGGATTAGGATGAAGGCTACGCATAATTACCTCTCCCTGAGGAGGCACCGGTGGGCAGCAGCTCTAGCTGGGGGAAGGTTGACGGTTGCTCAGAAGTGCATGGTTTGGAATAGTTTATCTTTGAAGGACACCAACAAAACTGGGAAGTTAGGACATCCCAATAGAAAAGGTTGCAATAAATGCTAAAGTAGCCCAAGTGCCTTTAAGTAAAGAACAAACAGAGCAGAAAGATTCCAAGTTACCCCTGTAAATGACAAGTGGATTGTTAATATAAACAAAAGCATACTTTGAAATATCTGTATACAAATGCTAGAAGTCTAAAAAATAAGATGGGAAAATTAGAGTGTCTAGCACTGGATGAAGAGGTAGATATAACTGAAATGCTAATAGAAATTAGGGAAGCTAACGAAATTAACAATACAGTGATAATGGGTGGTTGACTGAGTAAATTCCAGTCACATCACAACATGCTAAGGAGGTAAGATTTCTAAATGAAATAAATGTCTGCTTCATGGAGCAGCTGGTACAAGAACTGACAAGCAGGGGAGCTATTTTAGTTCTAATCCAGTCAATTGTACTTAGTGCAATTGGTGAGACCGCACCTTGAATACTGTGTACAATTCTGGTCGCCGCATCTCAAAAAAGATATAATTGCGATGGAGAAGGTACAGAGAAGGGCTACCAAAATGATAAAGGGGATGGAACAGCTCCCCTATGAGGAAAGACTAAAGAAATTAGGGCTGTTCAGCTTGGAGAAGAGACAACTGAGGGGGGGATATGATAGAGGTGTTTAAAATCATGAGAGGTCTAGAATGGGTAGATATGAATCGGTTATTTACGCTTTCGGAGAGCTTACGTTGGTTACCTATTTATAAGGTAGATTAAAAAGCACCAGTCCAAGTACAGATCCCTGAGACACTCCACTGTTTACCTTTTTCCACTGCTTTCTGTCTTTTAACCAACTTGCAATCCACTGAAGGACATCACCTCCTATCCCATGACTTTTTAGTTTCTTAGAAGCCTCTCATGTGGGATTTTGTTGAACACCTTCTGAAAATCCAAATACACCACATCTATCGGTTCACCATTGTCCACATGTTTATTCACCCCTTCAAAAAATGTAGGAGATTTGTGAGGCAAGACTTCCATTGGGTAAATCCATGCTGGCTGTGTCCCATTAAACCATGTCTATCTAAATGTTTTGTGATTTTATTCTTTATAATAGTTTCCACGATTTTTTCCGGCACTGAAGTCAGTCTCACCCATCTATAGTTTCCCGGATCACCCCTAGATCCCTTTTTAAATATCGGGTTACATTGGCCATCTTCCAATCTTCAGGTACATTGGATGATTTTATTTATTTATTTAAAAACTTTTCTATACCATCGCTAAGTTATATACCATCGCAATGGTTTACAAATAGGCACATAGAATAAGGTAAGTAAATGTAGATTATCGTACATTCTAACAGGTGCCAATAAAGTTCGGTTACAATTTCATAAATAAAATCATTATTTGAGTAATGTTGGTCAAGTCCAGGTATATTATTGAGTTACTATCGCTTTGAAATATTACTTAAATGTAGGATTGAATAAATTCATTCTCATCTGCATTACCCTGTACTTTCATTCTCTATCCTCCACACTCTTTAGTGAAGGCTTTTTTAAAGAGCCATGTTTTTAGATTTTTCTTAAAAGTTTTGAGATTATTCTGTAATCTGAATTTTAATGAAAGGTACAAATTTTTACTAATAGTTTTGAAATTTCATTTTTTATTTTTTGTGGAGCAACTATTAATTATTGCCATGATACTGCCTGCAATAGCGCTCAGAGAGGCAGTGTGGCCTGGATTCTGCAAGTGAAGGGGGAAATGTACGGGAAAGAGGAATTCTGCGCAAATTCTGCATTCTGCAGTAGCACAGAATTTCCCCAGGACTAAGTGTCATACAAGCATGCTTTCCTCTCACAGCACTTTACGTATGCCTTGCAAGCCTGCATGTATCTGAGCTGAAATGGGCAATTTTCAGAAAGGCCAGGTTACCTGGGTAAATAACTATTGATAAATGACTTTGAAAATTGCCCTCTGAGAATTTTGAATTCTGTTGTAGTTTCTTTCTTGAAAGGAAAACCACTTTAAGACTGGTATTAATTTTACTCTGATGTTTCATGGTATCACAACGGGAGAGGAGGCAGACAGGCAGCTTAGGACATGGCATGGATTAAGGATCTTCATTTTATTTCATGGTCAATGTTTGTGGCAGTAGGTTCAAGAACTTACATCCAACTTAGTTTTTTCATTGCGTATGGTTCAAAAATTCAGCTAAACTGAAAAGCGCCGGAAAGCTTTCAAATTAAAATACCTGTAGAGAATAAAATAATAAACAGCGATGAAGCAGAAGAGATCCCAAGTGCAATGCTACTTGAGAACATTGCTTGCACTCTTATTTTCCCAAAGCATGTGTGGGTGTGCCCTATTGCTGGGCATAGAATTTTTGTATGTGAGGAGCGGGGCGGGAAGTCCTCCTCCCTTCCCATCCTCCCTTCCCTGGCCCTGTGAGCTGGTTCTACCATAGCGCCGCCACTTACAACTGCCACCAGTCTACAACCAGAAACTCATTTGTTCTCTCCATCTTTCACTTCTTCCTTGCCACCTCTTCCCATTCCTCCTTAGTTTTCGTACATCTTTCAGCTCTGAAACCACACCTCCACTTCCATTTTTCTCTCACCGAGGCTTGTATTCCTTTTGTTTTTCATCCCTTGTAACTCTTTCACCTATTCCTTCATCTTCACATCATCTCTTCTCCGTATGTATCCTGTTCCATTCCCTTGCCAGCAACAACCGTCTATTTCTTTCTTCTCCAATATTTGCCATCCTGCCTGTTTCCCTTTCCCGAGCACCCCGAGCAGGATGACCTGCGCGTGGAACAGGGCTACCAAAATGATAAGGGGAATGGAACAGCTCCCCTATGAGGAAAGACTAAAGAGGTTAGGACTTTTCAGTTTGGAGAAGAGACGGCCGAGGGGGGACATGATAGAGATGTTTAAAATCATGAGAGGTCACTGGGGAGCGGTAAGAGGAGGAGACTGGGGAGAGGTAAGAGGAGGAGAGAGAGACGCCCTCAGTAGCCCCGAGCACTGTACCTGGACTGCCCCTCAATTAACAGCAACGGAGGAACAGCCGAGACCCGGAGAGGAGGCGGGGTTAGGGTTACATCATCAGCCAGTGCCAGTCCTTTTAAACGACGGTCTATCGGCGCACTAATGCCAACGGCGCACCTAAGCCACGAGCACCCAAGGGGCGAGCGGCTTGGTCCGGCTTAGTCCGGAAAGGCCGGACTAAGCCGGCATTGACTTTTGAAAGACTTTATTGAGTGGAAATAGTGCCAATTCCAGTGGTACACTTCCTCCTAAACCCATGGGGAGGAAAAGGAAAGTGAAAAGCTTTCCAATTTCACCAATAGCTACCAAGGGCCCCATGGACGATCACGTGTCTAAACGGATCGAATCATCACCAAGTGAGGACAAGACTGGGGAGCTTTTTTCAGCTTCCCTTAGTCCTGGTGAAGGACCATCACTCCCTCCACCGCCGATGGCATCAATTCCAGATGTTTTTTTTGCGTTTGGGAGCTGAACTCACTGCTTCAGGAAGCACAGAGATAAGTAACCAAATAACTGTTATGGAGAAAGGTTATGATGAAGGGGTGGGGAAAAGGCCTGAACAATGGCCTGATAACCCCCCTGACAATATAACCATGAAAGATTTATGGAAATTGATGTCTAATGTTAATAATAATGTTATACAACGGAATGATTCGTTGTCAGCTGTTGTAAATTCAACTGAAGTAAAGGCAGAAGAACAAATGAAGGAAGTCGCTACTTTGAAAGAGAAGGTGGGAAAAATTACATCGAAAATTAAGTTACTTGAAAATATTGACTCTGCTCATATAAGACATAGTCTCTCAGTACACAGAGAGTTAGAAAATATAGAGAATATAATGCGTTATAAAAACCTGCGAGTGATTAATTTCCCGCAGACTAGACTTTTGTCACCTATTGAAATGTTTAAAAAATATTTAAGGGAGATTATGCAATATGAGGAGAAGGAGATACCAGCAGTTTCAAAAATCTTTTATTTTTCTAAGAAATTAAGAGAAAAGGAAGAGGGAAACTCTATATCTTCAAGTGTGGGAGTCTCGACTTTTTTTAGAAGAGTCTATAGATATCATTCAAAGGAGAGCCACTTTATTTGTGTCTTTTCAGTTAGAAGCTGATAAAGAAAAGGTGTTTAGGGATTTCCTTAAACACAAAGAACTACATTTTTGTGGTCAGAGGATCTTAATTTTTCTTGATGTCTCAAGAGCCACACAGGCGAAAAGGAGACACTTCCTCACCTTGAAGGTTAAATTAATTGCTTTAGGAGCAACTTTCTTTTTAAAATATCCTTGTCTATGTTTAGTAACCTTTCAAGGTAATAAGTATAGCTTCTCAGACCCATTGCAGTTGGAGACATTTTTGTTGGATAAAAGTGTAACAAGAGGAAGTTCTGATGATCAATAGCAATTCCATTTTCTCTCTCTCCTTTAAAAAATGTTAAAGTTTATTTGACTATTATGAAAAGCTTCCCCAAATTATAGGTTGTGTAATGGAGATGTTGTTGATTATGGTAATCTTATTATGTTAAGTAATTACATCTGTATTACTTTCTGATATTTTTGTTTGATAATTTTAAATGAAAATTCAATAAAGAAATTAAAAAAAAAAATCATGAGAGGTCTAGAACGGGTAGATATGAATCGGTTATTTACTCTTTCGGATAATAGAAAGACTAGGGGGCACTCCATGAAGTTAGCATGTGGCACATTTAAAACTAATCGGAGAAAGTTCTTTTTTACTCAACGCACAATTAAACTCTGGAATTTGTTGCCAGAGGATGTGGTTAGTGCAGTTAGTATAGCGGTGTTTAAAAAAGGATTGGATAAGTTCTTGGAGAAGAAGTCCATTACCTGCTATTAAGTTCACTTAGAGAATATCCACTGCCATTAGCAGCAATGGTAACATGGAATAGACTTAGTTTTTGGGTACTTGCCAGGTTCTTGTAGCCTGGTTTGGCCACTGTTGGAAACAGGATGCTGGGCTTGATGGACCCTTGGTCTGACCCAGTATGGCATTTTCTTATGTTCTTATGTTCTTATGCTTGTGGGGATCCCTGGAAAAGAAAAACTGTCCACCCACAATTTTGAGGGGTCCTAAGACATTTACTTACGTGCAACTTAATTCAGAGGATTAGAAACGTCAAACAATGCCACAGCCCTTTCCTGCTGAAAAATAAAAGCAGGAATTCTCCAATACAGGTCACGTCTTACATAGGCTGAAGAGTCGCAGCCCTGGAGGGCTGTGCAGACTCAGGATAGTTTTACATAAGTCTTCTGCTTACACTAACTAATTTGCCACTTTTTTTTCCAGTCTAAGATATCAAGTCAATGTAGGGTTACCTGGGTAGTCGGGTGTAACTCATGGATCAGGTCCTTGATCCCAGACGACTACCACTGCTAGATTATGCAGATTTCCAGATCCAGGTGGGAAGCATCCCCAAACCCCCATGTCCTGGTGATCCTTCCCAAACAAAGGGAAGCTTTCTCTGCCAGTTTGCAGGTAAAACATTTCTAGTGCTGGAAGTGTAAACTGTGTGTGGTTTTATATTTCCAGTGCAGCTTATGACAGAAGCTGGTCTGGAGCTCACCAGGAGCAAATGAGTTCATATTCTGCTCCCGGCAGGGATTTTTGGGGTTTGGGGGAGGGGAGATAGAGGAGGGTCGGTAGGGTGGGAGGTGCAACACGGATCATTGAGATTGAGTGGGGGGGGGGGGGAGGGAGGAGGGCTTGGTAGCAGTGTTTATGTAACCCCCACCCCGGGTGGGGCCATAAAAGAATATGTAAACTCTTCGGGGCAGGCACCCTGGCTAGATCTTCTTTGTGCCCCTTTCCCCATGGTGTGGATACTTTTGGTTGGGGGGGAAAGGTTTTCTTTCAGGGCCCACTAGAGGGGTGACTTCCTCCTTACTGAAATATCCTTGGGAGAGGAGTAATCTTTTCTGTGTGCTATGTGCCAAAAAACCACGCAGGATGCACTGGGTTAGTGTCCAAAATAAAACTTTGCTGTTCAGAAGTTGGGTGAATAATGGCACAATAAATACGAATCCAGCCCCACAGACTTTCTTTCTTTGGTTACAGTCTTTACCGCTATCTGTGCAGGAACCTTTAAGCAGGCAAGGGGTCCTCCTGGATTAGGTGAAATAGAGGTCCCAGTGGGCAGGGTAACCGTTAGATTGGACAGGAAAACCGCTTCTAAAGATGGCTAAAATCCTGCCCTTACACATGGGCCAATACAGTACAGTGTGCTCCGATGGAGCGCACTGTTAGCTGGCATTTGGACACACGTTTTGGACGCGCTAGCTTTACCCCTTATTCAGTAAGGGGTAATAGTGCATCCAAAATGCGCGTCCAATCCCTGAACCTAATAGCGCCCGCAACATGCAAATGCATGTTGCGGGCGCTATTAGGTATTCCCATGCAATACAGAAAGTAAAATGTGCAGCCAAGCCGCACATTTTACTTTCAGAAATTAGCGCCTACCCAAAGGTAGGCGTTAATTTCTGCTGGCGCCAGGGAAGTGCACAGAAAAGCAGTAAAACCTGCTTTTCTGTGCACCCTCCGACTTAATATCATATTAAGTCAGAGGTCATGAAAGATAAAAAAAGTAAAAAAAAAAATTTAAAATGGGCCCGTGGCTCGCGGGTTGAAAACCGGACGCTCAATTTTGCTGGTGTCCGGTTTTCGAACCCGTGGCTGTCAGCAGGCTCGAGAACTGACGCCGGCAAAATTGAGCATCGGCTGTCAAACCCGCTGATAGCCACCGCTCCTGTCAAAAAGGGACACTAGCGCGTCCCTAGCGCCTCTTTTTACCGCCGACCCTAATTTTAATAAATTAAAATACAGAATCGCGTGCTGGGAGAGCGGGCGCTTGCCCGCTCTCCCAGCGATTTTATTGTATCTGCCCGACAGAAAGGTAAATATTCCGCTGCTGAGAAGCTAGTTAACAGGGTCATTCTTTATTCTGCGACGAGCCGGTATCGCATGCGGTAGGGCTTTATCGCACGTGATACCGGACGCATCTCGGCGCTATTATTCCAATAAGAAGAAGGGGAGGATTGTGGGCTGGGGTTGGGCAGAGTTATCTCCCGGCAGCCCTGTGGGCGATGATGTTTTTCACGTTATCGCCGGCAGCACCGCAGGAAAAACTTCAACATTTCTGTGGCGCTATGGGGGGAGATAGTTTGCTGCGCGCGAAACCGCACCGCCACGATGCGGCCCGGCTGCCCGCCCCTTTTTTTTTTTTCCGCGACTCATCATTCTGCTATAAGTGACAAATTTAGGGGTAAGTTAGCCGGATACACATAACTTAACTGGGATATTCAGAGGCCCAGCCATGCCAGATATGTGGTATTAAGTTAATCGGCTAACTCCGCTCCTCCCCAGAATGCCTACCTCCTGCCCCAGCAATGCCCCCAACTTACCCAGCTAAATTCTAGCCGGATAATTTGTTAACCGGCTAGAATTTAGGCGAATACGTCTTTTAAATACGTACCCCCAGAGAGCCTGAACCTCTCTATCCCCAGGTGAAGACGCTGGATGGGTGATCTTAAAGATGTAGACATTCTCTTACTGATCGTTAGTAGGTCTTCAGGATCTTTATTCTTGATTTTTTCCCGGTTCTTTCTCTATGGGGATCCCAATTGGGTAGGATCTGATGTCCAAACAGCAGCTTGGGCTCTTTCTCCTCTCTGGGCAGGAAGGAGGGCAAACATCTTCCTGCTGGGCATTTTTTCCAAAAGTCTTTCTTGCCCTCCCCTCCCCCCAAAAAAATACTGACACCAAAGTTGTTCCTTGCAGTGGGTCACCACCTCGGAGGGCAGCTCTTCCCTATCCCTGGGCGTCCCAAACACAGGGTTCCCCATTCCCTGAATCCAAGAAAGGCCCAGGTGTCCAGCAAGGCTCCTACCACCCCAAAAGCCCCAAATATTCCCAGGACAACCACTCGACACCTTGGGAGAAGAGTACAGCAGTGGAGCCCTCGACCCGTCCCGAAGGATCCCAGGCAGGATGGTAGGCCAAAAACACAACCGAGGCAAACATCTGCATCCTTCCTCCAGAACTGCAAATTATTCTGCCCCTCTCCCCCCCCCCCCCCCCATCTCTCTGTAGAAAGCTGCTGTGTAATCTCACGGGTGGGGCGCGTCCATCCCAGCATCCTCGGTGGAAGGGGCTGTAATGCTTGGATCTATTCCACTACGGGCATTAGTGGCATATCCCAGGGTTTCATGGTAACCGAAAACGGCTCTCGGTTACGTTTATAATCATGAGAGATCCGGGGAAGGGGGGCGGGGGCTACCTGCAGACCCCGAAACACGTTACTAAAATTAAAAACTGGATTAGGGAGCACAGCCTGACAGGGCATCCATGCAAGCTTGTAAGGGAAGGTCAAAAAATCAGCTCCTAGGCCCTTTCCTTCATCTTTTTTTAAATTTGTTTAAAGCGCTACTTAAACCTTTTGAAGACATCAGTTTAAGTAGGAAGTTATCCAGCTACACAAACCCAGACAACTTCAGACCTGCTCTGAAGCAGATGTAAAGTTATCTGGCTAACTTAACCGATTATAATTCAAAATTAGCCGGATAAGTTGACTCCTCCCCAAAATAATTTCCTATCCGGCTAAAATCTAGCCAGACAAGGGTCTCAATGTTGCTAATCTTGCCATTTAGATAGATGGCTCTGAATAGTGACATACCTGGGAACTCTCAGGAGGATTTCAGCCTGAGACTCAGGGAATTTGCATCAGTCTCAGGGTCTCGGGGGGGGGGGGGGGGGGGGGGGGGAAATGCTAGAAATCTCAGCTCATCCCCTCCCCTTCTTCAGTAAGCCTGCAGAGAACAGGAGAAGTGGGGTGAGCCTGGAGCAGACACTGCAGGCAGCATGTGGGGGGGAGAAACTGGAGAGGGGCTGCAATACACACAAACCTCAGTCTGCAGCTATGATTCCAGGACCTGAGAATCTCTCAGCTAAGGGCAGAGTGAGGAGGTGTAAGTCATGGAGCTCAGACTTATAGGGGGAGGGAGAAAAGAGATTGCTAGGGTCAGGGAGAGACGACGGGGGAAGTATGCTGGGTCATCTCAGGAGGGGGAGGGACAGGTGATGGCGATGGGTGGGAGAAAAGGAACATAAGAACATGCCTATACTGGGTCAGACCAAGGGTCCATCAAGCCCAGCATCCTGCTTCCAACAGTGGCCAATCCAGGCCATAAGAACCTGGCAAGTACCCAAAAACTAAGTCTATTCCATGTAACCATTGCTAATGGCAGTGGCTATTCTCTAGGTGGATTAGTTGGGTGGTAGGGGGAGGTGGAAGACAGAAAGCTGAAACATATTATTCCAGCCCTCCACCCAACCCTCTGCTAATCAACAGCAATCTCAGGATGACCACAACTCAAAAGTTCCCAGATATGAAAATTGACCTCTAAGTGATCTGGGACTGGTGTAGAGGGCTGCGGCAGTTTCCTAATTCCTGACACGTGAATGCCTGAGTCACTGCCATTTGCATAGGAGCTGCTCTGGGTGGAAGTGCACAGCTGAAGTGCACTTTATTATGAATTTTCAAGAATTTATGTAACGTTTCTACAGGCAGTTGAGTCAACATGGAGAGAGACATTTTTAGACTGATACTCTTGATGGTATAAGTATGATGACTCATAGTAATGACATGGGGATACTATTTTCCAAGGAATTATTGTAGCTAGTATTTACATTGTGTATTAAGCCATTGATGTATATCGCTTAGGAAGATCATATCGGTTAGGTGATTAATAAATTATTTTTTCAATAAATATACTCACTTCCGTGATTTAATTATAGATTTTACTGGTCTGTATTCTGTGACATATATAAATATATTTATATATAAATACATATGAGCTGAAAAAGGAAACATGAAGAAAATGCAAAAGATTGTAATTTAACAAGTGTCTAGTAGTGTGAGACAATGTGTCATCACTATTAAATAAAGCAGATGTCTCCATATATTTTAGAGCATTACATCAAACAATGACAATAGGAAATAGTTTTAATTTGACTGCACAGTTATACTGCTATTGGATTTCACAACTCCCCGTGTGATTACCCTTGATGAAGATCCCCAGACTTGCTGTGCAAGCTAGAGATAAATGCAACAGCTTAGGTGGAAGGCTGGCTTTTATTTTCCAGTGTTCCAATGTGAACACGAAGAGGCTTATATTCAGAGTGTGTTTAGCACTATTTAATTGGATAAATAGCTATGCTCAGCAGCCACCACTTAACCAGATAAGTCACTTGATAGCCGGATAGTCAGTGGGCAAATCATGGCGGTGATATTTAACCAATTAATTTAACTGGATAAGTAGTGATATTCGCTCTTCTCTGGTTAAGTTAATTGGATATGTTAGACCTGCCATGGATAGCCGTGCTGCTGAATATCCCATGTAACTTAGCCAGATAAGTCATATCCGGTTAAGTTACTGCCACGGTTTCTCCTGTTATGCCGGCTCTCCATGCGCAGTCTTTCCTCCACCAGAAGTCCTCAGTGCACCTTGCCTATACCTTTGCCAAGGACCTCCTTACTGGTTACACCATGCTCAAGCTTCAGCCTCATTTAACCCTGCCTTGTCAGTATCCAGTTGCCTCTTCATCAAGTGCACCTTGGCTCCCTAACCTACCCATTTTGTTCTCTCATTCAGACTTGCCTTACAGCTTACCCTGGCTTTCTGCCTTGCCCTGTGGCCTCTCTGGGTCTCCTGCCTCACTCTCTGGCCTCCCAACCCTCCTAGGCCTCGTTCTCTGGCCTCTCAGGTCTTCTTGCTTTGCTCTCTGACCCCTGGGCCTCTCTGCCTTACCTTACGGCCTCCGGGCCTGCAAGGTTCTCATTCCCAGCCTTGTGCCCTGTTGGGCTTCCCTGTTTATTGTTGCCTGTTCTGTCTGGTCCAGTCCTTGTTCTGTCTTGTGCCACCCTGTCCACCTGCTTGTTTGTTCATGCTCTTGTCCTTGGTTCAGCTTGTTCACCAGATCCAGTCCCCAGTCTGAGCCTGCATCCAGTCCCCAACCTGAGTCCTGTTCTAGCCCGTGCCCAGTATCCAGTTCTCAGTTCCAGCCCGTCCTGCCTCATCCAGCCTGACCCACCATGACGTTCTGCCGAAGGAGCCAAGCCCCCAGAACCCAAGGGTTCAACCTGTGGGGGAGAGGGCGGGCGAGGCAGAAGATACATGTGCATTACAATATTTTAACAAATTGAGTACACAATGAATGTAATAATATAACACAGTAAATGTGATTTTTTTTTTACCTGTAAAAGTACCTTCTAGGTACACCTGGCCAGAACCTACATCACTAAACATTTGTACTTATTTTTATGATTTAATGTAACCGAAACTTAATGGCACCGGTTAGAATGTACTCTAGTACGCTTACTCCAAACTTACTTATGTGCCTACTTGTAAGCCGTTGCGATGGTATATAACTTAGCGACGGTATAGAAAAGACTTTAAATTAAACAAATAAATAAATAAAATAAACCCAAGCCTTGCCCTGTGGTCCTGTCCTACTTCTGCAGGGTCCGCCACATGACAGTTACATTCATAGCTTTCAGTATTGGTCCCCGTATGTTCTACTTCCCTGAGGCCGGGCTCCCGGCTTCTGAATACAGATATGGCAGGAAATAAAACAATCCTTTAAAACAAAACAGGTTAATGCGGCAGGGGGTCTGGCTAGTCCCTACCCCTTTGGAAGTCTCTCCTGATTTGCCCTCCATGGGCTGGATTGGGTTTCTTTGGCAGGGCATCTTCTCCCTGCCTGTCTCCAGTCTGATCAGCAGGCCTTTTTTTGGGTGGGGACAGAGAAAGGGTGGTGTTTAGTAATTCAGATCTTCTTCTGCCCCTCATCGCTACCCCCACCCCTGTCACACCCCCTGCTTCTCCTCCCTGGGGTTTTTATTGCATCAGTGTTCCTGCCCTCTGTACACTTTTTCACTCACTTGGATATTTTCGGTTGCCTTCTCCCTCAGTTTCCAAGCAGAGAGCCGTGCACTCCTTACCTCACACCCGTCCATTTGAACCTCCTGCATGTTATCCAGAGTTCACCAACCTGCAGACCTTTGCAGCCCAGTCGTATCAGACGCTGTTACAGTCATGCAAGAATTATTTGGACTAGCAGAAGGAGTTCTCAAAGCCTTAGGGGCCGATGCAATAAAGTCGCAAAGAAAGCACCATGCAATATTTAAATTAGGGGGCCGCATTAGCAAGGATGTGCTAGGGTCGTTGCGCGACCCTTGCGCATCTTTGCTAACGCGAACCCAATCGGTTTTCGTGACTGCCGTACGCCAGTAAGGAAAACCGACGCCGAGTTCATTGAGATATTTGTCTCTGTTCTTTTGGGCCACTGCATATCTAGCAGTATCAGGTGGCTTGGATTTTTTTTTCTCTCCATGAAGAATGGAAAATACAGCTGGGGTGATCACTACATTTGTCAATAGGTTTTCCATATACAGATGTTTAGTCGTCACCATTTTTCAGTGAGACTGTAACACCCATGTCGTTAACATTTTTCTGTGGCCCTGACTAGCCCTGATTTTTTTCATTTTGAAACTTACACGACATCCACAGCAGACGTAAAGTTATGTGGCAGGGGACCCCAGCACGCGCTTGTACAAATACGTTTGCGCACATTTCAAGTCACCTTCCCAGAACGCCCATGTCCCATCTATGCTCTGCCAAGACCACACCCACACCCATGCATTCTCGGGTGCTTCTTAAAATCCGCACGGCACGTGCCGATCCCGAGACGCGCATGTATCTCCCGGCTTTGGCCTGCACAGGGCTTTTAACATTCACCTTTTAGCATTCACCAGAGAGACCGTGCCACAGCAGCAACAGAATACGTGTCGGAGAAACGAGGCCGTAATACAGAGATAGAAAAACTCAGAAACACAAAGCAGATCGTCAGCTATTGCTGTGGGAGGATGAATCACTGAATTATATTTCCTGCCCCTCGACCACTTGAACCTAAAGCAAAAGCAGATGCAAAGCAAACTTTTGACTGAACTTTAGCCAGGGGAGAAAGTTAACAAGCCAGGCAAGAGAGGCTGCAAGGTGCAGCAGCACCAGTCCCAGGACACGACAGTTACTCGCCTGGGAAAGATTTTCAGCATAAAAAGAATCCATGGGGGGAATGCTACACCCCATGCGAAACCCACGCACCGCATGGCAGCACAGGGAAGGTGAGCAGCTTGCAGAATGGGGCGGCACTGCAGACAGTGCAATAACCCAGCCCCAGGGGAAAATGATGTTAATTAGTGTGATTAAGAGTTGGCAGGCCTTCAGGATGGAGCTCTGGGGAGTGGGCGGAGCACCACAGCACCTGGGCAGGTAGGTGCCGCAAATCAAATCATCAGAGGGCCAAAAAAAAAAAAGCCAGGAGCTACAGGGCTTAGAGAAAGACTGCAGAAATATCTAGAAACAGGAGACGTGAACCCATATCGAGGAAAGGGACGCTTAAATCATGACGGGCTGTATTTTACCAGATCAACAGGCCATTTATGTTTTTGGAGTCCTGTGAGGTGAGAAATCAAAGGTCAGGCAATATAAACACTCCATGATGTATGTGCTATTCTCGGCCAAACAGATTTGTAGATAAATCTGAAGATTTTCTGTGACCTCTGTATGATTATCCCTGATTTCTCCATGAACAATTTTTTTTTTTTTTAACTGGCCAAACTGTAACAAAATCTGTTATGGGTTGGGAGACATTTTCAAACAGGCATGAAAACTCACCGTGGACACTTCCCTTCCTAGCAGATTTCTGCTGACATTACCATGAATACCATGTGAGAGCCACAGCAAGCAATGAGGTGGATTTTTACCACACATCTGAGCAAAAACCTATTGATTTCCATGGAGGTCAACCAGCCATCTTGCATCTGTTCACCTTAAGAGTCATATTATATGCTGCTGTAATCATACTGTGCAATATCTAGAATGAAAAATTTGTTTTATTTTTCCAAAGCCAAGGTTATACATTACTCCTTCACAGATATATTAACCTGATCTGAAGGGAGGCAAAAGAGCGACTCCGTTTATACATTAAAGGAGAATTGTGTGGAGCATTTATAGCGGGCATATATTTCTCTCACTCGCCCGAGCCAAGAGGTATTCAGAGTCACACGCAGGAGATTAGTTCTGTCACTGACTTTAAAAGAAATGGAGCAGAGAGAGAGAATTCATCATGTGATGGCGTCTGTGGTGAAATTAATCTGGTATTATTCAGGATTATTAATGAGCAGAAGGGTGGCTCATTTTATTTTATCGCTGGAAAGGCAAGGAAGGAAATGCTATGAAAGTAATAAATCGGCAAAGATCTGGTGTGTAAAAAACGAGGCAGCTGGACACTCTGGGGTTTGTATATTCCACGCAGAGCGACACTAGGAGAATTATCGCAAAGCCTAAAGATATCAATAATGTATTTACATTCCATCAATCAAAATAATAGCCTGGGGCCTCAAACGGGGCCTTTTAAATCAGATTTCCATTCTAATTCTGCCAGCAGGTAAGGGAATGTTTTTTAAGATTCCTCGGCCTCTCTGATGAAAGGTGATGAAACAATGAAGTTCATTAAAGTTTTAGATTGGTGGAAAGGTTTTTAAATGAAAAGCTACCAAGCAGGCACATCTGAAATATAGGACGGGTCTTTCTGTTCACAAACACCAGGCCTTCATGCGTAACTCTGCTTCTTTCCTTACTTTTCAAAGACCCTTTCTGAAAGAGATTTAAAAAGAGGAATATAGTTGATGAAAGTGTCAAATGGCTCTACACTTTCAAGACACTTTCGGTCAGTCTGAAAAAAAAAAAAAAATCCCTCGGTATTGCCAGCTTATGTCATCGTGAGACTTTGGTACCGTCCAGATTTTCAACTCCCATCTAACCCAATATGTCTGTGGTCCGTTATCACTCTGCATTGATGTATGAACGAGATAAGGCCAGTGCAGTAACATGGATGCAAATTAGTGCTTTACTGCTCCAAGTTACTACTTTTCTCTGGATTTTCCCCTGTTGACAGTGAGTCTATATTTCTGTCCTCATGCACAGTGATACTGTGGGCCTATCAAGAGTTTTCCCCTGTTCCTTGCCTCTAGTGAAAAAGCTTTGATAAATCTGACCCTGTGTAATTTCAGAAGAAAAATGTTTTTTTTTTTTGTTCTTTAACACCCATTCTGTAAAATGAGTGAGCTGCATGAATGGGCAAATAGCTGGAGATATTTAATCCACAGCATTTCTTTTTATCATGCCACAAGAAATAAATTTGGCTTGGCATGGTGGGGAGGGGAGGGAGACACAGGAGGAACTCTCAAGCAGAAGGAAAGATGAAACTGGACCATAAGATGATAGCTGGACCCAGCTTTTAAACTAGAACAAGGGGGAAAGCCGACAGTCACTCAACAGTGCATGGTTCAGAGAAATGTATCCTTGAAGGATACTAATGAAACAAGAGAGTTAGGGCATCCCAACAGAGAGGTTCCATTAAAAGCAAACATAGTCCATGTGCCAATATGTAAAAAATCACCAAAGCTAATGATTTCCAATTATCCCAAACAACAGAAAAGCAGGTTGTTAATACAAACAAAAAACACACATTGAAATGTCTGTATGCCAATGCCAGAAGTCTAAGAAGTAAGATGGGAGAGTTAGAGTGTATAGCAGCAAATGAGATTGACATAATTGGCATCACAGAGCCCTGGTGGAAAGAGGATAACCAAAGGGACAGTGCTATATCAGGGTACAAATTATATCGAAATGATAGGGAGGATCAACTTGGTGGGGGTGTGGCACTTTATGTCCAGGAGGATATAGAGTCCAACAGGATAAGGATCATACAAGAGACTAATGCTCAGTAGAATCTATATTTATTTATTTATTTATTTATTATTTTTTATTTTTATATACCGATGTTCCTGTAAAGAATACATATCGCACCGGTTTACAAGGAACTGAACAGTCGCCTAAAGGGCGGAAATACATTAAAAACAGTCGCCTCAAGGCAGAATACATTAACACAAGTATACAGGAAAACTATTAAAGAGAACTTTCATAAACTCAATTAAATGTAACTGGGAACTTGTTGAAGTGCTCCTTGGCCCGTAGCTGATGCCATTTTTTGTTTCCTTTGTACAAGTGTACCACAGTTTTTGTACGTAGCAATACCAGTGTGGGGTGGGGAGAGGGGGAGGGGGAGGGGGGGCATTTGGACTCATTTGGTTTATTGATATAATATGTTTTTTAACTTAATGGTCTACTCAAGTTCATTTTCTTATGCAGTTTCTCTTTGAGGGACATGCTATGTTTGATTACTGTGTTCCTGTTTGTTGTTCTTTGGTTATCTCATTCATTTTGTTGCAGTGGAATACCGCTGCTATTCTGTACATTGCATTTTGATGCTTATTGTGACCTATAAATAAAAACAGATTATACATAAAAAAAAAAAAAAAAAGAAAGGACTTCAATGCCCCTGAAGCAGAGTTCAAAACATGGATCCGTGTCGAGGTCTTTTCTACGTTTGCGTGACCCAGTTAAATATATGCTTATTCTTAGTAATTGCCGGTGTATCGGTCTTTCTGCTCACTTTATATGTTCTGAGGCAAGATAATCTGTAACAAGATCTTTATGATGTGGACTATTTTATTTGCATAATTGAAAAATTAAAAAAAAATATATCAAAAAAAAAAATGTAACTGGGAACCATATATGGGTAGAAATCCCATGTGTGTTGGGTAAGAGTATAATGATAGGAGTATACTACCGTCCACCTGGACAAAATGGTCAGACAGATGATGAAATGCTAAGAGAAATCAGGGAAGCAAACCAATTTGGCAGTGCAATAATAATGGGAGATTTCAATTACCCCAATATTGACTGGGTAAATGTAACATCAGAACTTGTTAGAGACATAAAGTTCCTGGATGTAATAAATGATTGCTTCATGGAGCAATTGGTTCAGGAACCAACAAGAGAGGGAGCTATTTTAGATTTAATTCTTAGTGGAACGCAGGATTTGGTGAGAAACATAGAAACATAGAAATGACGGCAGAAGAAGACCAAATGGCCCATCAAGTCTGCCCAGCAAGCTACGCACTTTATCCATTTTTTTCCCTTTTTCTCTCTCCCACCTGTTACTATTGGCTTCCAGTACCCTCCAGCCCTAATTCCCCTCCACCCAATTTAGAGAGCAGCTTTGAATCTGCATCCAAGTGACATCCAGCTCAATTGGGGGTAGCAACCGCTGCAACAAGCAGGCCACCCCCTTGCCCCATACTCTTACCCACCCCTGTTTTTATTTTTTGTTTTGTTTTTTTTTGGAAATAGCAGCCCTCCATCCTTCCGCTCCGTGAAGGTGGAACACAAACTACTGGCCACTGGCATCCCGCTCCGTGAACGACTCTGTGGCTACTGCCGCTCCGTGCAGTGTTTGAATGCCGCTGTGGCTACTGCCGCTCCGTGCAGTGTTTGAATGTCTCCACTTTATTCACGCCCTCTAGACTTGATGGATCCACAGTGTTTATCCCATGCCCCTTTGAAGTCGTTCACAGTTTTAGACTTCACCACTTCCTCCAGAAAGGCATTCCAGGCATCCACCACCTTTTCCGTGAAGAAATACTTCCTGATATTGGTTCTTAGTCTTCCTCCCTGGAGCCTCAGCTCGTGACCTCTGGTTCTGCTGATTTTTTTCTGATGGAAAAGGTTTGTTGATGTCTTTGGATCATTAAAGTTTTTCAAGTATCTGAAAGTCTGAATCATATCACCCCTGTTCCTCCTTTCCTCCAGGGAGTACATATTTAGATTCTTCAATCTCTCCTCATATGTCATCCTGTGAAGACCCTCCACCTTCCTGGTCGCCCTTCTCTGAACCCCTTCCATCTTGTCCTTGTCTCTTTGTAGATACGGTCTCCAGAACTGAACACAGTACTCCAGGTGTGGCCTCACCAAGGATCTGTACAAGGGGATAATCACTTCCCTTTTCTTACTCGATATTCCTCTCTCTATGCATCCCAGCATTCTTCTGGCTTTTGCTATCGCCTTGTCGCATTGTTTCGCAGACTTCATATCATTAGACACTATCACCCCAAGGTCCCTCTCCTGCTCCGTGCACATCAGCCTTTCCCCCCCCATCGAATATAGTTCATTCGGATTTCCACTCCCCATATGCATGACTTTGCACTTCTTGGCATTGAATCTCAGCTATGAATGAGAAAAATGTAAGGGAGAGAAACTAGTATAAAATATGAAACACAAATACAACTAGTTATGAATAGACTGATACCTCATGGATCCCAGAATATATCACAATACTACTATGTAAAATACAATTTTTATTGAACAAACTTTTTTATAAATTTTTCATTATTTCATAAAAACTATCATTGTGTTCATTTATTTTCTGAGCTCAGAAATGAATATTCAAAACGGCCTGTAATTCAACCAACTGAGTTCAAAATTGAATTTCAATTACTTTGGAAAACATGGCTAATAATTTCTTTGCCAAAAGGTGATATGAATTTCTGCTCATTATCACAGACTGAACTCGCCAACAAAATACATAGTTTTAAGAAAATACCGTTAGTATGTCGAACTAATTTTTAATCAATTTGATAATATCAATAGATCTTATTCAATATTAAATTTTGAACTCAGTAAAACTTCTGATATCACACACTCTCATAAACCACAGTCTAGATGTATGTTAATATGAGTACAAAATTAACACCGATGATATCTTCAATACTTAAATTGATTTTTTAAAAAATATCCTGTAGGTATATATTACTGGATAAAGTTCATTATTCATCCTTAACAGTTCTTGTTGACCAAAGTTCAGTTTGTATGTTTCAAGGCAAAAGGTCAAGTTTTTTGTAATCAATTAGCCACACTGTCTTCCAAATTGACCTCCAAAAACGGGATTTCCATAAACTGCATCAATCTGATGTTAATGTCACCCGACAGTGATGGTAACAGAAACTGTTGGAATGATGGCATAAAGCCTATCTTGTCCCGACAAAACCTTATCTTGTCATCCTTTAGCCCACGTGTCTTTAAACTGTGCGGTCCACTTCAAAACCTTTAGCTGAAGTTGCCGCAATCGCTTCAAATTTTCAACAGAAGCCGCCGACGTTGGCAACGTTTCGGAACCTGCATCAGGGCAAACTCTGAAACATTCAAAGTATCTTTTAAGTATTGCAGCACTTTTATAGACATTTTCAAAATCAAAATTAATACAAGTACTCACTGCTGCTGGACAAGGACGTCTCTACAGTCGGGTCTGTCTGAAGACATTTAAACATGGCGCCTCTATTTGTATAACAAACCTTCATGAAATGAACCAATCACAGAGCACCCCCTCATTTTTTTAACGTGTTGACGTCACAATTCTTGAACTAACTTTATATAGCACTGTTGTAAATTCATTAACATATGATTTCAATTGTATAGCCAAAGGGCTATCCATTTCAAATCCAGTTCCTTAAATTTATAAGGAAATTGTCTCACAAATTAATCAAAGTATTCCATTCAATCTTGCTATTTAAACCCAAAGGTTCTTCAGATCGCAATTTATATATCCACTGCTGTTCCTTTTTTAAGAGTATTTTTTCACGATTACCTCCCCTGATATCTGTAGTAACATGGTCAAGAATAAACCAACGAAGATCTTCTAACCGATGTTATCCGCTAAACATCAGTTAGAAGATTCATCCAAGGATACTGAGGGAGCTCAGAGATGTGCTGGCGGGACTGCTGTGCGACCTGTTCAATAGATCCCTAGAAACGGGAGTGGTGCCGAGTGATTGGAGAAGAGCGGTGGTGGTCCCGCTTCACAAGAGTGGGAACAAAGAGGAGGCTGGTAACTACAGACTGGTTAGCCTCACTTCGGTGGTGGGAAAAGTAATGGATCGCAATTTATATATCCACTGCTGTTCCTTTTTTAAGAGTATTTTTTCACGATTACCTCCCCTGATATCTGTAGTAACATGGTGGTGGTCCCGCTTCACAAGAGTGGGAACAAAGAGGAGGCTGGTAACTACAGACTGGTTAGCCTCACTTCGGTGGTGGGAAAAGTAATGGATCGCAATTTATATATCCACTGCTGTTCCTTTTTTAAGAGTATTTTTTCACGATTACCTCCCACCGCTCTTCTCCAATCACTCGGCACCACTCCCGTTTCTAGGGATCTATTGAACAGGTCGCACAGCGGTCCCGCCAGCACATCTCTGAGCTCCCTCAGTATCCTTGGATGAATCCCATCAGGCCCCATGGCTTTGTCCACTTTCAGATTCTTTAGCTCTTCCCATACATTATCTACTGTAAATGGATTTTCCTCTGTTCCGCTTCCCTCCAGTTTCTTGTTGTGTAGAGATGGTCCTTCTCCAGGGTCTTCTTTAGTGAACACAGAGCTGAAGTATTCGTTTAATATTTCTGCCATTTCTTCGTCTCTCTCCACACATTGATCATTTCCACCTTTCAATTTCACTATACCACTTTGGACTTTTCTCTTTTCGCTGATGTATCTGAAAAATGTTTTGTCACCATATTTTATCTCCTTGGCAATCCTCTCTTCCGCTTGACTTTTTGCCAACTTGATTAATTTCTTAGTCTCCCTCAGTTGAATCAGATATTCTTCTTTGTGCTCCTCCCTTTGGGATCTTTTGTATTTCTTGTATGCAGTTCTTTTAGCTTTAATTTTGTCAGCCACCTCCTTTGAGAACTAGATAGGTTTCATTTTTCTTTTGCTTTTCTTTACATTTCTAACATATAGAGCAGTTGCCTTGGCGATTGCTCCTTTTAGATTGGTCCACTGCTGATCCACATCTCTCTCATTTTCCCATCCATTTAGTTCTTCTTCTAGGTACTTCCCCATTTCCTCAAAGTCTGTGTTTTTGAACTGTAAAACTCTGGTCTTTGTGCTTCTTTTCCATATTCTTTTAGTGATATTAAACCATACCGTTTGATGATCACTGGTGCTGAGGTGGGCGCCCACCTTGACATCAGAGACGATATCTCCATTATTGAGCACTAAGTCGAGAATAGTTCCTTCTCTTGTGGGTTCCAATACCATTTGTTTGAACAAAGATACTTGCATGGCATCCACTATTGAGAGAGAGGTAACGGTGGTGGGGCCACTTGGCAACAGTGATCATAACATGATCAAATTTAAACTAATAACTGGAAGGGGGACAATAAGTAAATCTGCAGCTCTAACACTAAACTTTCAAAAGGGAAACTTTGATAAAATGAGGAAAATAGAAAAAAACTGGAAGGTGCCGCTGCAAAGGTTAAAAGTGGTCAACATGCTTGGACATTGTTTTAAAATACAATCCTAGAGGCGCAGTCCATATGTATTCCATGCATTAAGAAAGGGGGAAGGAAGGCAAAACGATTATCGTCATGGTTAAAAGGTGAGGTGAAAGAGGCTATTTTAGCCAAAAAAAATACTTCAAAAACTGGAAGAAGGATCCATCTGAAGGAAATAGAATAAAACATAAGCATTGTCAAGTTAAGTGTAAAACATTGATAAGACAGGCGAAGAGAGAATTTGAAATGAAGTTGGCCATAGAGGCAAAAACTCATAATAAAAACTTTTTAAAATATATCCGAAACAAGAAACCTGTGAGGGAGTCGGTTGGACCATTAGATGACCAAGGGGTTAAAGGGGCTCTTAGGGAAGATAAGGCCATTGCAGAAAGACTAAATGAATTCTTTGCTTCCGTGTTTACTAATGAGGATGTTGGGGAGATACCAGTTCTGGAGATGGTTTTCAGTGGTGATGAGTCAGATGAACTAAACGAAATCACTGTGAACCTGGAAGATGTAGTAGTCCAGATTGACAAACTAAATAGTAACAAATCACCTGGACAGATGGTATGCATCCTAGGGTACTGAAGGAACTAAAAAATGAAATTTCTGATCTATTAGTTACAATTTGTAACCTTTCATTAAAATCATCAATTGTACCTGAAGACTGGGGGGTGGCCAATGTAACCCCAATATTTAAAAAAAGGCTCCAGGGGCGATCTGGGTAACTATAGACCAGTGAGCCTGACTTCAGTGCCGGGAAAAATTGTGGAAACTATTCTCAAGATCAAAATTGTAGAGCATATAGAAAGACATGGTTTAATGGGACACAGTCAATATGGATTTACCCAAGGGAAGTCTTGCCTAACAAATCTGCTTCATTTTTTTGAAGGGATTAATAAACATGTGGATAAAGGTGAACTGATAGATGTAGTGTATTTGGATTTTCAGAAGGCGTTTGACAAAATCCTTCATGAGAGGTTTCAAAGAAAACTAAAAAGTCATGGGATAGGAGGTGATGTCCTTTCGTGGATTACAAACTGGTTAAAAGACAGGAAACAGAGTAGGATTAAATGGTCAATTTTCTCAGTGGAAAAGGGTAAACAGTGGAGTGCCTCAGGGATCTGTACTTGGACCACTGCTTTTCAATATATATATAAATGATTTGGAAAGTAATACGACGAGTGAGGTTATTAAATTTGCGGATGATACAAAATTATTCAGAGTAGTTAAATCACAAGCGGACTGTGATACATTACAGGAGGACCTTGCAAGACTGGAAGATTGGGCATCCAAATGGCAGATGAAATTTAATGTGGACAACTGCAAGGTGTTGCATATAGGGAAAAATAACCCTTGCTGTAGTTCCAGGATGTTAGGTTCCATATTAGGAGCTACCACCCAGGAAAAAGATCTAGGCATCATAGTGGATAATACTTTAAAACCGACGGCTCAGTGTGCTTCAGCAGTCAAAAAAGCAAACAGAATGTTAGGAATTATTAGGAAGGGAATGGTTAATAAAATGGAAAAGTAATAATGCCTCTATATCGCTCCATGGTGAGACCGCACCTTGAATACTGTGTACAATTCTGGTCACCACATCTCAAAAAAGATATAGTTGCGATGGAGAAGGTACAGAGAAGGGCAACCAAAATGATAAAGGGGATGGAACAGCTCCCCTATGAGGAAAGGCTGAAGAGGTTAGGGCTGCTCAGCTTGGAGAAGAGACGGCTGAGGGGGGATATGATATAGGGAATGGAACAGCTCCCCTATGAGGAAAGGCTGAAGAATTTGAGGCTGTTCAGCTTGGAGAAGAGACTGCTGAGGGGGAATATGATAGAGGTCTTTAAGATCATGAGAGGTCTTGTACGAGTAGATGTGAATCAGTTATTTATACTTTCAGATAATAGAAGGACCAGGGGACATTCCATGAAATTAGCAAGTAGCACATTTAAGACTAATCGGAGAAAACTCTTTTTCACTCAACGCACAATTAAGCTCTGGAATTTGTTGCCAAAGGACATGGTTAGTGAAGTTAGTGTAGCTGGGTTCAAAAAAGGTTTAAATAATTTCTTGCAGGAGAAGTCCATTAACTGCTATTAATCAAGTTTACTTAGGGAATAGCCACTGCTATTAATTGCATCAGTAGCATGGGATCTTCTTGGTGTTTGGGTATTTGCCAGGTTCTTGTGACCTGGTTTGGCCTCTGTTGGAAACAGGATGCTGGGCTTGATGGACCCTTGGTCTGACCCAGCATGGCAATTTCTTATGTTCTTGTGTCTTGCCTTACAAAAGTGGGAGCATGAAGAGGCTGGAAACTAGGCCATTAGCCTTATCTCAGTGATGGATAAATTATTGGAAGTGCTGCTGAAGGAAAATGTAGTCAAGTTGCAGGATCCGAGGTAGCATGGTTTTACTAGAGGAAGATTGTATCAAATAAATCTAATCTTTATCATTTGGCAACTAGAGAATTAGATCACGGACAAGCATGTGATGTGATTCATCTGGATTTCAGCAAAGCTTTGAACAATGTTCCACATAGGAGGCTCATGAACCAAATGAGAAGCATGGGAGTAGAATGGGTTACAAATTGGTTGACTTATAGACGACAATGAGTGAGGGTAAATGGAACCTACTCTGAAGAGAAAAGAGTGATAAGTGGAGTGCCTCAAGGATTTATTCTGGAGCCCATTCTGTTTAATATCAATGTGAGCGACATAGCAGAAGGATTAGAAGGAAAATTGTCTTTTTGCGGATGATACTAAGATCTGCAACAGAGTGAACACAACTGAAGGAACAGAGAGAAAGAAAAGCGATCTAAGAAAGTTAGAGGAGTGGTTAAAGGTTCGACAGCTGGGATTCAATGCCAAGAAGTGCAGGATCATGCATTTTGGGGGGCATAAATCCAAAGGAACTCTACGTGATAGGGGTGAGATTGATGTTCATGAACCAGGAGCAGGAACTCGGGGTGTTGGTGTCTGATGATTTGAAGGTGGTGAAGCAATGTGACAACGTGGTGGCTAAGACCAGAGGGATGCTGGACTCAGTAGAGAGTTGACATGACCAGCAGGAAAAGAAGGTGATAATGCCCCTGCACAGGCCCCTGGAGACCTTATCTCAAAAAGGATAAGGATAGGATGGAAGCGGTCCAGAGAAAGACGACCAAAATGGAGGAGAGGAGGGACAGGGGAGATGTGATACAGACTCTTAAAAACCTGAAGGGAATTAATGATGTGTGGGAATTAAGTATTTTCTTGTAGAAAGAAAGCTGCAGAACTAGGGGGCATAATATGAAGCTCCAAGGGTAGCACTATCCTTAACAGAAGGCATGGGGGTAACCTGTACGGAGCGGCAGTTACTATCCTTAACAGAAGGCATGGGGGTAACCTGCATGGAGTGGCAGTTACTATCCTTAACAGAATGCATGGGGGGAACCTGCACGGAGCGGCAGTTACTGCCCTTAACAGAAAGCATGGGGGTAACCTGCTCGGAGCGGCAGTTACTACCCTTAACAGAATGCATGGGGGAAACCTGCATGGAGTGGCATTTACTTTCCTTAACAGAATGCATGGGGGGAACCTGCACGGAGCGGCAGTTACTGCCCTTAACAGAAAGCATGGGGGTAACCTGCTCGGAGCGGCAGTTACTACCCTTAACAGAATGCATGGGGGTAACCTGCTTGGAGTGGCAGTTACTACCTTAACAGAATGCATGGGGTGGGGGGTAACCTGCACGGAGTGGCAGTTACTTTCCTTAACAGAAGGCATGGGGGTAACCTGCATGGAGTGGCAGTTACTACCCTTAACAGAAGGCGTGGGGGTAACCTGCACGGAGTGGCAGTTACTGCCCTTAACAGAAGGCGTGGGGGTAACCTGCATGGAGTGGCAGTTACCACCCTTAACAGAAGGTATGGGGGTAACCTGCACGGAGTGGCAGTTACTACCCTTAACAGAATGCATGGGGGTAACCTGCACGGAGTGGCAGATACTGCCCTTAACAGAAGGCATGAGGGTAACCTGCACGGAGCAGCAGTTACTACCCTTAACAGAATGCATGGGGGTAACCTGCACGGAGCGGCAGATACTGTCCTTAACAGAAAGCATGGGGGTAACCTGCACGGAGCGGCAGATACTGCCCTTAACAGAAAGCATGGGGGTAACCTGCACGGAGTGGCAGTTACCGCCCTTAACAGAAGGCATGGGGGTAACCTGCACGGAGTGGCAGTTACCACCCTTAACAGAAGGTATGGGGGTAACCTGCACGGAGTGGCAGTTACCGCCCTTAACAGAAGGCATGGGGGTAACCTGCACGGAGTGGCAGTTACTGCCCTTAACAGAAGGCATGGGGGTAACCTGCACGGAGTGGCCGTTACTATCCTTAACAGAAGGTATGGGGGTAACCTGCACGGAGTGGCAGTTACTGCCCTTAACAGAAAGCATGGGGGTAACCTGCACGGAGTGGCAGTTACTGCCCTTAACAGAAAGCATGGGGGTAACCTGCACGGAGTGGCAGTTACTGCCCTTAACAGAAGGTATGGGGGTAACCTGCACGGAGTGGCAGTTACTTTCCTTAACAGAAGGTATGGGGGTAACCTGCACGGAGTGGCAGTTACTACCCTTAACAGAAGGCATGGGGGTAACCTGCACGGAGCGGCAGTTACTACCCTTAACAGAATGCATGGGGGTAACCTGCACAGAGTGGCAGATACTGCCCTTAACAGAAGGCATGGGTGTAACCTGCACGGAGCGGCAGTTACTACCCTTAACAGAATGCATGGGGGTAACCTGCACGGAGCGGCAGATACCGCCCTTAACAGAAGACAGGGTGGGTGGGGGAAGTGGAACCTCTGTGGAGCAGTTGCTACTATTTAAAAATAACAAACAAACTTGCTGGGCAGACTGAATGAACCATCGGTTCTTCTTCTGCAATCTTTTCAGTGACTATGTAGCTATTGAAGTTTTTCAGGTAACCTTGGACTGAAAAGCATCCTCTGCCTAAATGAGTCAAGTGTTTAATGAGGCACAAATAACAGTGAATTCCATGAATGTGAGAATTATTAACAGACCCCTGACATGGGGTTGGTTGTTTTGGGTTTTTTTCAGGGCTGAGATGATTTCAATAACCCGGCCTGTATGGTTGAAACTGCAACAAAATAAAGACATCATAAAAAGTGACATTCAGACCTTCCTGTTTATTTTTCTCCCCTCCCAGAAAAGGTCGTTATTGGCAGGGGGGTGTAGATTTGTTTGTAAACAAAATGAAAAAAAATCCAGTGAAACGCTTGCATTTTGCTTTGTTTAAAAGCGAATACCAATAGTAGTGATTGGGAGAAAAGTTCATGTCCACAAGCTTCGCAAGCTGTTCAAAGGGCGCACTTTATTTGCTTGAGAGAGGCAACAGCTCAGTGGGGGGGGGTCTTCACGGTCGTCCGTCCCCCCTCCCCCCCCGACACGGACCGTGTTTCGTTAAACTGCGTCGGGAGGGACCAACCCTACAAATTAAAGATAAAAGCATAAATATGGGCACAATAGACAAAAACCTCAGCAAAAAAAGCATAATATAAAGTACAAAGATGGAGCCCCTTACTTTTTTTTTTAAGTTGTTTATTTATCATCTTTCAATGTAAATTACAAGATAAATTTTTGCATTTGAAATACAAGATAAACAATAGGCAATATGAACTACAAAGTCCTTTTACAATTGCAATTTAAACATTTAAACAAAGATATTTTTTTTCTCTTGATACATAGGAAACTTGGAGAGAAAAGAAACCACTTTTCAGAAGCGTGCATTCATTACAGGCTTCCACATTCACACCCCTATCCTCCCTTATAACCTCGGTAAGTTGCCCCCTCCCATCCAAAAAGGCCCTCACTTGATCTGGCACAAAGAAAATATATGTGTTCCTGGAAAGTTTGATGATGCACTTGCATGGGTAGCGCAAAATAAAGCTACCCCTTAGTGTTATGATTTCGGAATGCATCTGTAGGAAACTCTTGCTACATTGTTGAGTACTTTTTGAAATATCAGGGTATACTGGTACTAAACCTCCATGATATTGCGTATCTAGATTGCTAAAATAATTCTTCATAATTTTACTAACGCCAGATTCATTACAAAAGGAAACCAAAAGAAGGGCTCTGTCCATAATCTCTATATCAGAGTTTTCCAGGTACTCGGTTAGATTTTGAAAATCCGTCCCTTCCCTGTTCGGTATTACTGAGACAGCACTGCTCTTCTTTGGTAGAAAAAATCATTTCTTTACCGGTGGTATCTCATCCAATGAGATTTTAAGAATCTCTTTAGCATATTTTTTAAAAGTCAAAAGTGGCAATTCACCCATTATTATAGGAAAACTGAGGAATCTTAAATTTAGATGTCTCAAATAATTTTCAATCGATTCGAGCCTTCTCAATGAGGAGACCCTTTCACCCTTTATTTCCTCAGTGGTTTTTTGTAAGGTATTAACTCGTTCATTAAATTTCTGTCGGTGGTCTAGTTCAAGTACCTCCACTTTTTTTTGTAACATCATCGAGTCATTTGGCCTGATCGTTTAAGATGGACGCCATACCAGCTATAAGGTCCCAGATCGCATCTAGGGTAACAACCGCCAGTTTAACAAACTTCTGTGGGCACGAGCGACTTACCCCAATCCGGTAGATATGCTACCAACCTCCGCTGGTCTTGAGGTGCTGGCTTCTCCTCCTACCATCCCCTCCGAAGCAACAGCTTGGGCTAGTGGCGCTCCCCCAACTGCTCCAGCGGAGTCTGAGCCACCCTGACTGAGCATGCTCTGTGAGGTCATCAAGCTGCGACTCAGCTCCTTCGTCGCTGGTTAGCTGCAGAGCTCTCGGCGGCGTTCTGGGATCCGGAGGGCTCAGCAAAAGTTCCCCAGGAGAGTACGGGTCTCCTCTCCCCGCCTCTCTAGTGGGCGTTGAAACCCTCAATTTGGGTGGTAAAGAGGCAAACTCGGATATTAGACGTTGCCCCGAGATAATCTCCGATTTGAGTGGGTAGACTCGGATTTTACCCTTTCTTTTGTGTGGCATTATTCTAGAAAAGAGAAACGCTAAAAGCCTCTTTGCTGTAACCATTCCTCTCCGGTTACATGACTCTGCTATGTTAGCCCTTTCTCCCCAGTTTAGCTTCCTTATGTTAATTGTAACTTCTTTTTGTTTTCCCAAAGTTATTGGTTACCCTCGTTTAATGTAAACCGATGTGATATTCCCATGAATGTCGGTATAGAACAGTTTTAAATAAATAAATAAATAAATACATTTTGGAATCTCGAAGAGGGAGCAAACTGGGTTACATCCTCTCAGGTCGCCATCTTGTTTTCTCTCCTAGATCCCCTTACTTGCCATAGAAACAGCAAGCATAGGTTTACAGCCAGCAGGGAAAAACAGGAATATAAAAAGGTAAAAAGCTTTAAAGAGATGATATCGGAAGAGAAAATAATAGGAAAAAAATATTTAGTAGACGGGCATAAGTGAGTAAGTCCGAGATAAGTTATACTGCATGAAAGAAAGATGCAGCCAGGAAAAAAACGGGCTTACCTCAGAGAAGCCTTCAAGTGAACCGCCGGAAACAGCGTGTAGACTGCTACATTAATGAGTTCTGCTTACCTCAGCTTCTCTGAGGTAAGCAGAACTCTTCTGCTAGTTTGGCCTTTCGCGGGATTTTTCTATTATGTCCGCGGCAAAAATCTTTTTTATAATCTAACCCCTTCTGTAGTTATTGCTTCTTTGTTCCACACGGTAATATCCTTCTTTGGTTCCTGCTCACAGCGATAAGAATTCCCTCTTTCTCCTGCTATAGAATCCTTTAATATTCGAAGCTTGCTCTATTTACTGCATATATATATATATATAGTTACGTTCTACACTATCTTCTCTGTACTTTTTCAGTTACTATTGCCTTTCAAAGCCATTATTGTTTTTGGTTAGACTCGCTTTCCCTGAACGATTGATGACTTTGTACAAGCCTTTATGACAACATTGCACCAAGGTATTTTTTTCTGATTTTTCAATGTTATCCAGTACATTTTATTTGTGCATCTGTTCTAGTATTTGGTGAAATGTTTACTCTTCCTTGCCCTTCTCAAATTTTCCGCTAGTGTGTTCTAACTTTGTATATTTCTGTTTTTCCCTGCTGGCTGTAAACCTGCGCTTGCTGTTTCTATGGCAAGTAAGGGCCTCCATTTACGTACTTTATACTATGCTTTTTGCTGAGGTTTTTGTCTATTGTGCCACATTTGTGTCCATATTTATGCTTTTATCTTTCATTTGTAGATTTGGTCCCTCCCGACACAGTTTAACGAAACATGGTCCATGTCTGGGAACCGTGAAGACCACCCACTGAGATATTGCCTCTCATAAGCAAATAAAGTATACACTTTGAACAGCTTATGAAGTCTGTGGCAGTGGCTTAGCCACGGATAGGCCATGGCCCACCCACTTTGGGCTCAGGCCCACCCAACCAGGGCTTTCTGACCCGGAAGAGGGCCGGAACGCAGAGCAGCAATTCCATCACAGGATCCCATCCCTGTGACAGTGAAGAGAGGGTTGGAGCAGCAAGGCCATAGTGGGATCTCATCCCTGTGGCAGCAGAAGTAAGAGTTTGGCTGTGCCTAATGAAAAGGCCCAGTGTGTGTGGAGGTGAGAATGGGAGTTTGAATGTGTGTGTGTGGGGGTGAGAATGGGAGCCTGGGGGTGTGTGTGCATTAGAATGGGAGCCTGGGCATATGTGTATGTGAGGGAGAATGGGAACTTCAGTGTGCTTCTGTCTGTGGGTGAGAATGGGAGCCTGTGTGTGCATCTGTGTGTATGTATAAGAATGGGAACCTGGGTGTGTATCTGTGTAAGAATGGGAGCTGGCGGGAGGGGGGGGAGGGGGAGTTTGAGAGAGTGAGAGTTTGTTGTTGTGGAAGAGCATGTGAGAGAGAGTTCGTATGTGTTTGTGTGTACGTGTGTGTGTGTATGTAGTAGAGTGAGAGCTTGTCTATGTGTTTGTATGGTAGAACATGTGAGAGTGAGAGCTTGTGTGTGTGTGTGTGTGTATGGTAGAGCATGAGAGAGTGAGAGCTTGTGTGTTGTAGAGAGAATGTGAGAGTGAAAGCTGGGGGGGGGGGAGAACATATGAGAGTAAGAGCTTGTGAATCTGAGGGAGTCTATGAGAGAAAGCATGAGCCTGTGTGAGTGTGTGTGGGTGAGGGAGGAAGGGAAGAAAACAGTAGGAGAAGAAACAGAATGAGAAGAGAAACACTAAAAAGAAATTAGGAAATGACCAACAAATGAAAAGTGGGAAAAAAGAGACTGAGACCAACTGATTTGAAAAATACAAAGATTAGACAACAAAGGTAAAAAAAAAAATTGTTTTGAGATTTTAGCAATTGGAATATACCATCTTTGGGAATGTGCATTTCTTATATTTTTGTAATTTGCTCTTTCTTCAGTATTCCATTGTTCAGATTCTAGTTTCTCAGGATTTCTATTTTGGTTTTGTCTGCATTTTTCTCTTTCTAATTTGTAGTCTCTTTTTTCTTTATTAGGTAAGGGTCGATCTCTGTTTTGCCTCTGTGTGTGTGTGTGTGTGTGTGTGTGTGTGTGTGACTGAAGTGCAGTGTTTCTGCTAGCATGTAGTTTATCTGTAATAATCCAGCTTGTTCCGTTACTCCAGTAGGTGATGTATTACTTGTATTTACTGTTAGGTCGACCAAGAAAATGTATGACTATTAACTAGATAATACAGTAGCTAGAGTGATATCCAAGAACATTTATGATCATGAACTAGAATATGTATATGCTATGGTGTTGAAATAGAAGGTGAATGTTGACATACAGTATGTGATTGTTGACCATGAATGCGAATATTGTAAACTGTTGTGATCTTGTTTTGGAACAATGGTATATAAAATGCCTAAATAAATAAATAAATAAATAAATAGGATAAAACATAAGCATTGTCAAGTTAAGTGTAAAACATTGATAAGACAGGCGAAGAAAGAATTTGAAATGAAGTTGGCCATAGAAGCAAAAACTCATAATAAAAACTTTTTAAAATATATCCAAAGCAAGAAACCTGTGAGGGAGTCGGTTGGACCATTAGATGACCGAGGGGTTAAAGGGGCTCTTAGAGAAGATAAGGCCATTGCAGAAAGACTAAATGAATTCTTTGCTTCCGTGTTTACTAATGAGGATGTTGGGGAGATACCAGTTCTGGAGATGGTTTTCAGTGGTGATGAGTCAGATGAACTAAACGAAATCATTGTGAACCTGGAAGATGTAGTAGTCCAGATTGACAAACTAAATAGTAACAAATCACCTGGACGGATGGTATGCATCCTAGGGTACTGAAGGAACTAAAAAATGAAATTTCTGATCTATTAGTTACAATTTGTAACCTATCATTAAAATCATCAATTGTACCTGAAGACTGGGGGGTGGCCAATGTAACCCCAATATTTAAAAAAGGCTCCAGGGGCGATCCGGGTAACTATAGACCAGTGAGCCTGACTTCAGTGCCGGGAAAAATTGTTTAAACTATTCTCAAGATCAAAATTGTAGAGCATATAGAAAGACATGGTTTAATGGGACACAGTCAACATGGATTTACCCAAGGGAAGTCTTGCCTAACAAATCTGCTTCATTTTTTTGAAGGGATTAATAAACATGTGGATAAAGGTGAACTGATAGATGTAATGTATTTGGATTTTCAGAAGGCGTTTGACAAAATCCTTCATGAGAGGTTTCAAAGAAAACTAAAAAGTCATGGGATAGGATGTGATGTCCTTTCATGGATTACAAACTGGTTAAAAGACAGGAAACAGAGTAGGATTAAATGGTCAATTTTCTCAGTGGAAAAGGGTAAACAGTGGAGTGCCTCAGGGATCTGTACTTGGACCGCTGCTTTTCAATATATATATAAATGATTTGGAAAGTAATACGACGAGCGAGGTTATTAAATTTGCGGATGATACAAAATTATTCAGAGTAGTTAAATCACAAGCGGACTGTGATACATTACAGGAGGACCTTGCAAGACTGGAAGATTGGGCATCCAAATGGCAGATGAAATTTAATGTGGACAAGTGCAAGGTGTTGCATATAGGGAAAAATAACCCTTGCTGTAGTTCCAGGATGTTAGGTTCCATATTAGGAGCTACCACCCAGGAAAAAGATCTAGGCATCATAATGGATAATACTTTAAAATCGTCAGCTCAGTGTGCTGCAGCAGTCAAAAAAGCAAACAGAATGTTAGGAATTATTAGGAAGGGAATGGTTAATAAAACGGAAAATGTCATAATGCCTGTATATCGCTCCATGGTGAGACCGCACCTTGAATATTGTGTACAATTCTGGTTGCCGCATCTCAAAAAAGATATAGTTGCGATGGAGAAGATACGGAGAAGGGCAACCAAAATGATAAAGGGGATGGAACAGCTCCCCTATGAGGAAAGGCTGAAGAGGTTAGGGCTGTTCAGCTTGGAGAAGAGACGGCTGAGGGGGGATATGATAGAGGTCTTTAAGATCATGAGAGGTCTTGAACGAGTAGATGTGACTCAGTTATTTACACTTTCGAATAATAGAAGGACTAGGGGGCATTCCATGAAGTTAGCAAGTAGCACATTTAAGACTAATTGGAGAAAATTCGTTTTCACTCAACGCACAATAAAGCTCTGGAATTTGTTGCCAGAGGATGTGGTTAGTGCAGTTAGTGTAGCTGGGTTCAAAAAAGGTTTGGATAAGTTCTTGGAGGAGAAGTCCATTAACGGCTATTAATCAAATTTACTTAGGGAATAGCCACTTCTATTAATTGCATCAGTGGCATGGGATCTTCTTAGTGTTTGGGTAATTGCCAGGTTCTTGTGGCCTGGTTTGGCCTCTGTTGGAAACAGGATGCTGGGCTTGATGGACCCTTGGTCTGACCCAGCATGGCAATTTCTTATGTTCTTATGGACTGATGTAGTATTTGCATTGCTGCTTTTTCATAACATTACTGTTATTTGAGTTCTGAGAGTCAGTGCTGTGATTGTATGGTATGGCAAGTTTCTAGATGTCTCTTTCTTTGCAGGAGTTTGTGTTACTTCACAAAATGTTTAGCAGTGGAGGGATATTTTTTGCTGAGGTGACACTAGAATTTGAATATTTTTTTTCACATGTTGGTTGTAATGTGAATTGTCCTAGCTCTGCTCTGCACCTGTTCTGATGATTGATGCTATTTTATTGTAGTTATAATGATTTCTGGCTTTCTGCAAAGAGGATTCATGAAAGAATACATTGAATTTTGTTTTATTATGATTGATTGGATCTGTTTATTTGTTTTCTTTGCTTTTTACATGATACACTTGTGCATTTATAAACTGCAATAAATATAAAATAAATTAATACAGATTAATAACAAATTTTAATGCTGGTAAGTGCTTGAAATAATTGAGGTAAAATGTTTTAAAGTTTCACGCATGATGCATAATGGCTGTTGCAAACTACTTAGAAAGCCATTGTAGGGTGCAGTATATGCCATTATTTATCAATAAGTATACAACTAGTAGGTCTCAGACCTGTATGCCTACAGGCCGCCCATGTTAACCTTGTGCCCACCCAAAGAATCAGTTCTGGCTATGCCACTGTTCCTAACCCGTGACTGTGCACAGGTTAAGAAAACAGACGCTCGTAAAATTGAGCGTCTGTTTTCCTAACCCACTGACAGCCACCTCTCCTGGGTGCTCGATGCCGTGGAGGCACTAGGGACACAAAATTTTCCCTAGTGCCTCCTTTTTACTGTGGCAGCCACTTTAAATATTAAATCGGATTCCCAGGAGATGTGGATCAACGCGTGTGAAGAGAGCGGGCGCTCAACCATGAGCACCATTTAACGTACGCCAATACTACATCGGCCTGTCAGTCAATAACTGAATAAACTCAGACTTGTGGACTTCCACAGTCAGAACTACATATAACAGAAATGACTTTTTCAAACATAATAATTACATTTCTCCATGTCCATTTCTTTTCTCAAATAACTACTTTTCCAAAGACCAACCTAAATGGACGGTCTGCTATATCACATTCCCAACCCTATTTAAGGATAGGGGGGTTCTCCCTTAAGAACATAAGAACATGCCATACTGGGTCAGATCAAGGGTCCATCAAGCCCAGCATCCTGTTTCCAACAGTGGCCAATCCAAGCCATAAGAACCTGGCATACCCATGTCATAGGCCGTAGGAACCTAGCATAAGAACCTAGCATACCCATGTCAAAATTCACAACCAATAGGGACCAAATGCAATTCCCGGTTTACGTGAGTTACTGTGGTCTTCAACCTCTCTTACGCTTCCCACACCATCTTCCTCCCAGTGCAGGTTCTCTGGACCACTGCACTGCAAGGGGTACTCTGAGGCACTCTCCTTCTGGGAGTCACCCCAACTACTGAACTCCTGGCCCAGTTTCTCTTCCACTTTTCACCTTCTGGGTAGTTCATCAAAAGGAGGAAGAAAGCCATGCCACAGCCTTCTTCTCTCGAGGATCCCACTCATACGTGGGACATTCCCCTCGGGCTGGCTACTCCAGCTGGTCATTTACTGGAGGTCCCTATTTCCCGTCCTTCTCTGATAAGGCTGGAACCAAAGGGCCAAAGCCCACCAAATGTTCCCCCTGCTACACCTTGGTCACTCAGTCGGAAAAACTCCAAACCTGTAAAGGAATATACATAGCGTCACAATAAAAGCCCATGCTCACTAATATAAAATGCCATCCAGTGGTTTCATAGCAGTACTACAACAATAAATCTATAAAATATTTTTCAGACATGGTTAGCATGGACACAAGGGGTTCTCCTCCACCCAGAACCTCTTGTACAGCTATCAAAGCGAGTTCCATATTAGGGGTGACCCTGCAAAAACAAAACGCATTCTTTTTTCCCCGCACATCCCTAGTTATTGGTTATGGATGTTTGATATGGTGGAAACATGATGTGCCCTTCACCAAGGAGCATCTGATGCATTACGAAGGTGGCGAGCTTAGTGGTAGTGTCTTCAAATGGGTTAGTTTTACTCATCCAATAGGAAGTGGAGATGATGCGTGGTATACGCTAGTGATTAATAACCATATATGGAGGAAGTATAGCGCTAGAGAGTTCTTGGATCCTTGAAATGAACTAATCGAAAAAAACTGAGCTTTGGATCGAGTATTTTCACCTTTTATTCATAGATGCTTTTTGTATATTATGCTTTTTGTACATTATTCTTTGCACAAGTAAGCAGTACCTGCTGGTTGGTGTCATTTGTGTTCTCTTTTGTGATGTATTGTGGATCATTGGTTTTACATTTCTGTTTTATATTTGTTGTTTTGCTGACAGTTTTTCCAGGCATCTGTCCCTCCTGATGCAGCCCATGTGGCAAAACACAGTCCGTGTTGGGGGACAGAGATCTCTGTTTAAGCATCTATGAATAAAAGGTGAAAACGCTTGATCCAAGGCTCCAGTTTTCTTGATTAATTCATTACAAGGATCCGAGAGCTCTCTAGCACTATAACTCATCCATATATGGTTATTCACCACTAGGGAATTCAGCTCATCATCTCCACTTCCTATTGGCTGTTGCTGTACCCTGTGGAGTTTATGGCTGTTCCTGCCTCAGACACCTTTAGTTATTCAGAACAAGACTTCAACGCATTGCTTTTGAATGCTCCGCTTTTCTCTGAAACAACATCTGCTCCCACCTCCTCCTCTTGGTCTGAGATCATCCTCACTCAGAAGCATGCCACCCGGGCTGAATTACATTCCGCCATGCTGGTAGAATACTGCCAAGTTAGACACATCCCTGGTGGCCTCTGCATCTGGAAGGAACCGTGCCTTCATGCAAAAGATCCAGAGTTTGGGAAGAGGTGGAACCAGATTCTAAACGAGCTGCACTCGTTCATCAGGATAAAGTCAATGCCCAGTTAGATGAATTGGAACTCCAACTTTCAGCAGATTTGTTCTTTGAACAGCTTGCGAACTTTCAGAAGTACCTTGAAAAGTTTCAGATTTGAAGGCCAATAAATACAAGAAGTTTATCAGGGACAAGGTTGATTATTCTAAAGGATACGTCCACCCTGCACACATCAGATCACACGATCAAAGCAATCGTCCATACCAGACCTCTAGCAATGACCTCATCTGTCACACTGGATGATGTCCCGGTCTTTAATTTATCAACACGACCATTATCATCTTCAGAGTCCTAGGTTCTTCACCAGGTCCTCTCATTTGAGCCTACTTGTCATTACAATCCTGTCTTGATGCGTGTGTCTCTTCAGAAATTCTTTTGGTTACTAGATATTAAGCTGTTTTTTGCTTCCCATTTCTCTACTCCCGATCCCTCGATTATTCGTAGGAAATCACAATGGATGCCTCCCGGCCCTCCTGACCCACTAATTAAAACCTTTGAATGACTGGTTCTATACCATCTTTCATCGATTAACTCCGATTCTACCACTGTTTTTCAGAATCTTTCCTGCTCAGAGCGTTTGGTGACACAGGCCCTGGCGTCTGACCCCTCGATTATCATTAAGCCAGCCAATAAAGGAGGAGGAATGGTCATTATGAACCATGAGGATTATATTAGGGAGGTTTAACGTCAGCTCTTAGACCTTCATTTCTACAAACCTCTTGCTTCTGATCCTACTTCAGGTTTATCTTTACAGATCACTCAATTGGTTGATAAGGGTCTTGCCTCACACTTCCTGACACCACACAAAACAGATTTCTTGGTGGAGAAATACCCTGTTATGCCAGTATTCTGCATCCTCCCAAAAATTAACAAGTCTTTAACTCACTCTCTTGGTCATCCTATTGTCTTCGGGATTGGTTCTCTTTTAGAACCTCTCTCTATTTTCGTAGACAGATTTTTCACTCCATTTGTCTCGTTGATTCCTTCATTCATTCAAGACTCTAGCCATCTCATCAGTCTGCTTCAAGAACTTGCTATGCCAGATTCACCATGTTTTTTAGTCACCCTAGACATTGACTCTCTGTGCTCCAGCATTCTGCAGGAGGAAGCTATTGAAACTGTCTGGTCTACACTGGAACAACAAGACGCCCCATGCTGAATACCTACTGATTTCATGGTTGCCCTCACTGATATAGCCCTCAGAAATAACTTTTTTGTTTTTGTGGTTCTTTTTACCACAGATTAAAGGGACAGCCATGGGTGCCACAATGGCCCCAGATATTGCATGCCTTTACGTGGCCCATTTTGAAAGACTTTTTCTTCTTTCTTTTTCTGGTTTTATTGTCACATGCCTGCGATATATTGATGATGTTTTCATGATGTGGTCCGGCACAGACGTCCAATTCTATATGTTCTTAGATCTAAACCGGTGTGATATGTATATTATACAGGAACATCGGTATATAAAAACTAAAAATAAATAATAAATAAATAAATAAATCTATTGAATTCTCGTGACCCTAACCTTCATTTTCAAGCGCAGATACATCCTTCTACTATTCCTTTCTTAGACATTTCTATTACCTTACATTCTGGGGTCTTCTCCACTTCTTTGTTTCGAAAACCAACTGATCAAAATAGATTACTTCACTTTACCAGTCATCATCCCAAGATCCTCTGAGAGAATATATTGGTAGGGCAGTTTTTTTAATCTCAGGAGACTTTGTTCTTCACGGGCTGACTTTTTGATTCAAGCTTGCTCTATGTTAGCACGCTTCCAATTACAGGGTTATCCATACAAACTTCTTAAATAGGCCCTGAAGCGGGCTCTTTACAGTAACCGGGATCTCCACAACTTTGTCCCCCGTCTGCTGAACTGACATTCCCCGCCCCTTATTTAAATACAGGCACACTGCCGCCGGGACACCTGTAGCACGCACTAACACGAACTACGAATTTTTCTGAAATTTTGGAAAAATTCTGTTCTTTTTTTGGTGCCCTCGAATCATGACGAATTAGTCTGATTCGTGAAAAACGAATGCACATCTCTAGGGGGCACTCCATGAAGTTAGCAAGTAGCTTATTTAAAACAAATTGAAGAAAATTCTTTTTCACTCAGTGCATAGTTAAGCTCTGGAATTCATTGCCAGAGGATGTGGTTAGGGCAGTTAGTGTAACTGGGTTTAAAAAAGTTTGGATAAGTTCCTAGAGGAAAAATCCATAAACTGCTATTAACTAATAAGCAATAGTGGCTTGAGATTTATTTAATATTTGGGGTCTTGCCAGGTACTTGTGACTTGGATTGGCCACTGTTGGAAACAGGATACTGGGATTGATGGACCCTTGGTCTGATCCAGTATAGCTTATCTTATGTTCTAACCAACAAATGAAATGAAACTAAATTGCTAAAACATGTTCAGGGCAATATTCAGTGCTACTTAGCCGGATAAGGATGGCGGCTGAATATCAAGCAATGCTGAATGACCACCATTCAGCTGGATAACTAATTATCCGGCTGAATAGTTAGTCAGCTATATAGTGGGTGGGGTGAGGGCATTCCAGGGAAGATTCGACTTAACTGGATAATTCGTTAGCCAAAAAAGTTATTTGGCTAAGTGTGGTTGGCCCATAGGGCTGTCCTAAAGTTAGCAGATAAAGTTAACCTCCTAACTTTAGGTTTGCTGGCTGCGCCGCTAAATATATGGGCTAAGTTATCCGTATAAGTTTATCTGACTAACTAGCCAAGCCACTCAGCAGTTGAATATGGGCCTTGTCATTTCTTCTCACCTTTAAGTGCATTCATTCTGCCACCCTACCCCACTCCTCTTCTCCTCTTTTATCTCCCCTTATGCCCTTCCTCATGACCTTTGTTAGGCAGGCAGACCTCTACCCTTTTCTCCATTGCTAATTTTAAACTCCATACTTTCTGTCTTGTGGCATGGTACGCCTTCCTGAGCTGGTGCATCTTGCTCCTTCTCTGGTCAATTTCAGGTCCCGTCTAAAAACCCACCACTTTCCGAACACTTTAAAACCAAAAGGCTTGACTTTTCCAGATCTTGGCTGTCTCACTTTAATATGTTTTACTGCGATAGTTAAGTGATTACTAACAACTTGATTACTGCAATTCGTTCTATGCTGGTCTGCCACAACCCACACCGAGAACTCTCTAATTAGTGCAGAATGCTGCGGTGCAGGTGGTCTCAGGGGTTCATGCCCAGGATCACATTACCCCAGTTTTGCACAAGTTACATTGGTTATCAGTGGCTTGGAAAGTAAAGTTTACATTTTTAATGTTAGTTTTTAAAGCATTGCAGGAACTCGCTCCCAGATGTTTTAATACTGTCTTAAAAATATGTCAACCAGTAGGCCCTTTGAGGTCCACTAATCGGAATTCATTGGATGTTCCATCCTTTAAATAGATTAGATTGGATGAGTCGTGAGAACGGTGACTCTGCATGGCTGGTCCAACCCTCTGGAACACGTTACTGGAAAGCCTTCAGTGATATGAGTTGAGCCTTAAGTGCTGAGTGCAGTTGGAAACTGGGCTCTCTTGAGTGCAGCCTCAGATGTTGAGTGCAGTTGGGGGCTGGGTTCTTTGAGCTGTCCAGTGGTCTATTTTAAGGTAGGGCCTTTGGGCTGGTGCCAGAAAATTAGTTTTTATGTGTAGTTTATTTGTTTATGTTATTTTACATTTGCGTATGTTATTGTTAGCTGTCCAGATATTTTGATGGCATGGGATATAAATTTATTAAATAAATATGTTTTGTGTATGTATCAACTATATATATATATATATCAACTATATATATATTAATTTTCTTGTTGTATATATAATTTATTGTAAATGCTAATTGCATGCGTTGCACTAATTGCACTCTATGCCCTTTACCTTGTTTATCCCCCTTCTGTTGTTGCTACCCCCCCCCCCCCCACCGTTTCGCTGTATTTCCCTCAGTTCCATGTAAATCGATATGATGTACCCACGAATGTCGGTATAGAAAAGTTATTAAATAAATAAATAGATAGATAGAAAGCTCCATGGAGCAGGGACTGTATCCTCTGTGTGTCAGTACAGTGCTGAGTACACCTGGTAGTGCTATGGAAATGGTAAGCAGCAGCAGCAGCAGCAGTAGTAGTAGTAGTAGTAAGTGAACTCTCCTGCTGCTTGGTCAGAGGATGATATGAAGATAGGAACTCTGCCTTTGTGGTGCCTTCTAGTATTAAGTATCTGTATTTGTCAAAGAACTCTGACCGATTCCAACTCGGTTATCTGTCAACAACTCCCTAATCAACACACACTGTGTGTGGGGAAACCATCCTTTCCCAACATGTGCAGGGCATTTGTCCTTGGGAAGCCATTTAAATTCCTCGTTAGACCGATCACTTGAAACAAAGGCTTCTACATGTTGCAAAAGTTAATAATTTTTTGGCTAGGACTGCGTGCACCATTGCAAGCGGTCGCACCGCATGTTTTGTTTTGGTCTTTTTTTTTTTTATTTGAACGTAGGAGCTGCTGTAAGACCACGGGGCCAGCCCGACCCTTTTTTTTTGTGAAACTTCTCCTAAGTCTTCCACACCGTTTTGGTCGCCCTTCCCCGGACCGCCTCCATCCTGTCTCTGTCCCTTTTTGAGGTACCGGCTCCAGAACTGAGCCCAGTACTCCAGGTCGAGGCCTCACCAAGGATCCGTACAAGGGCATCAGCACCTCCTTCTCATTCTCGCTGAACTGGGAATACTTTGGGTGCCACTTTAATTTTCATTCTGAGTTCATACGGCATCAGCGCTCTCGTAATACTTCTGTTTCGTTGAAGTAGAGGAGAGGGCAGGGGGGGGGCCCATCCAAACATTTTGTGGAACAGTCTATTTCATTTCTGCAGGCAGCCATGAATCAGGGTAATCTGTTACCGAAAAGGGGAACCAGCATGCAGCACATTTTACTTTCAGAAATGAACGCCTGCCCAAAGGCTGGCGTTCATTTCTGCCGGTGCCGGAGAAGTGTACAGAAAAGCAGAAAAAACTGCTTTTCTGTACACCCTCCGACTTAATATCATAGTGATATTAAGTCGGAGGCCCCAAAAGTTTAAAAAAAAAAATTTTTTTAATTAAAAATTAAAAATCGGCCCGCGGGTCGGAAGACAGACGCTCAATTTTGCCGGCGTCCATTTTCCGAACCCGTAGCTGTCAGCGGGTTTGAGAACCGACGCTGGAAAAATTGAGCGTCAGCTGTCAAACCCGCTGACAACCGCTGCTCCTGTCAAAAAGGAGGTGCTAGGGACGCGCTAGTGTCCCTAGCACCTCCTTTTACCGTGGGCCCTAATTTGCATAGACCACCCTCCTGAATCGTGCGCCCAGGAGAGTGGACTGTGCGCGCGCCGGGAGAGCGGGCGCTCACCGGCTCTCCCGCGCGTTTTTCTGTAACGGCCTGAGAGTAAGGAATTTAAAGCCAAATACTTATCAGCATTGTACAGTGCTGTGTAAGTACAGTCAGGGCTGGTGTGACCCAATAGGCAAACTAGGCGATCGCCCTAGGGCGCCAGCCATTAGGGGGCGGCAAAGAGCAGCCATGTGGGGCCGTGAGCGGAGACCATCCCACTCGCGGCCGAGAGGAGTAGAGACTCAACAGGCTGTGAGCGGCAGAGACTTGGCGGTCCGCAAACGGCACCCGTCCTGCTCGCAGCTGAGAAATACAGACGCTCGGCGGGCCCCGAGCAGCGCCCATCCTGCTCGCGGCCGAGAGAAGCAGACGCTTGGCGAGCTGCGCGCAGCGCCCAGCTGAGAGAAGCAGTGTCTCGGCGAGCCAGGAGCAGCGCCTCTGTGTGTGTGTGTGTGTGTGTGTGTCTGAGTGAGAGGGATTGTGTATGTACAAGAGTGCGATGGTGTTAGTGAGAGAGAGAGAAGGAGCCTGTGTGAATGAGAGAAGGAACCTGTGTGTGTAAGAAAGGGGGGGCCAGTCTGAGTGAATGAGGTCGGAGCCGGGACCTGGGTGGGGGGCAGAGGGCGCAAGGCAGAAGGTTCGCCTAGGGCGCCTAACACCCTTGCACCGGTCCTGTGACCAGTAGTGATATGAAAATAATAAGTACCATTATTATAGGTCAGACGCGGCAGAGGCCTGCCCTTCCTTTCTGCAATTACTGCCAAAGTAAGATGACTGTGGCAGTTTCCACAATATATTTTCTCAGCTGACACACGCTGTTAAGCTGTGAGGTTGTTGCCTGAACATGTGGTCAAGATAAATAGCATAGCTAGGTTTAAAAAAAAAAAGGGTCTGGACAAGTTTCTGGCGGACAGATCCATTAACGATTTTATTAACCACACAGACATGGGGGGGATTGCCACCTCTTCCTTCTGGGCATGAACAACAGGGAAGGAATCTCCTCGTTAGGGTCTGCCGGGTACTTCCTACTGATGGGGACAGGATCCTGGGCTCTGTGGACCATTCCAGGCTGCGGTTGTGGAACATCTGGCTGCCACAACAAATGTGCTGTTAGTCGTAACTTTAAGGGGATAAATAGTTTTCAAGAGCAATTTCCAGCAATACAGTTGGTGCATCCACAGGGAGCTGAACGGAATTAACTTTAGCTGTAAAATAAATGAATAATATTTTCCCCAAATAAAATCATCATGGGGCAGCCGAGGTGCACAGAGCCGTGTTGTTGTTGTTGTTGTTGTTGTTTTTTTTTAATTTACAGCTTCTGCGTAAACCTTGAACAGATCAATAAATTAAGCTCGGTCGAGGTAGAGTTAGATTCCAGTGAGGTGATATTTTTGGAAACATTTTTCTTGCTTTCAGTACAGATTGATGAGGTTGCTGCCACAGGCCTACTTGTCTTCCCATGCTGAAGCTCCAGTTCTGAGTTCCAGCTTTTTGTGCGGTGCTCTCATATAGGCCTGGCTCTTAAATCCACTTATGGGGATGGTACAGTCTGTTGCATCATAGATCTAGAAGAAATTTGGCTTAGCATTTTCCAAGTCATTAGCATTTCTGCTTGGCCAGCTGTATTCTGGGAGGTATATTCAAAAGGCAGCCATTTACGTAAGTTAGCCGGAGACGTTATAGCCAGCTTGGCACTTCTAACTTATCTGAATAAGTATGAATATCGCTACTTAGCCACCCACGGCCCTGATTCACTTCAGGCTGATGCAATATAAAGCGCGAAAAACCCCCCAAAAACGGGCATCCAGACTGGGCGCCCGTTTTTTCAACGCACGCACATCCTCTTCTCCTGGGTGCCCAATGCAAGTCAGCTGCCAACCTAAAAGGGATGCACAATGGGCGATTTGTGCGTCCGAGGCGCTCCACATCGGGTGCCCAGGAGACGTGGGATAATACTCTTTAGTAGAAATCCTTAAGGCTCTCAACAGGAACATACACCCTTTAATGTGCCCCTTCAGGGCCTGCTTATGAGTCGGTCTTTTATTCGCTGGCATCGGCACTAGTTAGTGACATCACTGATGTGACGGGCAGGATTGCAAGCCGTGAAACCACAGAAGAGTAGCATAGGGAGGTCAGGGAAGAGCCAGACAAGTAAGCAGGTGTTAGTTTAGATCCCTGCCTCTTCCTCGCAGTTGACGTTGAGCCCAATGATAATCCTGGAAGGCCTCCCGATTGGCCTTTTAATTTCTGGTGTCAGCATCAGGGAGTTATATCACGGGTACAAATGCTGATTTGTCAACAGAAGCAGAAAAGGGTGAAGGAGAGTAGAGGTGATTAGCATTGCTTGTCAGAGAATCCCATGTCTCGGGGTAAGTCTAACAAAACGATGGGAAGATACCTGGTCGAGTCTATTGCATTAAGAGAGCCAATCAACCTCATGTGAAGGGAATCTTATTTCTTTAACTTCTATCAAGACCTGTTGTTTGGGAATTTTGTACTGCAGCAATCATTTAAAGTGCTAAACTCAACTTTATCATATAAAAATCAGGCTGTTCAAAGCCTCTATTTATTTAAATCTTATTGAAATATATTTTTGAAACCCCCAGAAGTTTTACTGCTCCAGACAAAGTTTACAAATCTTTTTTTTTCTTTTTCTTTCTTGAATTATTATATTAATCAGTACTCTAACTGTGAGAGATTGAAAGCTGTAAAACATCTGGGACAAAATATTAAGACTAGAAATTCTGCCCAATCAAGAAACTTTTCAAATTGTTAGGGTCCTTTATTGGTTCCTAGCAAATAAGAGAGAATGCCTTGCATAAGTTTGTAAAGTGTTGAAGCATTAACTCCAAAATATATTATACAGTATACTCATGAGCCCTGTCTGCGGGGTTAAAATGTTTATTGCTGTAATAATCCCAGGAAAGACAGGATACCTTGGTAGTTGTGATCCCTTTTATTAATCAGCCAAAAGAACATATTCATTAGGGCAGTGCTTCCACTGCTTCGCCTGGAGCAAACTTCAGCAGTCGGGTTTTCAGGGTAACTGTAATGAATATGCACTAGTTAGATTTGCATGCATTGTAGACCTAGTGTATGCAAATCTAACTCCTGCAATTCTGAAAACCTAACTGGGTAGGTGGGCCTCCAGGAGAGGGCTGAGAAACACTGCACTAGGGAATAGGTTCCTTCATCACAACCATAAACTTATTTTATCAAATCTAAAAGAGTAATTCATTTTGACCCAATTAAGACTATTTAGAGGTAAATTGTAATATTTTTTTTTGTCTGAGAAACCATAACTTTAAAATTGCGTCTCTTATTAGGTTGGAAGGTAGGGCATATGCACGGCATACTTTGGAGTCTGCAAGTTCTAAGCCCAGTGCTTCCCAAACCTGTCCTCACGATCCCACAGGCAGTCGGGTTTTCACGATATCCACAGCACATAAGATATATCTGCATATATTGGAGGCAAATGTATTCCATGCACCTTCAAAGTGGAAATCCTGAAAACCCAACAGGCTGTGGTAGGATCATGAATTCAATTTTGGGCAGTCCTGGTCTAAGTTTCAACTATTAGTTGGATTTGCATTTTGAAGGTCAGGAAAGCCATACAGTCAAAAGAAAAAGATAATTGTGTTGCTCTACCACCAATTACTTGTGGGAAAATTATCCAACCTCCTGCAGATATGGGGTCCTCTTGACCCTGATAATTGTTTATACTACTGTCTTTCTATCACCAATTACAGAAGCATGAAACTTGTGCTGCTATTAGTGCTAACCTGTCCTGTCTCAAGAAAAACAGGAAGTCCACCCGATAGGACATAATTTTGTGAATTTTTTTAATAGTCTTAACTGTAGCCATAACATCTAATTTTATAACATGTCAACCTGGTTGGCAAATGAATGATGGAAATTAACACCTGCAGTTGCATTAAAAAAACCTGCCTCCAGATTAAAACTAGTGAAAAATGTTGGTTGAAATTCAGAATTTGCATTTGTAGATAAAGCAGCTTTCACTGGGTGTGCATCAAATAGCTTGGACCTGAGCCTTACTGCTGGCTGAACTGCACAAGGATCATTTGCCAACTTAGAAAGTCTTCCAGCTTCACATTATTATCTAATTATTTTTTGCAGAAAATGCTCAGCTCTGTCAAAGAGTCTGCTGGTAGCACTGGGAATTCATCAGGAGCAGATATAAAAGTCAGGATGTTTTATAAGCCGTCTCCAACCTTTCCTGCTAGATGTAAATATTGTTATTATACCGCTGGGGGTTTTTTTTTCCCCCCCCTTTTTTTCTTCTCAAACACAGGGAGGAGGGTTTATTGCTAAAATAAAATAAGGAAGAGGATAATGTGGAAAGCCTGCTTACAATGGGATTGAGGGCTTTGTGTAATGTTAACAGCATAGTAAAGTTTTATAGCAGTGAATAGGTTAAGTTTGCAGGAGGTTAGTCTGCTGGAATTACCAGTGCATGCAAAAGTACTTGCTTGTTCCTATGTGATGTGTATTCTCTTTTTAATACCTACTGAGTCACCTTATAAAAGGAAGCTATTCAATGATTCTGTTCTAATAGGATTTGGATGTTAATGCTCACTTTTTCAAACCCATGCTCAATGTGTGAGTTCAGTTTCAGAATTCAAGAAAGCTAGCACAGAAGATCTCCAAGGGAGAAGGGATTATAAAGCTGATATGGCTGGGCCATGTGGTCTTTACCTGTCCTCATGTCCTATGTTTCTATAGAGTTACAATTCAGATACAGTAGGTAGCTCCCTGCCCCAGAGGGCTTACAATCTAATTTGGTACCTAAGGTAAATTGAGGAGTGGGATTTGAACCCTGTGCTTGCCCAAACACTGACCTTGTGCTCTAACCACTAGGCCACGCCTTCAATCCACTCACCGGGCTGAGTGACATGGAGGAGCGACTCTCAACCTGATCCCGGAGTCTTATCAAACAGGGCTGGTTTGCAGGCTGTCCGCCATGGATTTCCAGTGAATGCTAATATATTACATGCATGCTCATTGTGGATAGCCTGCAGATGAGACCTGTCTGCTAAGGCTCTGGGATCAGATTGGGAGACATTGGACTAGGCCAAAATATTTCCACCAAAGTAATGCTTATAAATCAGTTTAATCACCAGCAAAAATCACCTTTTTCTCTCAGTACTCCCTCAGGATACTCAGTGAACGGACGAAATCACGTCCCCTCTAGGAGTGGCCACAATAATGCAAGCCAGAATTTGGTCAAAGAAGCCCGAGAAAATGTTAATTAGAAGGCTAGGAGTTGGGGATGAGAGACGTCCAGTTTCTCAGACCTCTGAATGAGTCTGGAGCTTGGAAGAGTGAGTCAGGGACTCGGCCTGGTATCAAGGGTGCCCTCAAGATAGGTGTTTGCACTGGGGAGGGGGGTGGGGGCTCTATATGATTTGGGTAGGGTCCTTTCTTTTCAGTTTAAGCCACCGATAAATTCCTGGGTTTTGCAAAGGTAAAAATAAATTCCCCCCTAATTTCAAAAACACAGCTGCAGGCCCGCAATTCTTTAGACTCCAGCATCTCCTCTGCTAGGAAACTGAGGAAGAGGCTCCAGGAAGGCAAATAAAAGTTACCTATCTAGGGCGGATAACACTGTGGAGTTGAGAACAGGGGCAGAGCATAGCCTAATGGAGAGTACAGGCAGGCTCCGCCTCCTGCTCGCTCTGAATAGCTTTATTTATACCCTTGCATATAACATCTGCAGTATTTCAAAGCATACTGAATAGCACCCGACTGTCTTCTTTTACAACGGTTGATATTCGAGAAAACTCGAATATCCAGCTGCTGGCTGTTTGCCTCCTGGAGATCAAAACTGCTGGGGGTGAATTAATGCCCAAGTAATGAAGGAGTTTACTCATTTTGAGGGCAATTTTCAAAGACATTTTCCCTCAGCAAAGTTGCCTGACTGAAAAATTATCTTGCTCAAATGTGGCTAAAAATTGTATGGAGGGGGGGGGGGCGGGGGGCAACTGGAGGGCTTGGTAGCAGCGGTGTGCGCTGGTATAGGGAAGGTCCCCAATGGATCCTCGAGTCAGGTCTTCTGGTGGGTTGACTTGGAGCTGGGGATGTGCAGAGGCAGCGGTTTTCGGCCTCCAGAGAGTGGTGAAGGTGGGGGAAGAAGGGAGGGAGCTGTGATTGGTGCTGTAGAGGGCGACACCTAGTGGCCGGATTCAGAGCACCTGACGAGTGCAGGGTTCCGGAAGGAGGCCTGCTGCACGGCTTCTGGCCCAGGACTCTGAACGGAAGTTCATGACCTTGGATCCCAGCCCTGGTTCCGAGTGAGCCGGAAAACACAAAAGGAGCAAGAGGAAACTCCTGAATCAAAAAAAAAAAAAAGGATGCGCGGGTTCCACAGGGAGGCAACTCCTGTGGGCATGGCGACTCAGTCCGGGGGGGTGAAGCCATGCACGCACGTTTGATTTCTAAAAGAGAAGAGGACGAGCCTCTTGATTAGAGCAGAAGACTGAGAAGCAGCAAAGCCACGTTCAAGGCCCACTTCCCCCGCTGCCGCTCCTTGTGACCTTGCCCTCTCTGGGGAAGGAAGCCACCCTAGGTTTGGAAAGGTGAGGAATCAAATCTAAATTTCCAAATCTATTTGGCTCGCCCCTTCCCTGCCTGCAGCACTAGAGAGATGCAAAGTAAACAGACCCTTGGAACATGCACACGGTGCACTTGCTAATTTTGAAAGACAAAGAACAGATGAAAAGGGGTGAGCAAAACACAGCCTGTGGATATCAAAGTCTCATATTTTGGAGAACATGAAGTGCCCTTACCTTGCGAGGACAAATCTTAGCAACACGTGGATTGCAGCCAGAGAACCTGATTCAACCAGGATTTTGTTTAGTGAGGGTGGCCATATTCACTGTTTTAGGGACCACTTCCTATTCCTGATTCCATTGGGATAAACAGTAGCAAACAGCAGAAATAATTATATATATGTAGATATGCAACTGGGTGCCAAATTCTGCCCTCTGAGGGTGGTTTGCCCTTTAGTGGAATGGCAGTTGTAGCCTCAATAGGTCTCCCTGCGTGCCAGCAGTGTTGGGTCAGAGGCCTCCATCCAGAGCCTGCCCCAAATGTCAAGTCAACGTACTGTAGGTGTGTTAGTGAGGTGGGGAGCTCCCCATTGGAGCTGCTTGTGCTCTTGTGACACGGAGGGGGAAGGGGGGGGGGGGGGCGAGAATCAACCTTAGCTCAGAGCTGAGGGAGCAGGTGCCTCTCCTCATGGAGGGGCCTGATCCTGTCACAGGGAAGATCTGGAGTTTAGGAAGGAGAGGACTCTGAGCACTGGAGTCTGGTTGGAGTGGAGGAGGAGTTCCTGGAGGTCCGGAGGTTGATGGATTGGGTTGTGGAAACTGGGGACAGGTGTGCTAGGAGGTGTCAGAGGAAGGACTGCCTGTCCTGGAAAGTTCACCAGAAAACATTTGGGGAGCCTTTTATTTATTTATTTTAAAAATGTACATACCGCATATCAAAAAAAATGTCTAAGCGGTTTACAAGAAACATACATAAAATCAAAATTGGCACAAACATAATTCAAAGCAAATATCAACATAAAGAACAATAACAATGTACCTCCAAGCAGTATCAATTAAAGTTGATTTTTTTTTTTTAAACCCCATTATCTTGCTGATTCCCAGTTATTTACAGGAGCTGGAGTCTGGTATTTCCCAGTCGATTAATGCCACCTTAACTCATTGGATGCTTGGATTACAAGCCCTCTGGAGACAGAAAAATGCCTACTGTACCTGAATGTAACTTGCCTTGATTGACCAATAAAAAAACAGCAGCCAAATATAAGAAAATAAATAATTGTGTGTCAGATCAGAGTGTGCCTTTGGTTTAAACAATGTGAGAAGACAGAGAAATTAGGCTAGCAATTAAAAGCTCTTAGAATGAAGCAAACACCGTGACTCTGGAAAGATGCTAACTGCATTGGATGGGGGGTGGCCAACCCCGGTCCCTGAGAGCCACAGACAGACAGGCCGGGCTTTCAGGATGACCCCAATGAACACGCACGAGAGAGATCTGCAGACAGCGGAGGCAGTGCATGCAGATCTCTTGCCTGCGTGCTCCATCACGCATATCCTGAAAACCTGGCCTGCTTGGGGCTCTCAGGGACCGGGGTTGGCCAACCCCTTCACTAGACATTAGTGTGACATAAGTGGAAAAGGTTGTCAGTTCCCCCATATGCTGGCCAAATGGAATTTCAGCCGTTTCTGTCTTTTTAGTCTTCTGTTGGATGCATTTAATGCTCCCCCCCCCTCCTGCAGCTTTCCCCTTTCCTAAAACGTCTGTCTTGAGGGCTTAGAGTCCGCCCCACTTTCAGACTGGACACTTCACAGACATGCGGCCTGTGGAGTCACCGCTGGGGGCCGCTGCCACAGTAGTACTTTTCTTTGTGGAAGCGTTCTCGTGGCATGCCAGATACAAAGAGGGAATGCCTCCCCTTCTCCCATCTCACAGAGTGCAGCAACAAATATCTGTAGCCAGACGCATCAGATAAAGAAATCAGTCTGCTCCTTAGAATATACAATATTAAAAAGCTAGCATGCAGACTAACAACTAATGAGGTGAATCGTACAGAGAAAGAAAGACTGCGCTAATGCCAGCAGTAATCTCGTATTTTCAGTTTTAAGGGGAATAAATAAGTCTTGCTAATACATTTCTATAATTTAAGAAGAATTGCCCTATTACAAATAGCTTTGAGGTAATAGGTGGGCGCCTACAGTCAAGTTTATGAACTTGTGTTTATTAAAATGCAACGTGCTTGGGGTATGTTTTTGTATATTTGTAATGTGTACACTGGAAAAATGTTTCCAGATGGTACGGGCTAGAAGAAACAATGGTGTTATTTTCCAGTTAACAAGTGGCACGCTTCTGTCCAGTGTGAAAATAAACTGGGCCTGGCCAAGGCTCACTTTCAGCGAGGTTAAGAGGAATTTTCTGCCCAAAATTCTCCTAATTCACTACGAGTTTTGGACATTTCCTTTCCATGCATCCCATAAATATCTGCACCATCCAAGGTGCACAGACAATGTCTGAAGCCAGCTCAGCCATCTAAAGAGGCTTATTCCAAACTCACAGGCCGATGCAATAAGACGCGCGTTAAAACGGCGCCCCTCTTCCCTAATGCACACACAGCCACGTCTCCTGGGCGCCCAATGCAATATTTAAATGAGCTGCTGAGCTATAGAGGGCGCGCTAAGGAAGACTTGTGCGTCCTTAGCGCTCAAATGCATCGGGCGCCCACAATTGCAACGGGCGCTCAATACGAGCGTCCATTTTATCCTGTCTCAGGTCGATCTCTGGACGCCCAATATACGCGCACAATAGTGAGGGGCATGTATATTGTGTGTTACGCCCGTCGGTCGCAGATGGCTGTGACCTCTCATGCTCTCCTCTTTTTTCCTTGCACCGTCAATCCTAGGAAGAACGGCGGCCTCTGCTAACCAACGCCGACCTCCCCGGGATGGCGTGGGCGCTGCCGACCGCCATCTTGTTTCAGGAATCACCTAAGGCGTGCGCGCGCAAGGGCCTCCTTTGCACACATCATGGCGGGAACCTCAGGGGCGTCCTCTCCCCATGACGTCAACTCGCTGCTGTACTTAGGCCGACCGGCCCTCTGCTACTACGAGTTCGCAAGGAGTTTCCTCGTTGCTGAATCTGCTCCATGCTTGGACTTCCTGTTCCAGACTTGCTCTTGGTGTGTGGACGCTCTGGGTACCCGCTCCTTGGGTGCCCTTCCGCGTTCCTGGTTATCCGCTCCTCGGACGGCCTTCCTGCCTTGGACTACGACCTGACCCACTTCTCGGGTCACTCTCCTGGAACTACCATTGTGAGTACCTTTCTTCAGACTTCAGCGATACCAGCCTTACTGACGCTTCTCTGTGGCGTACCTGGTGCCTCGGGCCACTACCATTCCTCTTCAGTAGAAGTTAAACTATCTTTATTTCCTCTGATCCCAGTTCAATAGTCCTTGTTAATTGTAACTGCTTTCTTCGACACGTTATTTCTGTTTTGATGTATTTATTGCACCCCTGTTTATTTGTAAACCAGCATGATGTGATCGCTTCATGAATGCCGGTATATAAAAACCTTAAATAAAGAAAGAAAGAAAGAAAGAAAGAAAGTTATTCCAGTATACTCTATGCTGCAGGGTATTGCCATACCAACTCAAGATCCACTTCCGGGTTCCTACACTTCAGACTGGTTCATCATCATTATGCTTTACACTCCTTGTTATCATCCTTGTTATCATCCTTGTTATCATATTTACACTCCTTAACACTTGTTAACATCCTTGTTATCATATTTACACTCCTTTCATCATCATTATGCTTTACACTCCTTGTTATTTGTAAACCGGGTTGATGTGATGCCTATCATGAAACTCGGTATAACAAAAACAATAAATAAATAAATAAATAAATCATCTTCAGTACAGTCCTCCTCGGCGTACCCCACTCTGCGGGCCACTACTGAATCTGCACTTGGTAATATCTACTCGACAGAAGGGACTTCCTGGTGTACCCCGCTCTGCGGGCCACTACCGGATCTTCACATCTGTGGTATCACCCTCGGCATACCCTTTGCTCAGAACTGTACTTATCTGCAGTCCCCACTCTGCGGGGTTTGCTTTTCCTTCCTTCATAATAAAGTCTATCATACAGCTGTGTCCTACGTCGCTGAGACCACGCCCATCGATGGTGAGGCCCACAGGGCTCCTCCCTGTGGGCGGAGACATCTCATCTCGACCCAGGGTTCACATCTATACAAAAACATAACTTTTTGCATCCAGAATTTTTTTTTTTCATCAAGCCATTACATTATTCATTTATTTTTAAACACCACAAGCAATAGATTTAAGTATTGCAATGATACTATTAGGAGGTAACCACAGAGGACAGAATTTTTTAAATTTCTCCTGATCCCTTGACTCGTGGATTGACTTAACGCCTGCACCGGGGCTGGAGTTAAATTTGCTGTGCTAAGAAGTGTGCATTGGGTGACCGGGGATTTTCTGCATTGGAGAGTAATATTAATAGCCTCAGCTACATGAAATGTACATGTGATGAGCACTATCGGCTAGGCTTTTGTTTGGGCGGGCGTTTTGGACGCGCTAATCTCCTTATTGCAAGGGGGTGCTAGTCTAGCGCGTCCAGCTGTGCATAAACCTGTGCTAGGCTGGGCGCACTTATTGCCCCTGAAATCGCTTACCATGTATCAAACAGCATACTCCGCTTTGTGGGATGGGGGGTATTCCCTTGAGGCAACGGGATAGACCCGCAAGCCCGCTGCCTCCATCGTTGGCAAATCTATCTCACGCACAGTCAGTCGGCATATCCCGAAAGCCCGACCTGTGGGCAGCCCTCGAGGACTGGACGCGAAGTCCACCGGTCTAGATGGAAAACTTTTGGCATTCTGCACGCACCCCAGCAGACACCTTTTCAGCCTGAGCAGGTCCAGTGGCGTGTGATGACCCTTCAGAGGAAAGGAGGAGGTGGAATGAAAAGGCAAACAGCAGGAACTACAAATTCAGGGAAGCAGAGTTGGGGGTTTTTTTGCAAGTGATTGACCCCTCTTCCCCATGCGGATTCTCATTGCCCCCTTCAGCTTCCTCCTGCTTTCCTTACTGCCCTCGCTTTGGCTAGCGTTAGAGGAAGGGGAGTGAAGGAGTATACATTTCTCTCTCAGAAGCAGCGCGGTTGTCCAGCTTCTAGACAAGTAATCACTTTACAGGGCATTAATAATACCACCTGCAGGAGGCTGGAAGGGGAAGAGCACCAGTTAATTTTGGTTGCATGAAAGCTCCCCTTTTACAGATGATAACCACTCAGCCTCGGGAGACTTTTTTTTTTTACTACGCTGTAATTTAGAAGTCCTTTGTGTCCTGATGGGATGAATGAAGTGTTCCAATAGAGTCCTCTTAAGTCCATGAGGCTCGATAACATGTTCTGCGGAGCAGCCTCCTTCTTAGAATGAGAATTATTGACCAGGGAGGAATAGATTGAGTCTTTGAGCTTTTTTTTTTCCTCTTATGACCCGATCGTAATTACTATCGGGCCGATGCAGTATGGTGCGCTTGACCGTGCGTTTTCGACGTGCTATTTTTACCCCTTATACAGTAAGGGGTAATAGCGCGTGGAAAACGCATGGCCAACTCGCCTCCCCCCCCCCCTCCGAAACTAATAGCGCCCGCTAGGGTGTACAGAAAAAACTGCTTTTCTGTACACCCTCTGACTTAATATCATAGCGATATTAAATCGGAGGCCCCCCCCAAAAAAATCGTAAAAAAAAAAAAAAAAATCAGCCCGCAGCTCACGGGTTGGAAGACGGACGCTCAATTCTGCCAGCAGGTTTGACAACCGACGCCAGTAAAATTAAGCGTCTGCTGTCAAACCCGCTGACAGCTGCCGCTTCCGCCAATAGCGCCTCCTCATTAGCGCATGCCCTCATTTGAATACTAAATCACGCGCCCAGGAGAGGGGCCTGGGTGCGCGTCGGTACAGCGGGCGCTCGTCTCGGAGCGCCGGCTCTCCCGCGCATTTTACTGTATCGGCCCATTTGTGAGGAAGGTAGGCGCAACTTGAGGTGCTGAAGGGAACTGCACACGACCTTAGAAGGCGATTATTCTCAGCACAGGTTTCTTATGCAATTCTTTTAACCTAAGGGTTGCTGAACTAAAGTGCACTGACCGTTGCCCATTAATGTGAGTAAATGTTAACGCTCACGGTCTTGAGCTGCAAATGAGATGCGCGCACTACCGCGAACGCTTATGTAGACGCGGATGGTACTGCAAAAAATTAATTCTTACCTCCCCGAGGTGTAGAAATTTCCGTTAATTAAGCTCATACTTTTTCACTGCCCTAAGAGGAAATGGGCTATTTGGCATAGTTCTGCATTTCATGACCTCGTTCGCCTAGATTTCATGTTCACACTACGGCAAACTTGTTAATGCTGCTAAACCAGCTTGCATGCATTAATAGTAAGTACTGTTAATGCTATAGTAAGCAGTTCTCAAAAATATTGGCCCCTAGTACATTATAATAAGAATAGTAGAATAAAACAAAAATAAAAACACATTTTTCTTCACATTATTTTTACTGTAGCATTTTCAATTAAACTAAAGAATCATTTGCCAATACTAAGGTAGCAGCTTACAATTATTCGACAAGAAGGTACAGGCATTGATAGCATCATCTTTCTACCAGCAGAAAAAGGGCTGTGAAAAGCTTTGTTAAAACATACAACCAACCCTCACCCATGCCAACTGTGCCAAGGTATTGAGCACTACTACTTATCACTTCTATAGCGCTGTGCAGAGATAGGCTAGAGACAGTCCCTTCTCAATAGAGCTTACAGTCTAATGAAGACAACACACAGAGCAAAAGAGACTTTGGGGGAATTTCATGTAAGACAATGGTTGAAGTCAATAAGGCTCTAAGTGGAAGAATCAGGGATTAGAATGTAAAAGCAGCCTCAAAAAGGTGGGCTTTTTACACGGGATTTGAAAAAAGCAAAAGGAGCAGCACGAGGCACCAGCTCAGTCAGGATCACCCTTCCAAGCAGTCAGGGGGAGCTGGGGGTCCAGGAGAAGGACATAGAACGGAGTGACTTGCCTGCTGAGCGGAGTTCCCAAGGAGAGGTACGGAAGGAGAAGCAGTGAGAAGTTGCCGAGCGAAGGCTCTTGTATGTGAGTAAGAGGAGCTTGAACTGCATGCGGGAATGGATCCCAGGGGGGGCTCGAGGCAATCTGCTGCCCGCGGCGAGGAATGAGCTGGGTGCCCCTCACCCAAGGCAGGGCACAAGTCAAATCTTCAAGAGGGGCTCCTATGGGCTGATACAAGGGCATTAGGCAACTTAGGAAAAACTTTACAGCCCCCTGCCCCCACCACACACAATTAAAAATTCTGCATTTATAATAACCAATTTTGCAAGAAAAAAAGACAAAGTATGGTTTTCTGAGAAAGAAATATGACATCAACATGTATATTATTTTTACATGTACTGCTGCGATCCCAATCAGAAAACCCTGCAAAAAAAGCAAAACACACACTTGGAATGCATAGGGTATTAGGCTTATTGTAATGCATGTTGGGTACCAGCTTTGTCCTCAGAAAGCCATGGCTAAATCGAATTACAATATAGTAAACCTTCCATACTAAAAAAAGACCACTAACTCAAACACTAAAAACTATCTATGAAAAAGCAACACTGCATATATTACCCCATGCCCTAAACACCAATGCACCACCTCCTATTAGGAAAACAGAAAAAGCCAAGCTGCTACAGAGCCCTACACAGAAACCACCTGCCAGCAGAATTCCTCACCTTGGTTGCAGATGCAGAACACAGACAGACCCTCACCAAATACAGAATAAAATGACCATAAAGTATAAACAAACAAACAAACAAACATGGAGACAAAAACTGAACTGGAAACTTCAACAAGTCAGACTACATGCAGTGCTACAATGGAAAAATAAAAATACCATTCCTCATAAAACATCAGACAATAAAATCAAGGAATATAAATCAATCAGAATACTAAAACCATACTAATACAGATAATAAATAGTTCAAAATAGCTGATGATTAGAACTTCCAACAATTAAAATCTCATATAAAAATGATAAACAATTTCCCAAACACCAATAAAATATGTCAAAATTGTTGTGGGAGTCTCAGTTTAGTGGACCCTTGGGCCGACCTGCTGGAGACTGGGAATAGATGGTCAATGTCTCTAGTGAATAGCAGGCCGGGAGGCAGATGTTCAGGCGGGACGTAGGTGCTCTTCACCCTGGAAGCTGATGCTCCCCTGGGAGGAGCCCGTAGGAGCCCAACCGCTGGGACTTAGGTGGGTTGTGGATCAGGACAGGTAACTGGAACCAGACTAGGACAGTAGCAATACTGTAACTGGGTTCGGGTTCTGGAATCAGGCAGGAACTGTAGCAGGACTCAGGTACTGGAACCAGGCAGGAACTGTAGCAGGCTTCGGGTACTGGAACCAAGCAGGTACTGTAGCAGGAATGGCGTGACGAAGCCAAGCGCAACAGGAAACCGGGAAGCTAACCCGTTGCAAGGCGAGGACTGAATGGCCGCGGCCGGCTTATCAAGGCCGCGGCGTCTGACGTCAGGAACTGGGCAGAGTCTCCACTGGCGGGAAATGGGCTAGAAAAGCGCCCAAGTGGCACGCGCGCCTAGGAGCAGGGCGTCCTCAGGCACCTTCCCGGCGGCGCAGCCCCAGCGGGGAAGCCACCAAACAGGCCGCAAGCCAGGGCCCTGGAGGCGGGAGCAGGTCCGGAAAAAAGGAGGTAAGGGCCTGGCCGCGATGCTCGCAACAAAAATAGCAGAAACATTAAATAGCACTCCCTATTTAGTAAAACTAGCAAGACCGAAAAATCTCTGCTTTCCAAACCTGGGAACGTTTGATTTCCGGTTACCTTGAGATTTCCATGATTTAGAGTGGGAAGCTGGTAAACTTGCTCCTCTCTCTCACACACATTCATTCATGCTCATACATGCGTTCACATACACATAGATGCTCTCACACATACACAGATGCTCTCATGTGCACACGCACCCACATAGATGCTCTCGTACATGCTCATGTTCTCACACACACATGCAGACGTTCTCACACGCACAGCTGCTCTCTCATGCATATACATGCACACTCTGTCATCCCATCCAAACATATAGATGCTCTCGCACATGCTCTCACACATACACACACAAATCCATGTTCTCATACATCCATCCATATACACATGCTCTCACACATACACACCCACACTCTCTCCATCTCACTTACATGCGTTGCCAGGCTCGGTCTTCCCTTTCTGTTGTGGCTATGGCAGGATGAGGTTAGCAGGCAGCCAGGGCCTCTTATTTTCTTCTGCTGCTGATGGATCTTGTCTCTTCTTCGGTCGCTGGTGGGTTGGGAGCTGACGGCAGACAATGAGCCTCTTCTTTTCTTCAGCCGCTGGGCCTCTTCTTTTCTTCAGCTATTGCAGGCACGTCATCCTTTTGCACTGCCAAGGCTCCTCTTCTGGCCCACGCGGGCTGGGAACCCCACGGGCAGGTCATCTGTTTGCACTGCCAAGACTCCTCTTCTGGCCCAGGGGGGCTGGGAACCCCCATGGGCACGGCATCCGTTTGCACTGCCAAGGCTCCTCTTCTGGCGGGCAGGATGTGAGAACCCTGCAGGCATGTCTTTAACTGTCTGAGGGCCAGGTGAAGCATCCGTTGGAGGAAAGTTTGGGGGGGCATTTTTTGCTGTTCCAAAATGTTGCCGCCTGAGGTGGCTGATTCACCCTGTATCATAATGTAAGTCTGTATCCTCTTTCCTGGATTTTAGAAAAGCTGAAAACTTTTCTTTTTGAACAAGCTTTTGGGAAAATGTAAGACCATTGGATTAAAGCTGCTTTGTATTGATGACAATGCCAGAAAGATCCTGAGTCCAATATATTTCTATTTATGCAGGTTTGGAAACAGAGATTTGAGTTTATGGTTTATTAAGTTTGATCATGTTTTATTAATTTTAACATTTTTATTTTAATGCAATTTAATGTTTATTGTTTGTTTTTATTGTGATTTTATTATCTATTGTATGTTTTTATTATGTATGTATTATTGTAATTACCAAGGACTGAAGATAGGCAGAATAGACATTTCTTAAATAAATAAATAAATAAATAAATAACAGAATGCCCCTGATGGAGCCAAAGTTGTGACTTCAGAAGAGGGGATATATGGCTGTAGCAACTTTTGTGAAAGATACATCACACATATCTGAATTTTGGATAGATTGTAGTGGAGAATGATCATTCACTGGGGGGACCTATGAGGAGCAGGTTGCAGAAGTTTACTCTGTGTCATTGTGTTTGCACACATCTAAACAACTTTTATAGGCACTAGGGTCAGTGTTTTCAAATTGATTGCATTGATACTGATAAATGTGATATGTGTGGACAAATCTGATTTCCAGTGTTGCAGACTGGTCTGGTTTGCTGCAAATAATTGAATACAGTTTTATTTGTCTTAGATTTTTTTTCACTTTCTGGATCTCAACCCTGAGCAAGCAAAGGGTCAGACAATTATTTTTAACTTTTTTTTCCTGTTTCTTTACTAACCCTGTGCCAAAATGTAACAAGTCTCTGATGTGTTCACATCATAGGGTCTATTTGCTGTAGATTGCTAATCAAATTTTTTTTTTTTTTGCATCTACAATTAAATTAAGGCATAAAAACTTTATCAATTTAGGAACAAAAGGCTCATTATATCTACATTTCATTCCAAAACCCTTTTTTGGATGCAAGAAGAATTCAGGCGTCTATCTACTAAGCCATGTTACAGTCTACAGACAAAGTGTGGTTTACGTAGTGTGCAGCACACTAATGAGACGCAGATCGCAGCTGTGTAACACTGACAATGACCATGGTAATGCATCTGCAATCTGTATCATCTCTTGCAGCCCATGCTAATCGGCTTGGATTGTGGAGATGTGGCCCGGTTAGTGCAGTCTGTGGGGGAGCCTCGTCTCAGGTGGAAAGTTATGCAACACTTGGTGAGATCCTTATCTTGGGGTGGGGGAAGGGTTGTGTAGTACTCAGTGAGAGCTTATCTTGGGCAGCGGGGAGGATTGTACAGCACTTAGGGGGCCTTTTCTTGGGGTGGGAATGGAATGTGCTTCACTTGAGGGGTGGGAGGAAGGCCTGGGCTAGTAGTTAAGTTCACCTGCAAAGGTGTAGTTACATTTTCCCTGCCAATGCAAATTTAACACACTTTGGCAAAGACCGCAGTAATGAGTAATGAGCTTTTAATGCAGACCAGGAGTAGTAACACTGGATTAGTGGTGTTAGTGGATGTGCATTACAGAATGTGGCTTAGTTACAAATTGAAGAATTTATGAAAATTTTCCATGTGAATTGCCACGTCTTGCAAAATTAAGTATTCACCTGGTCTATGCTGAGCCCTGATTAATCACGTGGTAATTGCGGTGTCAAAATTAAGTCAAAATATTTTACCTGAAGAAGGCATGCACCAACAATTTTTAACCCTTACCTGTAAAGCTGACAGCTCTATGTCTGTGGAAAAGATGGTGGCTGTGAAGTAAGAGTGACCTATGTGAGGAGGAATTGCCTAGGACTTAGAGCAATGGGCTAGGAAACCTGGGTTAAAATTGCACTTTACGTATTGGTTAGAGATTCATCCGATGTTATCACCATTTATCAATCAGTCTCCACTCATGAGGTAACATTAGTGACCATTAACACAGTGCCTTCGTACATTAACATCCCTCTAAATTATGGCATCAAGATTTTGAATTGTACTCTGGACATTCAACCCCCACCAGTGAGCGTTTCAAACAAGTTTTTTTTACATCCTATATGCCGAAAGAAAACCTCTTTATGTTTAACAGTTTTCTCAGCAGATAAAAAGCTCAGCAATTAAGGATATGCAGAGGCAAAAATTTAATGTCGACTCAGTTATTCATTTTGTGGGTCACAATCATTCATTCAATTTATTTCAGACAAAGTTAATTTTCATGTACTCATTATAGTCATACATTTGGTTTCTATTAAAGTCAACAGGGGAAGCAATGCAGTGTATTTTGGGCTCGCAAATTGGTCTTCCATTCTGTCTACTTGCCTACTTCTCCCACCTCAGCTCCGTTTTGTTACAGCTGAGGGCCTGGCTGGGGCTGCTGAACTCCCACAGGGGCAGCCCAGGACTTCAGGACAGACAAAGACAGAGCTGGAGGATCTTCGGCCTATACCAGCCACCTCCCTCACAGGTCAGTCCCATGCAGGCTGAGGCATGGAAAAGCTGGAGTCTAAGATAATGCAGGACTGGAGTCTGGAACAGTGTACAGGTAAGTATAGAACTCTGGAACAGGCTGGAACACTGGAATGGGATGAGGGAAAGACGAACACTGGAACAGACAGAACAGGACACGACAAGGGCAGGACTGAATAGAACAGAGCAAGGAACACAAAAGCCCGATGTCAACAGACTAGAAAGCAGGCCTGAGAAGGCCACAGGGCAAGGCAATAGTGGAAGGCCTGAGAAAGCCACAGGCAAAAGCAGAAAGCCTGAGAGGCCACAAGGCAAGGCTGGAAGGCCCAGAGGCCAGAGAGCAGTCCAGTGCAGAACAGGCCAAGCGGAGAGCTAGCGAGACTCAACAACAAGGCAGTAAGCATAGCCAGAGGAAGGGTTAAATAGGTTGAGCCCTGCTGAGTCATGGGATTATGGAGACTATGGTTGGAGCAAAGTATAGGAGCAGCTCCATCAAACCTCTGGTGGTTTGGAGGCTACATAACAGGCAAGATCACAACACATTTAGACTACTACCTCACAGGCATTGCTTGGTTGCTATGGTTCTGCTTAAAAACCTTTGAATAAACCCCTGCATGTACTTTGAACTGGAGTTGGCTCATAGATTGCAGGGGCATCCTTAACCCAACACCCCTCATGCTATTGGCACTTCTTTTCACTGTTCCCCTTCTCCAGGATGAGGCTGGTCTTCCGATCCTACCCTGCTTGCCCCAGTGATGCTCCTCATGCTTTCCTGCTCCAATGCCACCCCCCCCCCCCTCATCCCTGACCTTTTGGTGACATTTGTCCCTATCCTGCTGACCCAATGACACTACTCTACACTTCCATATTCAAACACCCTAAAATATCCTACACCCTTGAGGCGGCAAGAACGGGGAAGGAGGAATGTTAGCACCAGGAGTAGGGAAAGAGTGAAGGAGATGGAGAGAACTGGAGTGGGGCATGGAGGTATCACAGACTGGATGCAATCAATGGAGAGCAGAGTTGTGTTGATGACAAGGAAGGGGGTGCAGGGTTTGGAAGCAGCATTGGGGAGGTGTGGAGCAGGAAGGCATCAGCTGGAAGCGCTAGGCCTGGAAGGAGTCAGTGGATGTGACCGGAGACGTCAAGGTGTGGAAGGCATCAACTGGGGTCAGGAGAGAGGGAAAGCAGGGCATGGAGGTACTACTACAGGGGAAGGTATAGGGCTTGAGGCATGACGGATTGGGAGCCAGGATTCAAATCCCACTTTGTGATCTTGGGCACAGGTACAAACTTAGATTGTGAGCCCTCTGGGGACAGAAATACTAGATGAGAAATGAATTGTAATTCCCTCACTCTCTCATTACAAGACCAAAAATGACTAGAGTTCTTTGGATTGGAAGCATGAAGGATATAAGGAAATTTATAATACATGATGATCAGTACATCATGAATTAGCTTATAATGTACTACTATTATAGATTAGCTGTTAAATACCTTCACTGTAGCATGGGCATATGTTATTGATTTGTACTAGAATATTGCATCCAATATATGTCAAATTTGTTTTAATGTTATTTTGTAAACTATTGTGATCTTGATTTAGAACAGCATATAACATTTTTAAATAAAGTCTTTGAATTGTTTAAAAGGCAGAATATGTTTTAAAAACAAACTGCAAATTACAAATAAAGTTGAACTAAGCAGTGTACATAGCATAAAATATAAAAATTAAAACATGTCAAACATTCTAAAACCTACAGACATTTTTCCACTCACAAAATGTACTCAACATCTCAGACATAAGGCTTCATGGTTTAATGGGGTAGTGAAACAGGGGAGGGAGGGAAAACTGCTAGCATTACTGGGGGGAGGAATGTATGTTTGGAGGCTGGAAGCTTCCTACAGGTGCACGTAGGTGCAGGGGTTAGAAGTCATTGGAGGTATCCGTGAGGATGCGCAGCAGCATGGACATGATTGAGGGACAGCTTAGGAGGGAGGGGTTGTATGCAAGAGTGCACCAGCTCCCTCCTCGCCAGCCAGCACAAGTGAGTGCTGGGTGGTGCTTAATGATTACCACTGCACGGATACTGACAGCTTCTTGTCAGGATTCAAGATAATAGTTCCTGAACCTTATAAACAAGCCAGATTGAATAGCTGTAACAGCTATTTGGTTTAACCAACAATTCATGGAACAGGTCTGACTTAGCTTAAATGTCCAGTCCGTACACCTAAGTGTTTATCAAGATGCTCTCTTTCTTTGTGAAACAATAGGAGATTATCTATTTTGCCCCGGGGGACTTTCATAACTTTAAATAAATAGAAAAACTTTTCATAAAAAATATTGTTCTCCAAGCAAGTCTGGAAAATAGAAAATAATAAATTTGGACCAGAGGTCTAAACAGTTTGTGATTATTGCAAACTGAGGTCATGAAAGTCCTACAAACTTTACCTATTTAAAGAAAATCTTTTCCTACTGAGGTTAAAAGTTTTGTGATTGTTTTGGCAGTTTTTCCTCAGATTTCCGAGGTATTTGGGCTATTTTGTTTGATTAAGTGGACAAGCTACAGCCAGGAAAAGAGGAAAGCTACAGGAGTGCTACACATTTTAAATTACTTCTGTTGTGTACGTCTAAACCTGTGGTTTCCACGCTATTGGCGTTTACCCTACCATCGGTTAGTGGCCAGTTAGGACTGGTCTGAATTGGATAAGCCATAAGCCTTTTGTGATTCTCAGCCTATTCCCCCTCCCCCCCTTACTGGATTAGTTTGCACCCGTTTCCCTCTCTACCCCTTCTCCTCATTAGGGGTCCATAAACCTCAGAACCCAGCACACGTGCCCCCTAAAAATCACACCCATCACTGGTTTCCGTGAATGTCGCTGCCAGAGCAGCCCAGGCCCTTGTGTTCACACCCCCCCTCCCCCCCTCCCCAATGCTGATCCCAGTGGTTGGGGGTAATTTCCCTTCTCATATTGTGCAGATAGGTTTGAGAGGTATCCCTGCCTACGCGCACATTGACGGGACCCTCTGCTACAGCTAAAGCTTGAGCACAAAAGTAAACCCAACCCCGCTCCCTTCTCGACAGCATTGTAGCTGAGATTACCAAACACCAAGGTACAATATGGGCCATCAAAACAGGCGTACCAGCTTTTTCAGGACAGGTTGATCCAGGTCTGGTTTTCCTCCATCGCATAGGCTAGGGCACCTGAGAGGGTGTAGCCCAGTCTTTCCCTAGAGAAATAACCACAGCTCCATGCCTAGAGCAGTGTTAAAGCAAGGCCTCCATTAATCAGTGCTGAACAAACAGGTAGTGCATGCACCCATATGTGCAACAATGTGATTTGAAAACTATATTTCATGCTTAGGCTTGTCTCAGGCAGAAGTGTCAGAATCTCCTGCTTCTCTTTTTTTTTTTGTTTTTAGGAAGTGTTACATGCTTCAGGTCCCTTCACAAAACTGAAAAAAAAAAAAAAAAGATATAAATTTGAAACCACTGAATGGAGGCAAAAAAACAGAACCACAAGCAGATTTATTCTGAAATCACTTTATTAAAATAAGAATATCACTTACTATTACAATGATTTAGAAATTGTAAGAGACACACCCCACTTGCTAGGCATTGCGCAGGCTGACATAGCCCAGGAAATTCACAAATCAGTTACAGAAATAAACTCTGCAGTCTTCAGATTGTCACATCAGGTGTCTTAACTTTTACCCTAGCGGTGGCACCAAACCCTGCCTTTTACTACCATTCAATCTTAATACAACATCAGAAAATTAAAAGGGCTTCCTTACCCCCTTTATTAAAGGGGAGGAAAGAGCTAGAATTATATTTACATACTTTCTGCCTGCAGAAAAAAATGCCACTTCAATGCACGTCTTTCAGGTCAAATGAGTTTTATTTTTTTTTTTTTTTAGAAAATGTGTGGTTTCCCCACCTAGAGTGCTCCCATCATGTGCAGTATGGGAAATGGTCCCCCTTGGATGCCTTTTCTTAAGGGAGGCTACAGAGCATTTAAGACTCAGCCAGAGATGTGAGTTTAAAAGTTGGCATTCCCCCTGTGCCTGCAGGACGTTTAGCTAATGCTGCTTGCAGCAGCTCAGAGTCAGCAAAAGCTTCCAGGGTCCTAGACGGAGAACCCATTTATTATGTGAAGTCTGCATAATGAGATCCCTTGTGGACCAAGACCAGCATTTTACAGACCAGAATGGTTTTAAAGTGAGAGGGGCACCAGATTTTCATTCGCACTAGGGGTTTTTTTTTTGTTTTTAAAGATGCATATAAAACTTGTGCTTGTCACAGTATCAATTTGCGATTTCTTGGTACATTCCCTCTGTCTTATTCCTAAGTCTTACTTTATTTGGGTCAGGTTTGACAATTCTGGACCACCCCCAAGGGTCACCAATCAGTCAGGTATTCAAGGTGTCCCTACTGTGTATGCACGAGATGCAACACAGACCATCTGCACACAAATCTATGCAAATGAGTCTTCGGCATATGCAGTAGGCATACTTGGCAAACCCATCTGGGCGGTGGTCTTCAAGGACCAGAACTGCCCACTTCCCCACACTGCTTTGCAATAAGTCCTATTCCACAGAAAACAGAGGAATAACCTTTTCATGGAGCTGCATAACACTATTCTCCTGCAACTCCCCTCCCCCTCAGCTCACGCTAGCTGTTCATGATAAGTGGGCCGGGACAGCAGCGGCACAGACTTTTGAAGAGAAGCAGAGCACCATTAACTTTCATTTTATGTTCTTAAAACTTTGTAAGACACTGAAGGGACATGTAAAATCAAACCCCATCTCAAAAAAGTTACAAATATTAAAGGTAGAGTGCCAACTTAACAGAAATGCATTACAAGCCATGACAAACATCAGGGAACTGAGAGGGGTAGAATTTTTTTTTTAGCAGAAGTTTTAAGCCTGTTTTGGGAATGGTCAGTATATCAGTGTGAGGTTGGGGGGGGGGGGTTTAAGATGCCAGGCCATTAAACCCCCCCCCCCCTTTATAGTACAGTATCTCATTCTCAACCCAAAGGCCAAAAAGAGTCCGGCCTCAGCTCTTTTCCCAGACCTGCTCTTTGGATACCTGGCAAAAGGCTGAGGAAGTCATTGGTGGTGGCGGCACCACCGTGGGTTATTACTGCGAACCTGCACGTTGCCAGTTTTGTTCCAGAGCTAATAATGGTTTCCCATTATTCTGGTTGAGTCTGAAAGAATCACACATAGGGCCTTAACAGTCATAGGTAGGGGGAATCACCCACATCTATAGTGTTGGTAGCAAGTCCAGGAGCTTTAAAAAAAGGGGGTAAAACTCACAGCAATTCAGGAGGAGAAAGGAAGCTTTAGAACTGTTTGTTTTGCATGCAGGCATAAAATTCTACAAAGAACTGGAGGTATTGCTGCTTTAAAGTGGGTCAAGTTAAACAAAACAAAAACCCAAAACCTACCCTAAACTAAATTAACTCATCCCACCCCCAGTAAATCCCATTCCCTCTCCACCCACCCCCTGTGCAAAATAAGACTTCCAGGGAAAACTGGAAATAGTCCAGAAGAAACAGGACAGGCAGGAAAGCCTTCTTAAAAAATAAAAGTTACATGGTTAACTGGCTCTGGGCACCAGCTTCCAAATTAGCAATTGTTCTGCACGCTCCAGGATGTAGCTGGGAGGGAAAGGCTTCCTGTAGCCCCACTGGTACTGCAGGAATGTGGCTGGCATGAAACAGCAGGCGGCCTTAGGACTCCCGCATGTCTCTCGTCGGGCCCTGCAAGCTACAGCAGACAAGCTTTCTGGTCACTTCCTATTCATTCTCACTGCAGCTGGGACAGGATCCCCATCTACTTGATCTTCTGGAACCCAGGAGGATGCATTCAAGCTGCCTGGGCTCGTGCGTGGCGGTTGTACAGCAAGCAGCAGGGTGCTAGGACCCAATACCCACAAGACGTTGGGCTGCTGCTGTCTTAAAGGGAACACCATGCAGCCTGAGGGCCCAGTGTAGGGCGGGCTACTGTAGGCGACCGGTTTGAAAGCCTTCACAGGTTACATCCCTATCACGTTTCCTTGTAGAACCCCGTCATAAGGCCTGCGGGGCTCTGGCCCAGTCATAAGGCCTGCGGGGTGCTCCGGCCCTTGCAAAACTCAAGATACACATGTGGGGGAGGGGATGCTTTTATAGCTCAGGTGCCAGCACGTTCGGTCTTAAGTGATTGCATTGCGAAGCAGCCTTCAACACTATTGCCCTGCGAATGAGGGTGGCTGGCCGCTGTCTTTCAGTTTAAATGCCTAAGCAGAGTGCTGTTTGCATGCTGGCAGATCATGCACCAGATTCATACCCAGGATTTCTCTCAGTCTCCTTAACTGGGGGGGGGGGGGGGGGGTTATACTGGTGGCCTTTTAGCCCTCTGCTTGCCCCACAGGAGCCTGGCTTCCATTTTCTTATCTTATCAGAGCCCCTGTTTTTCCAGTTAGGGTGAGGGTTTGTCTTCCAATACAGAGAGAAAGAAAAAGGTCAGTGGGGGTCTGATTTGCACCAGCTTCTGCTATAGGGGATTTTCTTCCCTTTTATACAAGCTGCTTGTTCTATACCGAGTAGAAGCTGCGTAGTTACCGCAAGGCAATGGAGAAAGGGGTGTGGGGGATAAGACGTGCAGGATGCATTATGTTAGGATTTGTACAGAGGCACTGCTGTTGGTCACCAGAAATGCAAGCTGGAGTATCTCGGATATTAAACAGCATAATAAAGCCAGGCTGAAGAGCTGCGGCTTTAGGGTAGTGTCCCCCCCTCACTATTGCAAGACCAGTAACAATCAATTTTGCAAACTGAGTGGCAAAAAGAAAAATAGGTGAAGGAAGAATGTAAAAAACTGGGCTTGGTGAGCACATGTGTGGCACAGGCTGGCAGAGGGAAGGGCAGGGGACTGTAGCTATTTTGTTAGGGCTCAGAACTCAGTTTATGGCATCATCAAATTAAATAGAAAGCCAGTATTGAAAGACCTCATCTTTAGGGAGGTTAACACAAGACACCTGGTTTTTCTATTGTATCACTTTAAACTAGAGACAGTAGAAGAAAGTTCAGTACAGACCCTGCAGGTTTTCAGTCAATTTGACATCATTTACTTCTCAAATATTCTTTCCAGCCATCAAGAAGAGGGTTTAAGTTTAGTTTAATTAGGCTCTGCTTCCTAGCTCAGCCTAAGCTGCCCCCCCCATGGAGTCCCACTGCTTATCCCCTCTGGTTTATCAAGAGGACTCCCCCAGCTCTCTAGTCTGGAGGGTGGGGGTGGGGAGAGGGGCACTGAAGCAGCAGCTCCCCCGGGATGGACTGCATTAACCGCTGCAGCCTTCTACTTTAGAACAACCTGCAGCATAGGGTTTTTCAATTCAGGACGACTTAAAGAGCATCTTTGATATGCAAATCTCCAAGAGGATAAAACGAGTCCTTTTGCTTAGTATTTACAGCACATTGATGCACACCACATCTAAAAAGCAGACGACACTCTGAACCGAACTAAATTCACGCCATGGATACAAAGTGCAGGACGTTTGAGCTGAGATCTGTGCGCGAAGGCAACATTTCAAAGGCACTTTTAGAAAGACAGGAAAGTCAAGAGGAAAGTGCATAATAAAGCATGGTTTGTAAGCAAATAAACTGAAAGGTTAATGTATTTTGATACAAGCTATAGCCCAATTCACAATCCATGCCTTGTAGAATAAGGTATGCGTTAATGAAAGGGCTCCATACACTTTTTAAACAGTAAAACTAGTTGGTCCTATAAAGATGCTCAGTCAATATTATCCACTACTGCAGTACACAGGCCTGATTGCAGAAACATACAGACAGGATTGAGTGAAAGAAGAGGGTTAATGTTTCTAAAATTGTAAAAATCGATTTATTAACCTGTACAAATATACAAATAAATTACTGTCAGTTCTACAAAAAAAGGCACACTGTAGTCCATTGTAAGAGACACATCCCTGGTCCCCACTGTTTATCATAAGACATAGGGTGCTGTTACCACTCCATGCTCATCGTGACAATTCAGGACTTCTTTTCTGGTCTGGCCACCCTGTCTGTGAAACTGGCCTTCCTTTACAGTCTTCAAACAGTGGACGTTTTTCCCCCAGGTGATGCTCTTTATGGAAGGCAGATAATTCAGAACATCCTTTGACAAGGAGGCTACACTGGTACTGGATAAATTAAGCTCTTGCAACGAGTTCAGGCCCCAGAAGACTTCGGCACTCAGGGCTGTAAGGCGGGGATTGTTGGATAAATCCAGCACCAGGAGAGTCGGAAGTTCTTTGAAGCTATAAGGAAAGATGTCAGTCAACTGATTTAGGTTGCTCAGAGACAAATGAATCAAATCCTGCAGCCCTGCAAAAGCCTGGTTTTTGATTCTGGAGATAGGGTTTCCATCCAAATTAAGGTATCTGAGAGGAAGTCCTTGAAGATTTGGCACGCTGGTTAGTCTATTTCCAGATAATGTCAAACTCTGGATGTTGGGAATTTTTCTCTCTGGGTTTCTTGAAACTGTGCTAATCAAGTTGTTTGAGAGATCTACAGTCATTGGTTTGCCTTGACCCTTTGATGCAAACACATCCAATTTTATTTCCAAAAGGTTGTTGTTACTCAAGTCTACCTCTCCAAGTGGTGAACTGGAGAAGCTTTCATCTGGCAGGATTTCCAAATAGTTATGACTCAGATCCAGAGACTCCAAATATCTAAGCTTAGAGAAGGTTGTGTATGAGAATCTTGTAATTCGATTGTCGCTAAGATCAAGACTGACTAAGGTAGTGTATCCAGGTCCCGACAGCACAGACTCATTGATCATTTCCAACTGGTTTGAAGACAGATCCAAGTAGGAGGTATCCAGTGGAATAAGGACTGGAACAATGTCTGATCCAACTCCACTGCAATCAACTTTGGTGAGGCTAAAGCTATCAAAAAGGCCAAAAGTCTCCACTTCACAGTGACATCCAGGGAAACATGCCTTGATGGTACCAATAAAAGGAATCAGAGGCAGAAGATACATCCACACTGATAAAGACATAGTTGGAGCTGTAAAACAAAGAACAAACATTTAGAGTTGCTTTGGTAAAAAAAAACCAAAACATTTGGTTAGTCAAAAAGCCAGACTAAGACATGCCTGTTTTCAACTTGGTCCTAGAGCATTAAAAAAAACAACTTGTCATAGGGCGTTAATGGCAGACAGGGACTTCTGACCCAATGTTCTAACCACTCAGTCATACCTTCCATAATAGTAAAGGCATGAGTTTACTACATCTTTAATACAAATTATATAAGTGGACAGAAAAACAGAATAGCACTTGCCTGATCAAAGGATCCCATACATTACTAAGGAAGCCATCTATATGCAGTCCCATTGACTACATCAACCCAAAGTAGCAAGTAACCAGAAATAGCAAGTTTTTAATTGGGCTAAAAGTTAATGGCATTCTGTTTGATTTTGCATGCCAGTTCTTGCTGGAACGCTGATTTCTATGCAAAACATTTCAGTATTAACAGTGGTTATATTGTCACTCCTCGCTTCCTTGCTTAAATGGAGCATGGAATATCAAGTTTGATGGGTTGGTGTCCTGTCATATGTGCTTTTTTTTTTGGTAGTTTCAGGTTTTGTTGTGTCTCGCAGACTACAGAAACACACACATGCCACAGGAATAGTTTCTGGGGACGCCTGTTTGCATTCAAACCTCACACTTTGTTTTTCCTTCCCAGTCATGATTCTGCATCAGTTTGCCTAAGACTTTTGCAGGTCGGGCAACTTAAGACTTGAAGTTGACAGGAAGGAGAGATCATTTGCACTTCAGAAGCTTGGGATTTTAGAGGGTGATTTTCAAAATATTTACCCAGGTTAAAAAAACAGCCCAACTGGAAAATGCCCTCATCAAACCGGGCTAAGAGTCACACGACTGCCTTAGCATGCCACTTGATTAAATGTAGGCCTTCCCCTTGTGGGTTTTGGCTGGGACACGAGAATGGCACGCCTGAAACGTCTCAGACACTATTTTGCCCTCACTCTTGCCACCTGCACAAGCAGCAGGCACAAAGTATGTGAGCAGGCTAAAACAGCTCCTGCACTTTACACCCTTCCCCCGGCTACTGAAAATTGCCCTTTTAGTGCTGCATTTGCTAAGAGCATCAAGAGAAACCCGAGGCCCTTTCATATTCCTTCTGCCCACGAGCTGGAAGCAGCATTGCACAACTGCTGGCTCGCAAGTCAGCATAAGCTAGAGTCGCACAGGGCTGAAGCAGCTCAAGTAACATTGAGTCCTATTGCTTCTCAATCACTTAATTGTAACAGGGAGTTTCCTATCCCCCTCCGTATTTGCCTTGCCATAAAGATTTCAGGATGCCTACAAGAATCCCCCCTCCCCAAAGCAAACCTAGCAGGAGACGGCAGCTATGGACCAACTGCCCCTTCCAGTCTGCCCAGACGTCCTGCGGGACACAGCAGGGGACCCTGACCTGCGAGTCTCACCCTCGTGGATTCGAGGGCCAGCCATCTTGGTTGCTAACCTTTCCCCTGCTAACTTCTGAATCCTCTCAGAATCACTTTTTATGAGATCCATTTCTTAAGCATTTCCCTTTCCTAAGTCTCATTCATCATTTAAGTCCCTCACGTCGTCTCATAGCTTAAATTAAGAAAAAGTTTCCACAGCGAGGGGTAACTCGGAAAGCGCCCCACACCCCTGTGATAAAAAGGTAGAATGGGCAGCCTCGCTTAACTCCTTTCCGATTTCTCCTGGAGTCGGAGCAGTGCCCTGCTTTTCGTTTTAAAAACTTCAGAACTCGTTTTGAGCTCCTCTCTCCACCTACCCCCCTCCCAGGCCAGTTTAAGCGGTGCCCGGAGATGTGCGGGGCGCTGCTCTCCAGCCGGCAGTAACATTGCACCTTTTGAACGGGACCGTTTTATTATTTCCTTTATTGCTATGATTTAATGATTAAACTGCTCTGCATCACAGAAGAGCACAGTTTCTGGAACCGCCATGGGAGACCAGAAGGCATCTCTCCTCACCTCCTTCTCCCATTCCAGCCTGCTTCAAACTGGCCGACTATAGAAAGACACACATAGGTGCATCTGGTCTCCCATGGCGGTTCCACAGCAGCAAAATCACAGAAGAGGGAGGGGACCCTGTGCCAACAGGAAACCTTGCAAAGCGCTCAGCAGCAGCCCAGTGACCTACAGTGGTGCTCATAAGGTCACCTACCCTGGCAGAATCTGTAAGACATTTCATTTTAAGAAAAACGTGAGTGATCAGACAAAACACGTCTGTTTTTAAATGTGTTTCAATTGTGCTATTCTGTGATGCATAGCAGTGCAATCCTTAAATCATAGTAATAAAGGAAATAAAACTGTCCCGTTCAACAGTTGCAATGTTACTGCCGGCTGGAGAGCAGCGCCCTGCACAACACAAGAGCCACCCTGCCGCTGCCCTAGCCCCAATCCAGGACTGGAGGTGAGGGGACGAGGGTTTCAGGTGAGAGTGAGCCATAAGCTATCCAGATTTGGAATTATTTGTCTTACCTTGCTTTTCAAACTCCCAAATATTTGGGGCACATAGGGTGTAGCCCCCGTGCAAAGGAATCAGGTGCCACATAATACTGGGGGAGGACGCTTGTTGGTATGGAGAGGCATCTAAACAAGGTTAGGTGACCTCTACAGAGCAGGGACAGAGAAAGTCCAGTCCTTGAAGGCCACAAACCAGTCTGGTTTTCAGGATGTTCATCATGAATATGCATGAGAGAGATGTGCATGCAAATCTCTCTCATGCATATTCATGAGGTATATCTTCGAAAGCAGACTGATTTGAGAGACTTAAGGACCAGATGTTCCTCGCCCCTGGTATACAGAGATTGGCTGGTCCAAGGAGCAAGGCAGAGAGAGTGAATATCTGACTCCAAAACCAGCAAGGAAACTTCCAACTCACTTGACTCCTAGGCCGGGCTCACTCTGTGCCCTGGGAGGCCAGAAGGACTATCAGCATTTGAGGACTGAGGGTAAACATCTTTGTCATACTGGGAACCAAGAAAGATTCAGGACCCCCTTAGCTGGAATGTCCTAATACATCTGAGAGTCTCAAGTAATTTGAGCCTGTCAGCTCATGGAAGAAGGGGGGACTCGGCCCACTCCTGAGCTGCCTGCGAGTCTGAACTTTAAGCTGGAAGGCATGCCCTTATGGCAATCTCTCTTCTACTGCTCCTACAACTGTCTGGAAGCTTGGCTTGAAATGCGTTTCCTATAGAATTTTCTTGTAGTTGGACTTTTGTAAGTGTTCTCTCCTGTAAACGGCAGATCCGGTTTGGAATCGCAGCCAATAGAGGTGCGTGGACCTATTCCAGCATCTGAGCACCCTAGTTGGTTTCCCTAAATCCACTCCCAAGTTTGTACTGACCAGGGGCGTTTCTCCAACCCCAAAGAGACTGGGCCAGCCTTACCCACCTGAGGGCCTGGTTTTTCAAAAGGATTAAGGCAGAAGCCCCCATTTCTGTCCATAAATCTGGATTTAAAAACCAATTCGGGGTGCGTGAGAAAGTTATGCGCAGAACAATTCGGTGCACGCTTACTTGCATGGTCGGTACACGTTCAGGGAGCGGAGCTGGGGGCCGAGAAAGTGTAGAAAATGAAGGGTCACGTAAATCCTGTGTGCATAAATCCACATGGAAAAGTTACCCCTAGTCCTGAGCAGTTCCAAGTTTGCACGCATCTGCCACGGTGCCAGGTTTCGTGCATGCCCAGGAATTTTCAAAGCAGATTTATGAGCATAAATCCACTTTGGCTATTTGGGCTACAGAATGCAAATGAAAATAAAACAAATGATATCATGTGTGTGATTATCATACGTTTTACAACTCCTAAATAAGCAGAAAGGTGGGCTAAAACCCCAAATGATTAGTCCCAATTAGCACTGAAATTGCAAAACTCCCAAATGAAAATTCCCATTGAGATTGGCATCCACTAACCCAGTAACAGATCGATACTCTAAGGCCACGGTAGAAAGAGTGCGGCATCGCCAGGCGCACCCTCGTTCCCCGCACGCACAGTTCTCTTCACCTACCGCTCGATACTCTCTTCAAATTACATGCAAATGCATGCCGCGGCTGCGAAGCCTTAGGCAAGCGTTAGGCCCGCGCAACCCATTTTACTGTATAGAGCGCCTATACAGTATCCTGGGTTCGCGGGCCTAACGCTTCACGGCCGCGCTGGTATCTGTTATTTCAAATGTCATTTCAAATGACAGGTACCAGATGTTCCCCGATGCTCAGCAAACTTTCCCCCAGCCCCCGCTTACCTGCCCTGGCCCCGTCCAGTCTCCGGTGCAGCCCCAGTCCTGTCCCCTCCTCCCGAAGCAAAAAAAAACAAACCGAAAAAGTAGCAAGGCTCGGGCCTGCTACGGTAGTCCCTTCTCCCGATTTCGGCACTCAAGGCGGCCGGGTGGGCGTGCATTCATCCAGGCAGAGGGAGCTGGCGGTGAAAGCGGCCACCGGCTCCCTCTGCCTGGATGAATGCACGGCCTCCGCCGGCAGTGAATGAATGCCCGCGACGTCACGGCATGTGACCGCCTTGAGCGCCGAAATCGCACGGGCATTCATTCACTGCCGGCGGGGGCCGTGCATTCATCCAGGCAGAGGGAGCCGGAGGCCGTTTTCGCCGCCGGCTCCCTCTGCCTGGATGAATGCACGCCCACCCGGCCGCCTTGAGCGCCGAAATCGGGAGGAGAGAAGGGACTACCGTAGCAGGCCCGAGCCTTGCTACTTTTTCGGGTTGTTTTTTTTTTGCTTCTGGAGGAGGGGACAGGACTGGGGCTGCACCGGAGACCGGACGGGGCCAGGGCAAGTAAGCAATGTTTTTACACTTTTTTTACACCATTTTTTACACTTTATTCCCGTTTTAATTTTCGAACACCACACTAACACCACACTAACACCAAGTAGAGGGTAGCGGTAAACTAACACGTTAAGGCCGCGGCAAAATAGCGGGTTACAAAGGAGATAATCTGAGCGCGCGTCACAGTATCGGAGGGGAATAGCTAATTCCTTCATTATACAGCTAATTCGTTCATTTACATATCATATACATGCTGCGTGCGGAAAGGGTTATGCGTCTGTTTTAAGAAGCGCTAAGGACGCGTGAAACTGGAGACTGTATGGCTGGATCGCCTTACGCGTCCGAATTGTGCGCTCCCAGCACGTTACAGACGGGAAATCTTCAACCGCACGTTACTGTATCGACCTGTAAGACGTTTGGCATTTTATGGCATTCAAGGTGAAAGCTGTTTGTTTACCTTCACAGTATCAGAAGATATGACTGCTCACATTTACAATGGCAATGGTTATCTCTGCACCTCAGAACTAATACCCTAATGGAGTTTTATGGGCCCAAAAAAAAAAAATCTAGGACTACAATTTCAAACCTTTGCCCATAGGCTGGGTATCTGTGCATGAGAGAGTTACTGATAACAAGCAGCTCAGAAACTGGAGAATAATCAGCTTGCCTTAATGTAGGAGCCCAGCTTTCAGGGCTCACACTGCTTTGCCCAGCCTCTCTGCGGAGACAGTCACACAACTTAAAAGCTTTTCCCCAAACCTGGGCGGGTGGGTGGAAGATATCAGTTTTCAATGTCATGCTACTGCCGAGTTCTGATCCGTGCTTGCAGGGACGGACACCTTGCATCTGCCCTCAAAACAGAACAGCGTGCGCCACAAGCTGGTCCTTCGGGTTTCAAACCAGTGTTAACAATAAGCAGATCCTTGGTTATGCAAACAAAAAAAAAGCAGAAATCAGAGCCCTTCAGAAACCAATCAAGAAAAAAAAACAACCTAAATGTGTTTCCACTGCACTTAGCCACTTCTGGATTCTTTTGCAGCCACCTTGGCCTACTCTGTTCTGTTATGTGATCTACCTAGGGGAGGGCGAGGGCTTGATCCATCTTCAGTCCATGTTGTAGATACAGCCTGACTCCCCCCTTTGAAAAAAAAAGAGACCACTGTGCTTGGACGTGCAAGCGTCCAAAATGAAAATGAATTGCGAGGGCCCAAGATTATCAAGCTGCATCGAGAAAAGCCAGAGAAGGCTTGTGTTAGATCCAAAATATCCCCAAGGGCCTGTACTGCCCTGCTACAAACAAAGAACGCTGTATTCTCTTACATAAATGTGTCTGCAGATGTTAACTAATTGAACACTGATTTCAGTCCATCACATCAAACAGCACTCCCTGAAGCATTTCAAAGTTACCTGTGCTTTTCCTTTTGGCGAGGGCAGAGCTTTTCAATAAACTGTTTGACTTAAGTTAGTTTCTTCTGCACTAAGACACGCCGGCTTGGGATCAGCCTAAAATTTCAACCATGAAAGGCAAGAGGTGACGAGATTGGTATTTGGGCAGAGCAGCAAATAAAAGTATTTGCTGTTCAAAGCTGGAGCACAGACTGCCTGAGAGGTTGAATAGGGGCAAACGGTGCAAGGAATAAAAGCGTTTCAGATCCAACCTGCTCTCTGCCACAGCCGACTGGCTTCCCTATATGCCTGAGGCTCATTATCCATTTTCAAACATGCGAGGTTGGTCCCCTATAGATAAAAGCAGAGAACCAACACTGAGCATGCTTGGTCCGTGATGTTAGCAAGATCTAAGGACAAGAAGCCAAAAACACTTCTCCATACCATCCTTATTTATATATGTTTTCAAAAACACTTATTTCCAGAAGAATCCATCCTCACTCACACTGGGGAAAAAAAAAAGCAAGCCAGGAACGGGAAACTGAAGCCCAGTTTGGCTGGAGCAGCAGTGGCTCCTCCTGGGCCAGGCCTGAGGGGGAAATTGCTGTGCCTGGGCCACTGCTGCTCCAGCCAAACTGGGCTTAAAAACAAACAAAAAAAAAACCATCGTTGTCACCTGGCCCAGACAGAAGAGGAGAGTAAGGGCAAAGGTCAGGTCATTTCCTATATTTCTAGGTGATAAGGGTAGGTGGGCTCCAATGCATGTTACCGCAATGAGTCCTCTCTAGATGAATACCTTGCTTTGCATTTGTTGGACTCATGAGGGTCTTGTTTGGTTTTCCAAAACTAACCCAGACCCCATAAAGTACCTGCCTCTTGGGTTATCAGAAGGCAAGAGTGGAGGGGGCCAGCATGCCTATTGGTTGGAGGACCCTCAAGGCCCCAGACAACCAGCCGTGGATGGAGGAGAGTATTGTTTGCCTGTCATGGAGGCTGTCTGTCTGCAAATCGTGTGGTGCAGCTCTGGCAAATGAGAGCAGCACCAGTGTTGTGCCTGTCTCTCGTGCTTTTCCCTCCTCTCCTGCTTACGCATGCTGTGGCGCTCTCATGTCTGTGTTCGGGCGGCGTCCTCTCTTGCATGCAGGGGGAAAGGCAGGTGCTTTTTCCCCTGTCCCCCCCCCCCCCCCGGGCAGTGCCTCTTGTTCCTGATCTTCCCTGACTGCACTGTGCCCCTTGCATTCTTTGTTCCCACCTTAGAGAATGAATTCTCAGGAGAGGAACGAAATGCCGTCCTTTTGAGGCATCGTGACCCTTTGTCTAGACATGAGAGGGAAGTGGCAGCAGCTCAGCAGACCCTCCAGAAGCCTGGCACCCTCCCCCACGTCTGCCTCCCCCTGGGAAAAGGGAAAACATTCACAATTTGATTGGATATGAATTTTCTGGTTGACCTCCAGCGCGCTTTGTGGGGTTTTGTTTTTTATATAGGCCCAGTGCCACGTGTGCCTGCAGGAGCGAGTGCACGTACGCAGGGTAGGTCTGGACAAAGCATATTTGTGAGTGCTTGTAAGAGGGATTTGGGGAGGGGGCAAGGGAACATGCGGATGGTATGCAGAGATGCTTCGGCAGTAGGCAGGGACTGCACATAGCACAAGGTGGCATTATCTTTAAAAATATTTAATGCAACTGAAACAGGACTTTTTTTGCAACCCTCCCCGCCCAATACCTTTCTATCCCGATGGAATCAGATACAGTAAACGTGGAGGGGAGCCTGTGCACTACTGCACAGAGCCAAGGGCTGGCCTGAAGCAAGGTGGGAGGGGATAAGAGATTGGGGAGAACCAAGCCCTGGGTAGATGCAAGTGAAGGCTGCAGGCACCAGATCCCACTCGAGCTGCAAGCACAAAGGAACAGGAAGAATCTGTCAAAAACCAGGGCGGCAGGCGCTGGCTCCCATGATGCCCCCATGGAGTAAAAAGATAAGCAGCCCACTTAGAGCAGGATAAGAGGCCAAAGCCAGATACTGGGGGTGGGGAGCAGGAAGTTAATAGCCATCTCTGCTCCAGCCGTGGCCCTAGTGATAGACAGGTTACCCCTCCCAGGCTTGCAGAGTGTCTCCTGGATATGCTTTTCAGAGGACACCCAGACAAAAATATCCCTTTTTACAACTGTAGGTAATCAAACAGATATTCAAGGCTGCCGTTTATCTCCTGGAGGTCACAGAGGGTGAATCCACATCTATAGAGTGGGAAGAGCTGGTGCCAGGGTTATCCCTTTAAAAAGCAGACCAATTATTCAGGGGGGGAGGGGTAGGGGTACTTCTCAAGATCCCTCTCTTCACTGCTACGTTGTCAGCAGCAACAAGAGCTCCAAGCACATCCAGAACGGAGATCATGCTAACTTTACAAAAAGCTTGCACACAAAATCCAGTGAAGCCAAAGGAAGTTTTTCCTGGGTCTGAAAGAACTTGCCGAAAACTTTAGTGAATTTCTGTGAATCGACTCCTATGCTCAGATCTCCCCCCCATTCACAGAGAAAGCCTCAATGAATTCCCCCCCATGAATCTGGGAAGCAGCTGACAAAGTGTTGCTGGGCTTGAATAGCATTTCAAATTTGCTAGATTCTGCTTATGTTGGATTTGTCACACCACCTCTAGTGAGGCAGAGCCATCATTCCAAATATACCCAAGGAGGATGAGGACCGACGGAGTAAAAAAAAAAAAAAAAAAAAGATGGCTGCCTGGCTCTGCATTCCTTTGAACAGGGGAGGAGAGGAGATGAGGGCCTAGCGACAAGAGGATGGCCACCAAAAGGGTGCACGGCCTGCACCAAAAGCTTTGTAAACGATCCAGAGGGGAGGGTTATACGTGAAATACATCAAATGTATATCTAAAGGAGAACTTTTTCCAGAAAAGGTCATATGGAAGTTCAGAGGGGGTAGACACTGAATGACAGCATTTCTTCATGGAAAGGTTGGATGCACGGAACAGTTTTTCACAGGAGGGAAACCGTGACCGAATTCAAGATAACATGGGCTAAGCACAGAGGATACAAAGAGAAAGACTATTTCCATAGCACTGTGTCAGGAATGAAAGTGGGCAAATGGGCCTTATCCACTCAGATTGGACTTTTTTTTTTTTCTTTTAAAGCTTAAAAAAAGATCTGAGATCTTTAAGGCAGGCCCTGAGAAACGAGTACAGGCAAGAACCCGGGGGTCATCCCATAACCCAAGCATTGCATTTTAAACTTGTTTTTGAGCTGACGACAAATATTGGGAGCGAAACATTCCCGAAGGTTAGCAGTAGGCATAGTCCATCCCCACCCCCTCCATCTTTTGCCCTGTCGTCATGTCCTTCCTTTCCATCAGGCCTGTGCTCAAGTCTTACTTCCAATGCAGACAAACCAATGGTCCCAGCGTTGCAGCCAAGAGACTGGATGCTCTTTGGGGAAGGGACTGACTGCATCTGTTGTGAGGAGCCTGGCTTCAGGGCGCCATAAAGTTGCATCAAAATCTGAATGGCAAGCAATCCACTTTCTATTAAGATAACACGCTGGATCTGATAGTTCTGTGTGAACTCAGGCACCAGACTTCCATCTACGATGAGACTCTTGGCATTCGTTTAAGTAAATGAAGAATCTTATGAGAAACCTTGGAAGACTATAAGAGACGTGTTTGTGAGGATTTATAAAATACTCTCCCGCTGTGTCAGAAGGGCTCCCCATTACATCACGAGGGGAACAAGACAGGACAATGTGTGGGGTTTATGCCCTGACTCCAGGAGACTATTTAAAATGAGAGATTTCTTCCGTTTTATGTGCTGGCAAAGATCTCAGACACAAGGGCGCTGTGCCTTTAAGAACTGCTTTGTGGGTCCACCTTGGAGGTCTGGTTTCTGGGTCTCCTTTCAATTTAAAAAAAAAAAAAAGGAATTATGTTCAGGCCCTGATCTCGCTGAACTCCCCCCTCCAGCCCCAATATCCCCAAGTCCAGTAATCAGCTCTCTGTGTTGTATTTGGGTTCCTGTCGCTTTAAAAAAAAAAAAAAGCGAAACTCTCTCATGCCCTTGTGTTCTCCCATTTCAGAGGGAAAAAGGAGCGCCTGGGGCATGGTGAAAAGGTGCCAGTTTAAGGGATTTTTTTTTTTTTTTTTTAATTCTTACATAAAAAGGCTGCCGCGATCCCCTGTTTTAAACTGTTTCCTCCCAGTGGGGCACGATGCATGCGAGAGCCCCAAAAGCGAGGCATTGCAGGGTGGGGAGGAAGGACCAGGACCCCCCCCCCCCGAGGAGGAAGAGAAGAGGGGGATGGGCCGGGGAATCCCTACAAGAGGGAGGCCCGGTCTGTTCCCCTCCCTGCCGGGGTATAGGAAGTAGCGAGGCTCCTCTGCACAGCTGCGGAGACAGGGAAAGCAGCACCGCCATGCTGCAGGGACCCCCCTCTTCCTGGAAGGTGGGTGGGGGGTGAGTCACTAATCCCGGGCCTTCCACCACAGGCAGACACTGTGTAATTATATAAACAAACCCGGGAGAGGCGGTGACAGCGCACCCAGCGCCGCCGCAGACATTACCCGTAAGTACAATCTCCAGCGGCCCTGCCAGCTGACGGGGGGGGGGGGGGGGGGGGATGGACACCACTGCTTTCGTTTGAAATCTGCAGCCCTGCCATTCCCTGCTCGGAGAAAACGTCAGGCTCTCGTCTTAAAAATCTCTCCAGCTCCGGGTCCCTGAGAGAAAAATTAGGAGGAGGGGGGGAACCATCCGGCCCGTAGTTTTGAAAAAAAAAAAAAGAGGAAAGCTGCCCCAAACCCTTTTTCCCCAAAAGGCAATACACTTTACAGACGGAGAATGACAAATGATGGTGACAAAATCAGCTCTGGAGCTGGCAGCCACTACTGCCGGCCTGCGCTTTCAAGCTCGGGGTCTGCCTCCTCTCAAGGCCTCCCTCGTTTCTTCCCTTCAGACTGGAGTTTGTTAAAAGTCTCAGCCCCTTGAGCAGTTCAGGCATTTTGAGAACACCCCCCCCCCCCCCCTAAGGCGAGAGAAGCAGGAGGAGGGGATTAAATAAGGGAAGGTAAGAGGCAGGGAATGGCTGCAGGAGGAAAGGGGAGAGAGGTTCGGGGGGGGGGGGGCAGTCATGTGCATGTGGTGCGTGAGAGGGGGCTCGTAGTGCAGAGGAGAAAAAACTCTTTAGGGAAGGGAGTTTGCGACTTGGGCTGCATGCCAGGCACTGATGGCCATGAATATTATGATTTACCCAGCTACCAAACATGGGAGGAGGAAAAAAAATAAAGCCAAGAAAGGGCCAAATTGCAAAGCTGGCCTGGTGGCTCGGAGGCAGTGGTGTCCGCATCTTGGGTCAGATCTTCTGCAGAGGGTCAATGACCTCAGCCCTTGAGGAGGGAATGCAAGTCACCGCACAACAGTGACACCCAGTGGCCAGGCTGAGAACCTACGCCGAGCAGTGACTGGAGCAAGTGAGATAAGGAGGGGATAAGAGCTCTCCCCCCCCCCCCGAGAAACTGCAATGAAGGCTCCTGACATCCCAGCCCTAGTTCCAAGAGGGGCAGAAAAACTGCAAAAACCACGACCCCTTAAAATACAAGAGGTAAACTGATACTTTCAAGCCGCCCCAATTGCACACAGGCTCGGCTCTGGTGTTCCTCTGTTTATATAAGCAGCATATGCAAGTTGTCAAACCAAATAAGAGGTCACAAAGACTCACAGCACTGCAACAGCCTAGTCTTTCGCCCACAGTTGCTAACTGTCTCACTCATTTAAAAGCAAGCCACACCCCCTCTGTGCCAGGCACTATTTTAAAAACACCGCCCACCCGTTAGCAGTCTGGCATTTTGTGGACAAGTTCTTTACCGAAAGCCTACCACATCCTGCCCCCCTTCGTGTCCACGTCACATGCGCCTGAAAGGAATACGAAGAGATGCAACCACGGGGTCCTTTCCACGTGAAGAGAAGGAAAGATCCTGGCACACTCGCAGCCAGAGGGCGCCGCAGAGAGGACTGGAGGGACAGGGTAGAAGAGGCTCACCAGCGCAAGGCAGCAGGGTGGGAGAGGACTGCCACCGAGAGTGGGGTGGGATAGTGGAGGGGGGAGAAGACAGACAGCACTCCATGGAGCTGGTACAGCTGCTGGGGAAGAAATGCAGTGGTCTTACTCCCAGCCACTGGTATACCCTAAAAAACACAAAGGCACCGGAGGGCAGATGTGTGGGTACATGGGAGTGCATTCTCTCCCCACCCATGAGTAAGCGCCGGAAGGAGTGGATTTTGTGGCCTGCACCTTTCCAGTCTTGTCCTCGCTTCCTTCTGAACCAGTGGAGTGGGAGGTGCGGGCAGGTGGTCACAACCCCCCCTCACAAGTGAAAGTAACCCACAGCTCCCCCCCCCCCCTCCTGCTGATACAGGAGGCTCGGAGGGGCAGGCAGGGGAGTACCAGAGTCTCCAAGAAGAGCAGATTTCTAACGCCATTCACGCACAAGCAGGGCCGACCGGAACCGGATGACCCAGAGCCCCTTCTGCTGGCTCATTTTTAGCAGAAGAAAATTCAAGGTGCTCCTCAAATCACAGCTTGGAAACTCAGATGCACCTAATACTTTGGTAATTATTTTTCAGATAACACGTTTTCTTTTTTGGTATTAATTTTCATTCTTTTTATTCACAGAGTGGGAGGATGGAGTCAGAAAAACTACCTTTAAAGTAAAAAAAAATAAAGCTTTTTCAGCTGAGCTGAACTTCTAAAAGAAAAAAACCCATAAACCAAGAGTTTCTTAAAAAGGTAAACTATTTACCCAGGCCCTTGAAATTCGGCGATGCTCATCCCCCAGGTAACACTTCAAAGGCTCTGGAGCTGGGGCAGGAATCTGACGAGCCGAAGGCAGCGCCGGCTCCTGTGTCGTGCAAGTACATTTTGACAAATTAGCCTGACACAACTAAAGTAAATTGCTCACTGCCAGCCAGGGCGAGCAGCTGGCTCTGATTCAACAGCAAATACCAATCCCCCTGCAGAAAGCCGGACTACGGGTCCAGTGCATGAGGCTGGGAGCGGACTGGGCTGTCCTGACCAGCATGCGGCCCAGTTTTTGATCTGCGCTTAAATCAGGAAGACCGAATTCTATTTTGTAGAAGCAAAGGGATCCCCCCCCCCCGCCTGTTCAGATGTGGGAAAGACAAGCACAGGATAAAAACTGCCAAACAATGGGAGTCTAAGTATTCCCTGTTGGCAGGATTCTTCAAAAAAAAATTTGTCATGCATGCAAGTCAAATGATTACTTAAACAAGTTATAAATGGCTTGCTAAATGCGCTCGTGCGTTATTCATTCACTTCCACAAATATGCCACAAGAGTGACTTGCAGGGATGCCAAATGACTTAATAAAAAGGTGGGAGGCTTCAGGCCAGCCCTGACCACCCCCATCAGGATAGAGGGTGGGCCACTAACAGGCCAGGGTTTTCAGCGCATCTACAATTAATATGCATGAGATTTATTTGCATAAAATGGAGGCCGGGGCATGCAGATATCCTGAAAACCAGACTGGTTTCTAACACTCCAGGACTGGCATTGCCTGCCCTCGCAGGACACCTGGAACACCAAATTTCAAAATGATGCCAAGAAGGGACTCCAAATACCACAATCCATTTGAAAAAAAAGAGTCAAAAACCAGGACTGGCGGGAAAAAAAAAAGTCTCCCTCCTTGAGCTGTCACTAGGCAACGTGGCTTTTTAATCCATAGTAATATTCACCTCCCCTCCCTTCCAAATCTTGAGTGAGAAATGAAATGGGTGAAACAGGTTTCGAGCAAATTTAGGTTTCAGTCAGGACCCACTTAAACAAGATGTCTAAAAATCAAAAGCCCTGGCTGCGTTCTGCGCTGCGACACTCGGCAAGTGATTACACGCAGAGCCATGTGTGGTGAGGTTTCTACCGCCAGGACTCTATTGCAAAACAAAAAAGCTATTCAGTTTTACTAATGGGGAGGGGGACTTCTGGAACTGCCTGGATTTACCCCTCCGCATCACCATCTTCACTCCCGCCACGTGGCCGGACCATGAAACACTCTCCGGTCCAGCTTGCCTTTCAAAGCAGGGCCAACAAAGCCTCAATGCAACACAGAATGAGAGGTTAATCGCTGGTTCCTTTTCTTCTTGGAGGGGGGAGTGTTCAAAACAGCATTTTCTTTTAAAAAAAAGACATGCAATTCTGCATCCCTACTGCTTAGAACCATCGTCCCTGTCCCTGCATTTCAGGCATCCGTGGAGGCTGAGAGGAGAAAATCAGATTGGGATGACCACCCGAAGGGGGCGGTCTGAAAAGAATGGACAATATATATTTTTTTTTAAAGCTTGCTATCTCAGGAAGCACCCAGTGTCAGTCAATTGCTATATAGAGGGTCCACGTTCCCCTTAGGTAGAGTTAAAGTGCCCTCAGTGCAGCAGTCCACATGCAGCCCAGACCAGAAGCAGTCTGTAAGTATTCGCTGCAGAAAGCGTGAAAGCCTGCATATTTAGCATCACAAGAATAAGAACTTCCAAGTCCTGCAGACGTTTCCCCACCTCTATTTCTACACGGAACCATGGAAGCCTGCAGAGTTCTGCGGAAAGCGTTAGCAACTTATTTGTCCCGACGCATTGGGCGCCATTTTTCCCACAGCAAACCTGTGGTGGAGGGAGCAGGGGTGGGGGCCATCTCTGGAGGGGAAGCTGTCAAGTGTGCCACTCATGCACGGTGAGGAAAAAAAAAAACAAACATCTGCACATCTGTGCAGAAACGTCAGCAGCTTTGCATGCATGGCCTGCAGTCTGGGGGGAGAGCCTGCCCGCCGGCTTCCTGTGCAGAAACGTCAGCAGCTTTGCATGCATGGCCTGCAGTCTGGGGGGAGCCTGCCCGCCGGCTTCCTGTGCAGAAACGTCAGCAGCTTTGCATGCATGGCCTGCAGTCTGGGGGGAGCCTGCCCGCCGGCTTCCTGTGCAGAAACGTCAGCAGCTTTGCATGCATGGCCTGCAGTCTGGGGGGAGCCTGCCCGCCGGCTTCCTGTGCAGAAACGTCAGCAGCTTTGCATGCATGGCCTGCAGTCTGGGGGGGGGGAGCCTGCCCGCCGGCTTCCTGTGCAGAAACGTCAGCAGCTTTGCATGCATGGCCTGCAGTCTGGGGGGGGGGGGAGCCTGCCCGCCGGCTTCCTGTGCAGAAACGTCAGCAGCTTTGCATGCATGGCCTGCAGTCTGGGGGGGGGAGCCTGCCCGCCGGCTTCCTGTGCAGAAACGTCAGCAGCTTTGCATGCATGGCCTGCAGTCTGGGGGGGGGGGGGAGCCTGCCCGCCGGCTTCCTGTGCAGAAACGTCAGCAGCTTTGCATGCATGGCCTGCAGTCTCGGGGGAGCCTGCCCGCCGGCTTCCTGTGCAGAAACGCCAGCAGCTTTGCATGCATGGCCTGCAGTCTGGGGGGAGCCTGCCCGCCGGCTTCTACAAAAAACCTTGTCCCTTTCCGCCAGTTTCTGCATGAAAGGCTTCTAATCTCTGCAAACAAGGGCTAATGTAAGAGGGAAGCCTCCAGCTCCGCTCCGGAAGCACTGATTAAGCCTAAAAAACCTGCTACAACTGGGGGAAGAAGCCAAGTCCCACACAGGGAAGCAGATGAAACCCAGCTGGGGTGCTTGTGGGGAGGGGGACTTTCTCCACCGAGTTTGGATGCCAAAAAAAGATGATTTTTTTTTTCCTATCAAGGGCAGATGCTCCAGTTTCCTGGCCAAAAGAAAAGTAACAAATCTAATTCAACACGCTGTAAATAGTTATTTAGGCACCAAGGGCAGCTATGCACAAAAACCACAAAACAACAACAAGTGATAGAAAAAGAAAAAGTTAGATTTATCTCCAGCTGCATATGCAGAGCTCATGGAGGGGACGCTCCCAGTCACTTGGGGGCAAAAAGGTATCCAAGCACTGCTCCAGCTCCGCACCGAGTGGCTTCCTGCCAAAGTCATTGGTAAGTCTGGAGCAGATTTTGCACCGGAGCACACAGACGTTGCTACACCAGTCCCGAGTGAAGAAAGCTGCGCTTTTATGTCTTTGTCTCTTTTCTGCGCCGTGCACATACAAAAGTCGATAAAACCAGGGGAGGGGTCTTCAAGGTGACACGTTGTGCACCCTTGGGCATCTCCGTCAAAAGTTAACAGCACAGCCAAAAAAATGAAACCTGCGTTGCTTTAGGACTCATCTCTTCACCTCCTCCTGTTTTTGACACCATATTATACATTTAAAAAAAAAATACGACAAACCAGACCTGAAAGGAGGCATGTTCAAGGGGAACCAGATCCTGGAGGGTACTACAAGTGGCCAGAAATGAATATCGGGGGATAAGCAATCAAAAAGCAACCGTTCGGAACAAGCAACCTTACAGGCTGGAGGAATATAGCCTGGTAATTAGAGCAGGTGACTACGAACCAGGAAAAAACCACAGTTTAGATCCCACCAACTCTCACGTCCCGGAGCAGTCGCCATCGCCTTCCACTGCCTCGGGTACAAGCTTAGGAGCCTAAAGGTTCCCTCTCATTCTGCATCTATGGGGGGGAAAATGAGGCCCTGGGACTGTAAAGCCCCTGGGGACAGGGATCAATACCCCAAGCGTGATCTGCGCTGAAGTGACCGACCAGTCGCGAAAGGCAGAATCCCCCCAAAAAAATAAAATAAATAATGTTCTGGCTTCCCCCACAGCGGAAGGTGGGACCGACTCGTTTCACAGATGAAAACCGAAAGCAATCTGGCAAATAGTTTACCTATCACAAGAACACCCCTGCAATAACCTTCACCTCAGCAGTTAGATAAACTCCCATGAACCGGCACACGTGGTTTTTCTTTAGTTGTTTTTACAAAGGCTGCTCTCGAGGTGAAAGGGAAGGACTGAACAAGCCTGAACGCGGCTCGATGGAACAGATACCAGGGAGCCAGACATCCTAAACCAGGCATGCATGGTTAAATGCAAAGTCAAGCCAAACGGGCACATCTGAACTGCTTGGAGCTATATATTTTTTTTTGCTTCTTCTCATACCAGCTTGGCATTGCTTTTACCCTAATGATCCTCCTTTCTACAAGTCCAAACTGCAGGCAATACCTTTGTACTGGACTAACTCATGACATCTATGACCAGCTTCGGAGAGCAGTGTCCCTTCACGGGGGTCACGTAAGTAGAGAGCACGGTTACTCCGAGTTTGAACAAGACAGCTTGGCCCTAGTGTCTGTGCAGGCCATTACTGCTGGTCACCTCCATTAACCTCTCGCCCCCTTATCCAGAGCTGTAGCGACATGGACAGACCACCTCATGCCTAGCTGACTCTGTCCTGTTTAAACCCAGCGCAATGTCACCGTTTCCTCGCTGACAGTCCTGCCCATACACAGCGTAAAGACTCAGTGGTTACCCTGAGATGCGCTACATGTTTCTGCTGTTTCATCACGAGTGACAAAGCCTTCACACCAGCTTGTTCGTGGCCAACGAGAATACATCTTGTTTTTTTTAGATAGCTGGCAACCATTTGTTCCATGGGGCCAACCCATTCTAGCCCATATGACTGACCAATTTCACTCTCTCGTGAATAATTGCAGAGATGTCTCGCCTCACTTAGGATTAGCCCCTGTATGTCCAGTGCTGGATGAAGGGGGCAGGTAACCCTGGGGGAAATTCTGTGCTACCACAGAGCGCCGAACTTGTGCAGAATTTCCATTTTCTGGGCAGAATTTGGAATAGGCCCCAGCGTGCCACGAGCTGAGCCCATCTCGTTCATAGCAAAGATGGAGGGGCAAGTCTCGGTGTGCCACGAATAAAGCAGGCCCGGTGAGAGCGTCTGTGCGGAGATTGCGAAGGAATGTTTTGTGAGATTGGGAGCCCGCGTGTATGATAAAGGGGGTGGGGGTACGAGAGTGCACCAGTGTGCGGGGGGGGGGGGGGGCACCAGCCAGTGTGCTGATATGCATGAGAGAAAGCTTTATGAGGGGGTGTGTATTAAGAGATGTGCATTCGTTTTTTCCAAACTGGAAAATTTCAACGAAATTGTCCAATTCGGCATGTTTCAGGGAGCCCGAAAAATGATTGGGGTTTTCCCATTTTTTCACGAAAATTTGTTTTTTGGATTAGTGCATGCTAACAAAATGATTTTTCGCGAAAAAAACACCAGAAAAGCAAAAAACCATTTCCTGCGGCGGCCGAAAAATGAGGAACACAAAAAACGATTCACATCTCTAGTGTATGTGCACTAGAGAGGGAGCACTGAGAGAGGGGACAAACTACAGGAGATGGGGGTGAGCCTAGCAGGGAAGGGTGGAAGGACATTCTTACAATATACTTCTAAGGAAATTCTGCTCAAAATGTTTAACTCTGCATCTAACTTTTTTCTGTATTACATTTTAAGTTACTGACAGATGGTCATGTAACATGTTATTTTGACCAATGTAAAGTAAAAATTTTCAGTTTTGAGAGGAAGTAACTTTTGAAACTTCAACCCAATGAGCTAATGGCCTACAAAAAAGGTCAGTCTTGCTCATGGTTGGGTCGCATCTTTCCTGCTGAATACCACACTGTTGAGTTTTGTGGTCACCAGAGAAGGAAAACCTTATTTAAAATAAACTCCCTTTATCTCTTCCAATGAGAATGCTATTTTGCAGGTGAGCCAAAACTGCTTTGCCCTTCAGATCTAGTTGAGGAGTGACCAACTCTGGTCCTTGAGAGCTACAAACAGGCCATGCTTTCAGGATATCCACAATGAATATGCATGACAGATTTGCATACAGTGGTTGCAGTGCATGCAGCCGTCATGAATATTGTGAATATCCTGAAAACCTGTTTGTGGCTGTTGAGGACCGGAGTTGGTCACCCCTAAGTTTTTCATTGCCTTCTGTTTTTTTCTATCAAATCCTGCCTTATGTTACTCTGCCCCCAATACAAACCATTAATTTGCATGCAAGACAAAACCACCGGTGGTAAAGTGACTTTGAAAAGGGGGAATAAGTTATCAAGCCACTCCCATTCTTCCTTCTGATTTGCAAGTCATACATAGCCAGGGTGGCAAGCCCGAACCCTGCACGGCTTCCAGAGAAAAATGAGGCGCCCTGCTGGGACACGTTCGGGAACACGTTTCACCAATCTGCAGTGACACAACACTCTTCTGCCACACAGATCTCAGATGCAACCATCTGCTTTGTAAAAAACATCTGCAGAAAGGTTCCCCCTCTAGTTAAGACAGCAGGCTGTACAAATATATCTGCACGCAAGAGCTGGGCAGCGTATACATGATGGCCCATCATCACTGTGCTTCCTTTCACTCGGTTTAACTTGCCAGAATCTTGATTGTTGCTTCACGTGATGCTAACGATGCACAAGAGAAGATACAGGAAAAAACTCAAGTTACACAAGCAGATACAATGTCTGAACACGACTATCAACAGCAAGTCATGCTTAAAAAATAAGCAAGGGTCAGATCTGAAAGTTAAGAGGACCTGCTGTTATCAAACAGTGTGGGCAGCCTATTGATTTAGGTAGTGGCTCCGAGGTTTAGTCATACACCAGGCTGTTTGGTTCCTCCCTATCAAATGGTCTTATGAATTTTTGTTGCAATTAAAAACTCATTTTGGCTTCTCAAAATTATAAATCTCTTTACTGAAATAAACATATCCATAAAAAGAGCTCTATTGTGCGAAATCCATTTCAAAAATATCACCCCAGCATATTATTCTCTTCATCTCAAAAGTTTAAAAGAAAGGCACTTAGCTTTTAAAGCTCCAAAACGGCATTGATCTTAGAACGTGAATCTTCCAATGTATCGCACCAGTCTAGGCTGGGAATAAAAAAAGTAGGGATGTGCAAGGAAAAAAAAATGCATTTTTTGTTTTTCAGTTTGTTTTCAGGACGTTTAATCACGCCAAATTTTGATTCGTGGATTGCTTGATTGGTTTCACTCATGTGAAAAAAAACACGAGTTAAGCAATTAAAAATCCCAGAACAGCCAAAAAAAAAATGAGCTAGCCTTCCCTCCCACCCTCCGGGGAAAGATGCTGAGGCCAGGATCCCCCCCATCCCCCACTGGTCCGGTGGGGGATCTGCCGGCTTGGACTAGGCTAAAACCTCAGACTTGTGTAGGCCGAGGCAGATTGCAACCTGGAGGCCTCAGCCCCTAGACTCAGGCCTCGGCACCAAGAGCTGGATGCTCCTCAATTTCTTTCCAAACCACAATGTTCGCATCCGCTGGGAGTCACACCAGAGTTAACTGTGCTATGGTCATCCCAGTGGACGGTGCCACTTTAATGTATGGCAATTGTTAGGTTACGGTCTTGGACTAAGGCCCTGGCTTCCAGCCTAGATCTGGGCCCCGTGCATTTCTTTAAAATGAACCAATAAGGTTAGTTTCATTCGGGGGGGCAGCCCCCCACCCCAATTTGGTTCAGAGCCCCCTGAATGAAACAAATTAACCTTATTCGTCGTGTTTTGCACTTTCGTTTTATAAACAAATGCACATCCCTAATAAGAAGGGCAGTGTTTTTGACAATCTCTGATCGTCTGCTTCAGGGGTCACTCAGGTACTATCTTGCTGCGTGACACTGGGAACAGCTCCAGAGTGATTTATGGATCCAGGACTGCTTTTCTGTGGCAGTGTGTGCACGCTAGACCTCATCTTTTAAACTGTGCCTCCTGTCTAAACAAACAGAAGCAGACTAGGGCCTCTTTATGCACTACTGGGTTAAAGCCTGCACCGGCTCCGAAAGATGCATTTCCTACCATTCTTTCGGAGCCTGTTCCGGGGGTACGGGGGCCTTTCGGAGGGTTCTGATGGGTTCTAAAGGATTCCAAAGGGTGTGAGGGAGATCCCTTAAGATGATTCTATTTCTTTAAGATGAGGGGGCCAGGAGGGGGCCACTGGACCCTGGCACACCAACCAAAGACTCACTTTTTTATTTAAGTGGTATGGCATGTTTTGGGGGGAGTCAGGAGGGTGGAGGAGTTTGGCTGGGGACCCTGCTAAGTTTTTTTTTTATATATAAAGGTGGGGCAGGATTAGACTTTTGTGCAGGTTTTAAGCTAATGACAGGTAACATTGGCCACGGGATTTGAAAAATAAAGTTTAGCACACTTTTTGCTTATGGTCTACCATCTCATTATCTTACTGCATCCTTGCAGGACCGCTCATTCTAGCATGCATGTAAATAAAATCCATGCTAAAATCTAACTGATTTTAGCCATGAGTTTTACTACACCTTCCCTATTCAGGCCAATGCACTACTCTGCGCTAGCCAGAGCAGACTGGTTAACCCCGTGGTTGGACGTGCGTCCATCACCCCCTGATGCAATAAGTGGGATCAGCGTGTCCAAACCAGTGGGTAGCTCATAGCACTCACCACATGGAAATGCCACGTTGATCAAGCAATTAGCTCGTACCCCCTTACATAAAAAGTAACCATGCGCCCACCATGTGCATTTTAACCTTCAGAACTTAACGCCAGCCCCGGAGCTGGCATTAAGTCTTGAGCGCCAAAAGTTGAACAGAAAAACCAGAAAATACTGCTTTTCTGTGGTTCCTCTTGACTAATATTGTGCCTAAGTGGGAGAGACCACAGAAAGCAGCAACGTGGAAAAAAAAAATAGACAAATTTGAGCACCTGTTTTCCTAACCTGCACAGACACTTCCCCAGGATGCCCAATGCTGAGGTAGCACTAGGGATGCACTCTTTCCCCAGTCCCTCATTTCTAACACAGCAGTTCGTTAGCCTACTGCACTGCGTGCCCGAGAGGGGTGGATGGGCACGCATTAGGCAAGCTTGAGTGCCTGTTTCCCCCCACACACACAGATATTGCATGGGCCTGATTGTCTTTAAACGATGGTATCTCTTAACAGCTTTTGGTTTGTGGAAGGAAGGGTAGGAGATGTGACTTGTGATTATCTGAAGCAGCTTCCTTTTATCAGTAATCAAGAATCTGTAACCTGATGAGCTGCCCAAGCTGCCCTTTCATGCAGGCCCCCACTGCCCGGGGCCAAGACACTGGTCTGAGGGACAGGCTGGTCCCTGCTCTCAAGCTGCCCTCGGTAAGTCATGCCAGATACTCTCTACCAGTGACAATTCTCTTAGCAAAGGTGCCAGCCACTCTGACTGCAGTGAGGAAAAGAGAAAATCTACCCGACTGGAAAAAGCTTCCAGGACGACCTGGCAGAAGTCAGCACTGCTCCATCCCCTTCAACTCTGCCCTCTTCCCATCCTCGTCCTGTTCTCCATCAACCAAGCTCACCTCTGGCCTGAATGTTCACACTGCTTTCTTCGGACCAGGCTGGGTAGTTTTGCAGGCTATGTCCTCCTGAGGTCCCATCCTTCAAACTAATTTCTTCACGCTGTGTCAACATGCCCCCAACCTTCATGCAGCCCTCTGCAGGCTACAGCAGGGTAAGCTCAGTCACTCTTTGCAGGATACTCCCCTCTCGTTGCCTTCTGCACACTGGGCCCAGGTGGCCCGACTTACAAGCACTAGCCTAGTTGCTCTGTTGCCCAGCCTGTAGGGGACTACTCTGCCCCTCACTGGCTTGTTAATGAAAATCGATTTTTAGCAATTACCGCTATAATATGGGCAGAAGTAAAAACCTCCCATGGACCTTATGTGCTGATACAAAAACAGAACAAAACATGACTTTCCATCTCCTACAGAAAACCCAAATGTGTTCCGATGGACAGCCAACTAGGAAGCTGCAAAGCTAAACCTGCTCCCGTTTCTTTTGCAGTAATAAGGAAGCACTCCAAAGCCCATGACAGTTCACAGCCTCTCAAAGTACCAAGCAGGACAGCCTGTGCCCGCCGTGCCCTACATAATCGCTGGGCACCACACACTCTGCTTTACAGCCGGCTGCCTGAATTAGCTCTGACAGTAGCTCTTTAACCGCATCTGCATTGCCTCCCTGCCTCATCCTATGAAATCTGTGCTGTAAGAACGTCACAGCTGCCCCGATGCCTGTCCAACATAAGTCTTCGCCTACAGGACTATCTAGATCTGAGTTTTAGAGACCAGTTTAAAAAAAAATATGCAAGTTTACTCCTCTGAAATAAGGGCTGGTTTGTGAAGTCAATTTTTGCATCTGTATCACAGCAGTTTAAAATAATCTCCAGCAGAAGCCTGCTGGGCATATAAGCCTCCCTGAAGGAGAAAAAAAAACAATGAACTGTGTGCTGCCTTTCACATTCACAAAGCGGAGGAGAGTCTGAAATTAGGGAGGCAGAGAGCAAACTAAAAAACAGTGCAACTGCTAAACACAGTACAGACAGGGGCAGCGCACAGAGTGCCCGGTTCTACGGCACAGTGCATGCAGCATTACACCACCATAACCTCTCAGGGGGGGGGGGGGGGGAATTGGGCCTCTGCCAATTTAGGATACCTTGCATTGTGCGCTTGGGACCACACAAGGAATGTGCCCAATTATTTGATCGTATTTAGCACACACCCGCGTCCCAGAGCCAGGCAAGGTACAAAAACATCAGTAACGTGACGTAACAGGCTTGCCATACTGAGGGGGGAGGGGGTCCATCAAGCCCAGCATCCTGCTTCCAACAGTGACCAATGCAGGTCACTAGTACCTACCTGGTAGGATCCCAAACAGTGGAGAGGTCCCAAGCTAACTAACGCCCAAGGATAAGTAATGGCTTTCCTCAAGTCTCCCTGGTTAGTTTATGAACTTCTCCAGGAACTCGTCCAAACTTTTTTTTTAACCCGGCTCTGCTAGCTGCCTTTACCACAACCTCTGGCAATGAATTCCAAGACAAAACAAAGATACATAGAGCAAATAAAACCACACTAAAAACTAGAAGAACAAAACCCGACACAGTGACTCAAACATACAGACAAAAAAAGAAAACCCCCAGTTACTAGTTTCCTAAAGAGCAGACAAATCAAGACATGAGGGGCAGAACAGGAAGATGCCCATTTCCTGGCATACCCCAGCTGGACCCTTTAAAAACGAGGGGCTCCTTCAGGACAAAACCCTGCGAGGAGCCAAGTAAACATGCAAGCGTGCATAATCCCCAATGGGTTTGTACATAAATGGTGACCCCCCCCCCCCCAAAAGGCTTGGATCGTCAAACAAGGGATTTTAAGCCATGAACGAAAAGCACAGGCAACCAACGTAATTTGGCAAGAACCTGGGATAAAGCTTCCCCATCACTGCAGCCAACAGACTTTTTTTTTTAATTAACTGGAAACAGCAAACATTTAGATGGTAACCCAGTCAAAGGGGAAGCACAAAAGGCAAGTCTGGTAGTAATCAATGCACGGACTATTTCGATAAAACCCACTTTGTGCAGGAAAGGCAGAAGCTGTTTCAAGGACGCGCACGGGCATAAAGCCGAATTTACATATTTATATGAATGTGAATGGACCACAGCCAGGTGCTACTGCTCACAAGTTTCAAACTTGTGCTAACTCACCCCCTTTTTTTTTTGGCATCTGTCACGGCCTGTCTAATGCACACGCATGCATTTTTCTTTTTAAGTTAAATTAATTCTGATAAGACTTCACATTTCTGCCCTGCCAGAAATTTGCATGCTACTCTCAATAGAGTCTAGAGAAAACTCCCAACTCTTGAGCACCAAATGTAACTTCTATGCAATTACCCTGCATGTTACTTAATAAATTAAGTCTTAATACACAAGGCTCCCTGCCAGAAAAAAAAGAAAATTAGGGTTTGCCTTCACTATCTGCAAGATGTTCCCAAGCTGTCTGTTTTTCCCGGCTTGCAATAATTTGCCAGAGGGGTTAGCGCGATCTGCTACACTCGGCTTTGATGTTAATTACTCATCTATGTTAGATCACTAATTAGTTTATGTAATCGGACGTTTTCCAAGGGCAACCTGCCTCTAGTAGCGCTAGAGGAATAAACGGGAGCAGATTGTTGCTGCTACCGACAACGAGAAAGCGAGACCAGACGCAAAGAATACAACTTTGCAGGGATGGAGTGGGGGAGTTTAGAGCTTAAAAGGAGGTCTGGAGGACCCATAGTCCCGGCTCTACCCTGTGGGTCGCCCCCCATCTGCTCTCTGCCTATACGGCCCATTAAAAAAAAAAAACCAGACATTATAAAGCATCATATAAATATCAAAGTGCTAGCTCCTTGGGTTTCTAGAGTCCTCCAAGTCACGTCCGAGGATCTTATTTCCTTCTTGCCCTAAACTTTATTTTACCGTTTGACACGTTAAGAAAAAAAGGTTACGTACTATGGTCACACACCCGCTTCCCCCCCCCCCCCCCAAACCCTAATGCTAGGTTGCACTGTTATGATCACACATTAAGTGATAAAAGTCGCCCTCCAGCCCCAAATCTGCCCCGCCCCCAAATTATGCAGATATTTGATGCTGGGCGTGGCTAGGTAGGAGGCGCTCCCCCAAAAGGAATAAAAAAAAACTTTAGACGCGGCACACCTCCTCAGGAATGAAATATACAATTTAAAGGATTTTTCTTTGCATCACCTGCTAACGCAATTATGCTCGGAAAAATCAATAACTAATTCGCTCCCGTGCGTAACGAAATCCACCCCCGGGGCGGCTGCACGCGTGCTGTCGATTGCATTAGTTCTGGCATTGCGCGTTATGAAGGCCGGGGGGGGGATTAAGATCATCCCTCACACCTCAAACTGCTCACAAAAGCTCTGCCTTACTTTTGCAGCCCCGCCGTTCTCACAAAACCCGAAAAAGAAGAGGAAGGTTCTCTCCCCTTTTGGGGTCTACGGGAAAAAAAAAATACGTGGTGCATAGGCCCCCTAAGAGTTTCCATCGCCCCGAAAAATTAAAAATCCGTCACATTCAGGAGCGTCTCTTTACGTTAAGGTCGGCACCGGATTCAACACCCGATCGGGACCGCTGCCCACATCCCTTAAGAGAAAAAGGCTCCGTCAAAGCAGCTTCGGGTGACCAGGAGTCTCCGGTAAAAGGAAAGCGAGCTTGCAGCTCACTCCCTGCTCCCTCAGATGCGTTAAGTAAGGAGCGTGCGAGCGTCCCCCCGTCCCCCCCCAAATAAATCGGGCAGAGACAGCTCCCCTTATTCAGACAGAGACCCATGCTTTGGCGGCCGATTTCCGGGAGCGACTGCCTTGCTGCAGAAAGCATCGCTCGCTTTGGCTAAAAATATATTTCTTCTTGCCCCAACACAACTTTCTCGGGTCTCTCTTTCCACGGATTCGTGTAGAGGGGGCCACAAGCAGGAAGGAGCCCGTGAAATCAAAGCCCCGGGATTCCGGACGCAGGGCTGGAGGCGGGCCGGGCGGGCGGACACAAAGCTTGCAGCTGCCGATCGGATTACATGCAACCGTGGCAATTCCGGGTCCTGCGGGGAGCCGGGAGGACAGGAAAAAAAAAAAAAAAAAAAAAAAGAGGGAGGAAGCGCCCGGCGAGCAGGCAGCGCACGTACAAACGGCATCAGCCTCTCCGAAAGGGGCTTCCCGTCACAGCCACTCCCGCCAGCGACTCCAGTCCCCCCCCCTGCTCAAATCCAGACGGGAGCGAAGCGCTCCCCGGTCTGCACGTTTCCCCCGCCCGCTTAATATGGATTTGAACTGCGCGGCTACGGACTCTTAACGCACACTTATTTATTTAGTGGACACATCAGCAGATGTGGTCCCGCGTGGCCTTAAGCGCCCCAGCGCGTCCAGATGTGCAAGCATGCAAAAAACGGAGAAAGTTTAGGCTGCGTCCTCCCATCCAAAGTAAAAAAAAAAAAAAAAAAAAAGTCTCCAGGCAGCCCCATTACATTCAAGCACATTAAAAGAGAAAAAAAAATGAGAAGCGGGGGAAGTGACCAGCCGGTGCTAAAAAAAACTTCAGCTCCTGACCCAAATAGCATCAAAGCGGGGTCTGAGAACGGCAAAAGCAGCCCCAGACACGCGAAGCGCCGCGGGAACAAAATGCGATCGGAAGAGCGCGTCCTCCGCGCGCCCGCAGCGCTTTTGTGCCCCGGAGGGAGCTCGCGCAGCGCAAGAGAAAGAGGGGGGGAGGGGGCGATCGAGGTGGCTACCTGAGATCAGCCGGGCCGGGCGCCCCGCTGCGATCCTTGCGGAGAGATGAAGCGGAGCCGCTCCGGGAACGAAGCCTCTCGGCACGTTTAGTCGTCCTCCTCCGCCTCCCGATCGCGCACCTTCTCGTCTTCCTTTTGTCTCTCCTCCTCGTGGTCAGCGGGGGCCGCCAGCAGCAGCAGCGCCGGCTGGCTCGCCTTTTATCAGCTCCCCCCCCCGGTCCTTCTGCATTCCCCAACACGGTAACCCCGCCCCCGGCCAGGCACAGCCCGGCTCGGGGGGCGTCTCCCGGGGGTGGGGGTGAGCGCTCCTGCTCCGCCCCTGCTGCCGAGGCACCGCCTGCTAACAGCCGGCCCGGAGGGGGTGGGGGAGGAGGGCGGGGAACGAGAAACGAAGTGGGGGAATTACCGCTGCTGTCTGGCGCCTGCGGTGCAAGGGGGCTGCGCCGGAGAGAGTGCGGTCGGGCCCCTCACGCTCCTTATCTGCCCGCATACTCCGTTTCCGTGCACAACGTATTCTTCGGGGGGGGATTTAGCATAACAAATTCTGCGCCCGATATTTTGATTTATTTACTTGATTTAGGTTCTGCCTTTCAGGCACTTCAAAGCAGAATTATATTCACATTCTGCAGACTTTATTTGTTTAAAGAGCTATGCAATCATCGCCTTTGAGTAATATTTCATTCATAATACAATACAGAAAAAATGTTATTACTCAAAGATGCAGAATGTTCCCATCCTAAGGCCTGGCCCCCTCTCCCCCACGCTGCTGTTTCCTTCTCTCAGAGTCAACCTACTGCTTTCCCCTGCCCCAGCTCAACCCTCCCCAGCTCTCTCTTTTTGTCCCGAAGCCCTCCTTAAGCTCGATCTCTCTCTTTCCTCAAGTCAACCCCCAGTTCCCCCCCCCTCCCCCACCAATTCTATCGTTCCCCTTCATTTTTATGTGCCCCAGATTTAAACCCCCCTTCCTTACTCCCTTCACCCCTCAGAAAGACTCTTCACTTTCTCCCTCTTTCCCCTTTCCCCACCCCCCAGCATGACCCCCAGCTGTCTCCTCTGACACCACTCCACTTTTCTCTCGCTCTCTCTCTCTACCCCCACCAGACCCCTCCCCACTCAGCAAATGCCCTCAGCATTCTGTTTCCCCATATCCCAGCTCTCTCTCTGCCCACCCTCCAGCAAGGCACCCCCCGCCCCCCCCCCCCCCCGCTTTATCTCTCTGCCCCTCCCCCTCCCCCTCCAGCTCTCTCTCTCTCTCTCTCTCTGCCTTAGACTCAAATCCCCTCCCCTCACTTCTCTCTCTTTTTCCCCATCCCCAGCTTTCTTTCTACCCTTCCAGGCTAAAACCTCTCTCCCAGCAAGACACCCCCCACTCCCCCAGCTTTCTCTCTCTGCTTCCCTCCCCCCCCCCCCCCCCCAGTTTTCTTTTTTTGCCCCTCGCTTTCCCAGGCTTGACTCCCCCACCCCCTTCTCCAACTATCTCTCTGCTCTCCCAGCTCTCTCTCTTCCCTTCTTCTACCCCCTCAAGCTCCTCTCACCCTTACCGATCCCTTCTCTGTCGGCCATGCGGTCAGATTCCCCACTGCGGTCGCAGCCTCTCTGGGCCCGCGCGGGCTGGCGACTGCGGCCACAGCCTCCTCTGCCTTCCGGCTTGCGCGGCTGCCCAGGCCAGTGCTGACACTTCCTCCTTTTGGCCTGCACTCTTACAGTAGCTCCGGGCATTTGTGCTGAATTTGCATGGCAAACACAGAAATCTGCAGGGGAGGGGAATTTTATTGAAAATTCTATTGAAACAGTGCAGCACAGAATTCCCCCAGGGGTATGGAGTGCAGAGAACAATTAGCTGCTCTGCTGTTCCATAATTTAAGATTATGTGGCTAAGGATGATTTAATTTTATTAACTTAGCTTCCATTTAGTTTTAAATGATGTTAATTCTATATTATGGTTTTTACATTGTGCATTCACTGCTCTCTACCTTGCTCTGAGCTTCTGAAGGAAAAGTGGGTGAGAATAATGATACAATTCTAGGCCTTCAAAATATCAGATTGCTTGGCTTCGTTGCGTCCTCTTTGGATCCTTTTCCTAACTTTCTTTTTTCCTATCCTAGGGGCCACAACCCCTTGTTCTATACGGGGATCAGCGCATCCAAAACACGCGTCCAATCCCCCGTGAAACTAATAGCGCCCATCACGTGCAAATGCATGTTGATGAGGCTGTGAGCAGGTCTCCCCAAATCCAAAAAAAATAAAAAATGTGTGCCCGACCTGCAACGTATTTATGCTCAGAAATTAACGCCTACCCAGTGGTGCGATATTAGGACCAAAAGGACCAAAATGTTTTTTAAAAAACTGCCGCGGTCAGGTTAGGAAAAGGGAGGTTCAATTAATGAGCGTCTGTTTCCCTAATCCACTGACTGCTACCTCTCTTGGCCGCCCGCTGCTGTGGAGGTGCTAGGGGCGCACATTTGTCCCGATCGCCTCCTTGGCAGTGTGACCCCTCGTATAAATATTTATTGCGTGCAGAGGAGAGGCGGCTGGGCGCGCGTTAGGAAAGTGGGCGTCCAACACTCAGCACCCGTTTTCCGCCCAGATTCATTGCATCCGTCCCCTAATAAAATTTCTTTCTTATCTGTTCAAGCAGCAGCAGCAGCAGTGGGGATCTGACCACATAGGCGTCAAGAGAAGGGAGCAGTAGGGGGGGGGGGGGAGGGAATTGAATTCAGAGGACAACCATGACGGGCTGTGACTTTTACGGACTGGGGTACTGATACGCAATCATAAGGGGAAAAGCACAGGACTGCTTCTGCGGCCAAGTCCATAAGCACAGCACGACAAGCAGCACTGTCTGAATTTTCCAGGCGGCTCATCACCCAGTCACAACGTTGCTAGCAGTAATTTTTTATGGGTTATCATAAGGCTTGGGGATAAGTGCAGGGAGCCACAGTTGCTACCCTTAAGAGAAACACAAGGGTAACCTGCACAGAGTAGCAGATACCGTCCTTAACAATAACACGGGGGTAACCCGCACGGAGTGGTAGATACTGTCCTTAACAATAACACGGGGGTAACCCGCACGGAGTGGTAGATACTGTCCTTAACAATAACACGGGGGTAACCCGTCGGAGTGGCAGATACTGTCCTTAACAATAACACGGGAGTAACCCGCACAGAGTGGCAGATACTGTCCTTAACAATAACACGGGGGTAACCCGCACGGAGTGGCAGATACTGTCCTTAACAATAACACGGGGGTAACCCGCACGGAGTGGCAGATACTGTCCTTAACAATAACACGGGGGTAACCCGCACGGAGTGGCAGATACCGTCCTTAACAATAACACGGGGGTAACCCGCACGGAGTGGCAGATACCGTCCTTAACAATAACACGGGAGTAACCCGCACGGAGTGGCAGATACTGTCCTTAACAATAACACGGGGGTAACCCGCACGGAGTGGTAGATACTGTCCTTAACAATAACACGGGGGTAACCCGCACTGAGTGGTAGATACTGTCCTTAACAATAACACGGGGGTAACCCGCACGGAGTGGCAGATACTGTCCTTAACAATAACACGGGAGTAACCCGCACGGAGTGGTAGATACTGTCCTTAACAATAACACGGGGGTAACCCGCACAGAGTGGCAGATACTGTCCTTAACAATAACACGGGAGTAACCCGCACAGAGTGGCAGATACTGTCCTTAACAATAACACGGGGGTAACCTGCACAGAATGGCAGATACCGTCCTTAACAATAACGCGGGGGTAACTTGCACAGAATGGCAGATACCGTCTTTAACAATAACACGGGGGTAACCTGCACAGAGTGGCAGATACCTTCCTTAACAATAACAGGGGGGTAACCTGCACAGAGTGGCAGATACTGACCTTAACAATAACACGGGGGTAACCTGCACAGAGTGGCAGATACCGTCCTTAACAATAACACGGGGGTAACTTGCACAGAGTGGCAGATACCGTCCTTAACAATAACACGGGGGTAACTTGCACAGAGTGGCAGATACCGTCCTTAACAATAACACGGGGTAACCTGCACAGAGTGGCAGATACCGTCCTTAACAATAACACGGGGGTAACCCGCACAGAGTGGCAGATACCGTCCTTAACAATAACGCGGGGGTAACCCGCACAGAGTGGCAGATACCGTCCTTAACAATAACACGGGAGTAACCCGCACAGAGTGGCAGATACTGTCCTTAACAATAACACGGGGGTAACCTGCACAGAGTGGCAGATAGATACTGTCCTTAACAATAACACGGGGGTAACCTGCACAGAGTGGCAGATAGATACTGTCCTTAACAATAACACGGGGGTAACCTGCACAGAGTGGCAGATACCGTCCTTAACACTAACGCGGGGGTAACCTGCACAGAGTGGCAGATACCGTCCTTAACAATAACACGGGGGTAACTTGCACAGAATGGCAGATACCGTCCTTAACAATAACACGGGGGTAACCTGCACAGAGTGGCAGATACCTTCCTTAACAATAACAGGGGGGTAACCTGCACAGAGTGGCAGATACCGTCCTTAACAATAACACGGGGGTAACCTGCACAGAGTGGCAGATACCGTCCTTAACAATAACGCGGGGGTAACCTGCACAGAGTGGCAGATACCGTCCTTAACAATAACACGGGGGTAACCTGCACAGAGTGGCAGATACCTTCCTTAACAATAACAGGGGGGTAACCTGCACAGAGTGGCAGATACCGTCCTTAACAATAACACGGGGGTAACCTGCACAGAGTGGCAGATACCGTCCTTAACAATAACGGGGGGGGTAACCTGCACAGAGTGGCAGATACTGTCCTTAACAATAACGCGGGGGTAACCTGCACAGAGTGGCAGATAGATACCGTCCTTAACAATAACACGGGGGTAACCTGCACAGAGTGGCAGATACTGTCCTTAACAATAACGCGGGGGTAACCTGCACAGAGTGGCAGATAGATACTGTCCTTAACAATAACACGGGGTTAACCTGCACAGAGTGGCAGACACTACCTTCAGAGACTTGCTGGGCAGACCGGATGGACCATTTAGTCCTGTCCTGCCATCATTATTATGCTATTACTATGTTTTTGGAATAAATATAGTTGTGTGGAGGCTGGACTTAAAATAAAGAGGAATTTGGGAGGGTGGTGCCCGTCCCTTGTGGTTTGGGGTGGTTGGACTGTGGAAGAAGGAAGCGTGCATATTGGTGTGATAGTGTGAATGTAATGTCTACGATTTCCTTTTAAAATATTGGCGGGAAGATTGGGAGGTGTAATAGGCTGAGAAACTGTTGCTCTCACCCGAACATAAGGCAGCGCTTCCTGTGGCTGCTGCATCCCTTGAATTCTGATCTCCCCATGCTATACCTGTTATTAGTGCTCGGCTGATTTGAACGTGATGGTGGGTCTCTGCTTACGTTTTATTTGTGCCAACGCTGAAGGGAGCCGGGACTCATGAAGGGGCAAGGAAGGTGTCCTGCCTGTCCAGTCAACAGAAAAGTTGTGAACTACCCCTGCCCCCCCCCCCCACCCCCCACTATCTGCATGACCTGACTTCTGAATCCACTAAATACATTTGGGAGAAAGACCCTTCGGCCATCATTTTAGGTACTCCTGGATGGGGTTGCATGTAACAAATAGTTTGTTTTACTCTTCTGCTTTTATTATGGCGAGCTCAAGTGTTTCTCTGGCTTTATCCTTCGTCTTTCACTTGTTAGGTTTATACGTTTTGGATTTTATACCACTGTGTATCTTAATGTTCCCGATCGTATGCTGCTTTGAGATGAATTGAACTTGGAAACACAGCGCATTTATATTTGTAAATTAAATTAAATGCTAAAGCAAAATGCTTCATGAACATTAATAATGTCAGCCCCCTACTTTTGCGTTAGAGGTTCAAATTCAACCTCCTCCAACTCATTTATTTTTATATATGTGGCAGATCCTCCCAGTTGGGCCACTAGATGTCATCGTCCCTATCCTTAGAACACACTATGGGGCGGATTTTAAGAGCCCTGCTCGCGTAAATCCGCCCGGATTTACGCGAGCAGGGCCCTGCGTGCCGGTGCGCCTATGTTCAATAGGCCTACCGGCGCGCGCAGAGCCCCGGGACTCGCGTAAGTCCCGGGGTTTTCCGAGGGGGGCGTGTCGGGGGCGGGGCCGAGCAGCGCGCCGTTTTCGGGGCGGGACGCGGCATTTCGGGGGCGGGCCCGGGGGCGTGGCCGCACCCTCCGGAACCGCCCCCGGGTTGCGTCTAGGCGCGCCAGCGGGATTTACTTCTCCTTCTGGGAGGCGTAAATCCCCCAACAAAGGTAGGGGGGGGGGTTTAGACAGGGCCGGGGGGGTGGGTTAGGTAGAGGAAGGGAGGGGAAGGTGAGGGGAGGGCGTTAGCGAATTCCCTCCGAGGCCGCTCCGATTTCGGAGCGGCCTTGGAGGGAATGGCGGCAGGCTGCGCGGCTCGGCGCGCACCGGCTACACGGAATAGGCAGCCTTGCGCGCGCGCTGATCCAGGATTTTAGCGGCTACGCGCGTATCTACTAAAATCCCGCGTACTTTTGTTTGCACCTGGAGCGCCAACAAAAGTACACGAACGCGCCGTTTTTGTAAATCTACCCCTTATCATTCCACCATAAGTATAGAGGAATGATGAGCCGCAACAAAAAAAAAGGGGCGGGGGCAATAGTGAGCAGGCGGCCACATCGCGGCGGCGCGTTTTCGCCCACCATGGTTGCGGTCCGCGCCGCACACTATGGCCCCCCATAGCGCCAATGAAATAGCTCAATGTTTGGGTTATCTCCATGCCTGTTAAACGGAAACAGATATTACAATGGGCTAAAAGTAATAAAGCGCAGATTTTGTTTCTGCAGGAAACACATCTCACCCAATGCTGAGCATGAGAAGTTAAAAAGCGGGTGGGGTTGGCAATATTTACAATAAAACCTCTACAAATGCTACAAAACGCCACAGCAAGACTTATCGCAAACACCTGTAAACATGAACATATCACCCCCATGCTTAGAGACCTCCATTGGCCCCCCATCCCCTCCCGCATTCACTACAAGACCTTGACCATAGTACACAGGTCTATTCATGCCCACAACTCCAAATGGTTAGACATTCCTTTCAACTCTCCCCAATCCACCTGACCCACCAGAACTGCAAACAAGGGCACCCTACTTGTACCCTCACTGAAAATAGCCCATCTTTCCTCCACACGCGACCGTGCCTTTTCAATTGCTGGTCCCGACCTCTGGAACTCCCTGCCACCCAACCTGCGTCTTGAACCGTGCACGATTAAATTTAAAAAGTATCTAAAAACCTGGTTATTTACACGAGCTTATCCAGAATAGATCTAAAAGAGCATATCAAGAATAGTTTCCCCCTTCCGTCAGCCCAAAAGCCCCTCACAATGTGATTATTACGTGCCTTATGTTAAGGTTTTCTAGTTTTGTTTTTTAATCTATTTTTCCATACTGCTTCTTCTTGTTACCCCCTTCCCAGTTGTCAACTCCCTGTTAATATGTATTTTCCAAGCTTAAAAGTTCGAATGTAAACCGGTATGATGCCCCCCACTAATACCGGTATATAAAAGTCTTTAAATAAATAAATATTTATTGTTTCTCCTTTAATTCTAAAAGCCGGGGTGTCTGCATTTTAGTTGCCAAGGCGCTGGCTCACAGGAGCATCTGGGACCCTGAGTGGAGTTTTGTTATTCTGGATTGCTCTCTCTATAATGATAGGTTTACCTTAGTAAATGTGTATAGTCCTAATCAAGATCAGGAGGTGTTTTATAACAAGCTATTGGGCACTATCATCTCCCTGGGTGGGGAGAAAATATCCATGGGTGGAGGACTGGGATGTTTGTAGGGACCCCTCCTTAGATAGATCACATGACTCCCCTCGCTTAGCTAAACCTGGGTTTGTACATGGGGATTTGGGTCCTTCCCTTCGACTCCTAGACATCTAGAGAATTTATCATAGGGATGAGCGGGATTACACCTATTATTCTCCCAGAAACAAGTCATTTAACCAAATCGATTACTTTCTTTGTTCCCCTAATTTTCTTGCTAATACTCGCTGGAATATTCCTGGATGGCATCTCAACACTTCCCTTCTTGGGAACCTAGACTTTTTAAAACTAGTAACAACTGTGGCCTGAGATTGCAATGAGCATGACTCTGAAACTAACTATATCCCGATTTTTCGTTGGGAGACTCTTAAGGCCCATCTGCGAGGGCACATTACTAGCTATACAATCCATGCCCAGAAGGAGTACTGGGGTAAAGTTGCTCATTTGCTGTCAAGGATTGGGCAGCTGGAGGCTCAACATGAACAGGACTGTCCGGCTAAAACATATGAAAAGCTTGAGGAGGCCAGACGTGAACTTTGCTCTTTGGAAACCAGCAAGATTGAAAGGGCCCTTAAGTATAAAAGTCTGCATTATTATGAGCATGGGGATAGGGAAGGTGCCTTGTTGGCTGGGGCTGCGAAGAAGAAGAGAGCTGCTTCCCATCTCTCCCAGTTGCGAGATTTGCAAGGTCCACTTATAGTTGATCCAAGTGGTATTGAACAGCTAATGGTGCAGTATTTCTCTACTTTGTACTCTGCACCTGCTCCTTATGATGGGTTGAATTTACAGGGGTTTCTTGATGGTATAGACCTTCCAATGCTTGGTGAGGCACAGCAGGAAATGTTGGAAGCCTATAACAGTTTTAGAAATGCAGGTGGCTATCCAGGCACTTCCTGAGGAGAAATGTCCAGGGCCTGATGGATATCCCACAGACTTCTTCAAGAATTGCTTCAATGATTTGGTCCCCTTTTTGCTGTCCATATATAATAGCTCAGGGTTAACTGCCTCCTCTCAGGGTACTCTGGGAGATGCCAATGGCTCCCTCATTTATAAGGCCGGAAAGGATGCAGCGGACTGCGGGTCTTACCGCCCCATCGCGTAAAATCTTAAAAATCTTAGCCAAAATCTTACAGCTCCATTTTATGGTCCATCCAGATCAATCTGGTTTTGTTAAGGGCCGTGTTTCAACAGCTAATACACGACGTTTGTTTAATATTATGCATTTATCTAAAAAATTGGGAAAAACAGGGCTCATTATCTCTCTAGTCGCAGAAAAAACATTTGACCGCATTTCATGGCCTTATCTGTTTGCGGTCCTAAGACATGTGCCGTTACCGGAACATTTCATACAGTGGGTGGGTGCCAAGTACGAAGCCCTTCAAGCTCATCTTCTGATTGACATTGTGTTGTCCCCCTTTTTTTCTATTCCATGGGGCACACAGCAGGGGTGCCCGTTGTCTCCCCCTGCTTTATGACCTCGGCATAGAGCTTTTGGCTGCCCTTATTCGACAGCACCCGGACATTAGGGGTCTTCAGTTTGGAGCCACCACGCATACTATTTCTCTCTATGCAGATGATGTTTTGATTTTCTTGTCTAACCTAATGGGTTTCCGGCCCAGTGCTGATGGCCACCTTGGGGAATTTTGGTATTCTTTCTGGTTATAAGGTCAATTACAATAAACTGGAGATTTTCCCTCTGGGCCCTCGTGCGGTGATCCCTCCGTGTATGGCTGAGTTTTGTGTGGTCACGGAAGGGTTCTCTTACTTGGGGATTTATATTCCTAGGGATTTGAGTAGTCTTTTTTCTAAAAATTATGATAACCTACTAGCCCAGACTAAGGCAAAGTTGCAAAAATGGGCATGTTTCTCAATTTCCTCGGGTGGATGCATTAATCTCATTAAAATTATTACATTGCCTACATTTTTCTATCTGTTTCAGCACATCCCCTGTAATATTCCTGCTAAGATTTTTGATTCCCTTCATCATATGATATCCCGATTTATATGGAATTTCCATCGACCATGTATTCAACTCAGCCAATCGTGGCTCCCTAAGAGGCAAGGGGGGATGGCACTTCCCAATTTTAAAATATATTACTAGGTTGCTGGGTTTTTGGTGCTCAAAGTCTGGTTCATAGCCATCTTTTGGAAGAGGAATCCATGTCTTGATCACTGGAGTAAACAAATTTGAAAAGTTGCTGATCTTGAACACCTAAGATATTCTTTGCGACATGAGCTGTTTAAATATAATGTGGTCTGGAGTCCTTATCATAAATATTTAGCTGACACTGTGCCATCAGGTTAAGAGCTCCTTAAGAACATAAGAACATAAGAAAATGCCATACTGGGTCAGACCAAGGGTCCAACAAGCCCAGCATCCTGTTTCCAACAGTGGCCAATCCAGGCCAAAAGAACCTGGCAAGTACCCAAAAACTAAGTCTTCGTAAATATATCCTTCCATGCTTTATTTGTACTCTTCATATTTTATACCCTGGGTTTGACTCTCAATGGCTGTATGATATAGATCTCCAATTTATTGCTATCTGGTTGGAACATGATTTGTTCATCACATACTTGTCTGTTGTTGTTTCATTGTGCCATGAAAATCCATAAATAAAGAATTAAAAAAAAAAAATGGCGCCCAAGTGCCCCCCTGCGCCCCCCCGCCCACTCCCGGCACCCTAGGTGGTTGTCTAGTTCTGCCTAATACTCGCGCCGGGCCTGTTCCCAGCTTCACCCAAAGGAGTTTCTTTTAGAAGTGATACCTCCCAGTGCACTCCCTGCCGAGGGTCCTTCTTCTAGTTTACAGAGAGAGAGAGACCTTTAAGCCTGATATCCTTTTGGGGTGAAGGGGCTCTCACCAGGGGACCAAACACCTGCGAGCCTGCTCTACACCTCAGGTAGGCAAAGACCAGTGATGGATCCTGCTGCAGGAGACAGTGAAGGCAGAAGAGATATCCGGTTTAAGATTTAAAGTATTTTTTTGGACCTGAGCAGAGTGGGGAGGTTTCTGGATTCCCCCTTTGCTACTGGGTTTTCAGAATGGGAGAGCTTGCCTGATCCCACCGACTTTTCCCCAGGAAAAATGGAACAATCAAAGATGAAAGGAACAACTAAACTAAAGGAAGGAAGATCAAGAATCAGGAGATCCCATCCGGATTTCCTTCCCAAGAGACCAGGACAAGCTGGATGCCTAAGGAGAAGAAGAGGGATAAAGGTAGGATTTTTGCAGCGAGTCTGGGACACCTCCACTGGGATTCCCATACAGCTGCTGGGAGAGTTATGCGCATTTAAAATCACCATGGTCTCCACCCACAGGGCTGGATTAAGGACACCTACCTACATGGGAAAAATTTCCAGTGTACCACCAGTTAGATGTAAACTCACACTTCTGGAAAATGGACTTTAACATATCATTATTAATCAGTAAACTTTTCATTTAACACCCTGACCTGGTCCTGTCTGCTTATTACAGCCTCTCACCTCCAGGGAGGCACCACTACAATGGTGACCGTTTTTCATTGTCTGGGCCAGGAATTGAGGGTCAGTGTAACATGCTAGCCAGAGCAGCTCCAGAAGATATAAATTAGTTGTGTGCCCTGAAGGGAATTACTACTCCTAAAAATATAAAATCATATATGTATATAAAACCTGCCTTTCCAAAAAAGCTCAAAGCAGCAAAACACTCAAAACAAAGTAAAAAAAAACAAAACACAACAGAATATCATAAAAACAAAATGACATCATTAAAACAAAAATGAAAATAAAAAGTATAAATATAAAACTCATGAATTTACAGAAATACAAAAATATAGCCCATTTAACACCCCATACAATGCAAAATGAGAGAGAAAATTGCCCTGAATTGTACAAATAAAACAAGATTAATGGCCTTTCTTCTGGCAAGCTCCCTGAAATGACTCAGAGGGTATTTGGCTCACATATGCTTTTATCTCTGAATTTTACAGAACTAATAGGCCTCAGTTCCCCACACTGAAAAGTTATCAGCTATGTTATTTGGTACTCAAATAAATGATTGATTTCTTTGCCTTTCCTGTAGCAGCAGGGGAACATCTGGGGATCCAGGCCTGCCAGATGTTTACTGATAGTGCAGGGGTCAGGAGGCTGGAGGATCCTTGGTTGTGCGCAGGAGGGATTAGTTGGGGATGTTGGAAGTTTTCAGGAAAATAAAGAACCTCCCTGGCAACTGAATTCTTTCCAGATTGTGGTTCTTTTTTTTTTTTTTTTTTGACCAGCTGAGAATTATCCGAGGGTGCTTTCCAGACCGCTCGGGTCCCTTCCCTGCATCCCTTGGTGACATCACGCACTACCCTGAAGGAGGAACAGGAAAATGTAGCACGCTGGCTGGAAATATTTGGCCGATTCACTGAAACCACAGCAGGCGTGTCGCATGCTGCAGTTCAGCATAGCCTGGAAGGCTGTTTTAAAAAGTCTTTTAGGAGTGACCTGAAGGTTCTTAAAGTGAGTGTGGAACCTTTGGAGAGAGCTTACATGTTTCTGTTTGTGTTCTGTCCTCTCTGTTTCCCTCTCATTGTCTGATTTCAGATCCCGCTTACCCACTCTCCCCTGACCCCCATCATCAGGCTTTTTTTTATATCTTAAATTCTTTTTTTTTTTTTAAATTAAGTTGGAGAAATATCAATAAAAGAACTGACAGGATTCTTTACTTACTTCTTTGAACTTGTTAACTGGGAAAGTGAGATTAAGATACAACACTCAACAGGTCACACAGTAGGTGACAGGTAAAATGAAAATAAGCATGCACAGTATTTAGATGTATTTAAAATGTATTTACATTTAGCTCACACCTTTTCATTGGTAGCTCAAGGCTGTTGCGCCGGAGGTGGACCCTTGGACCGAGGTGCAGTTGACGCTACCCATAGTTGGGTTCTACGGGTCCTCACCATCGGCAGGCGGAGTGGGCTAGAGGCCGGAGGCCGGCTGGCGCTTCACCAATACCAGCCCTCGCTCCCCGCAGGTTGATCCTTTGGGTGCTGAGGCCAGCTGGACTTAGGTGGGCCTCCGTATGATGTTGTCGATGGGTGGCTCGAAGAGCCAGCCCAGAGGCAGCAACAGGGATAAGATGAAGTCTGTACTGGACGAAGTGAGGTCCTGGAGACGGTGGGCGCCAATAGGAACAAAGTCAGACAGGGGGCGCCTGAGCAAGAACAGGCCAAAGCCTGAATAGGCCAAGATCAGGACGTAGACAAGTGGAGCATCGTAGACAAGCTTGAGTCAGGGCTGGCGGCAATCAGAGGCAATGGCAAGACAAGCTGAGGTCTGGATGAGGAGAGAGTCAATGATGTAATCAGGCAATGCAGAGGTCTGGGCTTGGAGAGAGGCAACGGCGTAGTCAGGCAATGCAGAGGTCTGGGCTTGGAGAGAGGCAACAACATAGTCAGGCAATGCAGAGGTCTGGGCTTGGAAAAAGGCAATGGTGTAGTCAGGCAATGCAAGGGTCAAGTCCGTGAAGGCAGTCCAAGGTTGAGAGGAATTGGAAACGTAGGAGCAGGGAGAACTGGAACAGGAGACAACGAGGAGTAGAACCAGGAACGCAGGAAGGATCACCAGGTAGCAATGAGGATACGATCAGCATGGAGACCTGATGCAGGAGACCTTTTGCAAAGGCAATCCTGGGAAGCAGAGCCTGGCCTTAAGTACTGGAGCTACGCTGATGTCATCATCTGGGGCTGCAGCCTGGTTCCCGCTGCGGGCCCTACTTAAGACTTAGTGATGTGCGTGCAATCTCCTAGGGAGGAGCGTGGCACTGGGTGGTAGCGTCTCTCCACTGGCCACACGGAGAGGCCCGACACGGAGCAGGAGCATGGGGATCCACAGCTGAGCAGGAGGCACTGGGGGCGGCCCGAGGACAGAGCCGGTGGCCCACCACTGCCAGAGACGAGGGACCAGGCACTGGATTAAGCTGATGGAGGTGAGGGGGCCGGGCCGTGGGTCTGCCGCAGCCGGCACGCGTAACACAAGGCAAACAATATTCAGGTATTATATGCTCCTCCTTTGATGTGTCCCACCACCACCACCTTTGGCAGGCCCGCCTCAGCTTCCACCCATGAGTAGGCTTCTGTCTGACTTCAGAACTATCACTCCCCCAAGAAACTGAAAACAATCCTCCATAGAATAGGTCAATCCATGAGCCCTTTGGACCCAACTCCCCCCAGATTTATCTGCAACCTGAAACAGGACCTTGCCCTGTGGCTATCCTCCATAATCAATGCCATTTTATCTCAAGGCACCCTAGCAAACCCACTGTAAAAGGTGATCATCAAACCTTTTCTGAAGAAACCAGGCTCTGATCCAAAAATAATGAATCATTACAGGCCAGTCTACAGCTTTCCTTTCCTTTCTAAACTATTAGAAAAAGTGGTTTACTTCCAACTTGACCACCTTGAAGAGAATGATAACCTACATCACACCAATCTGGCTTCAGGAAAGGACATGGAACTGAATGACTCCTAGAAGCCATCACCAACAGTATATTTCTTAATGCAAATCAAGGAGGAGACTGTATCCTGGTTCTCTATTAGATCTTTCTGCTGTTTATGACACAGTCATCTTCTGTTAATCCACAGCTTAAGAAACAATGGCATTGAAGGCACTGCCCTCAAATGGTTAGAGTATTTTCTTTTGACAGTCATCAAACTGTTCTTGGACCAACAAACCATCCACTCCTAAAGACTTCAATTGTGGAATGCCTCAGGTCTTTGATTTCTCCCCTATCTTCTTTGATATATACATTTGACCAACCTGTTACCTTATCCAATCCTTTGACATTAAATGTCCCCTATTCATGGATGACATTCAACTCTGCTTCTAATTAGGATTACGTTAGGCCTATTTCACTGCTAATCTTAATAGCTATCTGACTGCAGTAACCACATACTTAAACTAAATCCCTCTAAATCAGAACTCCTTTGGCTTAAGCTGCCAAACTTATCCCCCACTTTCTCAGCCTTCGCCGTCAGGAACCCTGCTTCATCCCAAGGAAATGTTAGAAAGCCTTGGAGTTCAACTCCAGTCAACTCTTACGATGGAATTGCACCTCTCAGAGGTTCCTTCATGTGTCTAGGCCAGATGCACCATCTACAGTACTACCTTGACCAACACAACCTAGCTACCAAAATTCATTCACTTCTCAACAGCCAGACTGAATATTACAACTCTCTTCTGAATGGAATCTCTCAGAACAGTAGGCAAGCCCTCCATCTCCCGAAAAGCACTGTAGGCAGCAAACTACATAACACCTGTATTACAGAAGCTGCACTGGCTCACGACAGAAATCAGGATTCCACTCAAAGCCCTTTGGTTTGTCTTTAAATGTGTAAATAAGCAGGCTCTTGAATACCTCTCCCATCTTCTTACCTCCTTGCCCCCACTAGAGAACTCTGATTCTTCCAAAACGTCCTTCTCACTTCCTTTCCTCTGATGTTTGTGAAATTGGTCAATACAAGACTTCGGGCTTTCAGCTGTTATGCACAAGTTGTGACAATAGCCGGAGGCACAAGCACTAAGATAAGTGCAGTCTTTCATATTATATTAAGTCTGCAGCGATACTGAAAAATTTTAAATGCAAGTGAAAATATGCTTTAAAAATATTCTTATCCTACAAACAGGCCGATACAGTAAAATCGGCGGGAGAGCCGGTGCGCCGAGGCGAGCGCCCGCTCTCCCAACACGCTCCCAGGCCACTCTTCTAGGCGCGCGATCCAGTATTTAAATTTTATTTTATTTATTTATTATTATTTAAAACTTTTCTATACCGTCGTTTAGTAGAGCACCATCACAACGGTTTACAGTTAGGCACAAATATGTGGTTTCTCAATTATCCATAGGGTGCCATTATTATACGGTTATATAGTTCAATAATATACTCTAAATGGGGAATGGGTGTGGTTACCATTTACGATTAACTGTCTTTCTAATTTAGTACTTAATTGTGAGAAAATAATAAAAAATAAGCAATTCTGCTTTTTCTTGGTGACTTTCTGCTTTGTGTATGTGTTGTTATTCCGCTACCTCACTGTGAAATGATTTTTGGAGAGCCATGTTTTTAAGCCTTTTTTGAAGAGTTTTAATTCCTTCATTAGTCTTAATTCCATTGGTAATGTGTTCCATAATAATGGTCCTGCCAAAGATAGTGCTCTCTCTCTAACTTGGGTTAACTTTGCTGTTTTGACTGAGGGTATGGGTAGTAGAGCTCTATTGGCCGATCTGAGATTTCTTTGAGGGACATGTAATCGTAATGCAGTGTTTAGCCAGTCAGAATTTTCGTCATTAATTAGCTTATGAACTGTGCATAGTGTTTTAAATTGAACTCTCTGTTCTATTGGGAGCCAGTGTAAATCTGCAAGTGTTTGGGTGATATGATCTCTTCTGCCTTTACCAGTAAGTATTCTGGCAGCCGAGTTCTGTAGTATTTGCAGTGGTCTGATGAGGGCCCATGGTAAAAAGAAGCGCTAGGGAGACTAGCGCATCCCTAGCGCCTCCTTTTTGACAGGCGCGGCGGCTGTCAGCGAGTTTGACAGCTGATGCTCAATTTTGCCGGCATCGGTTCTCAATCCCGCTGACAGCCACAGGTTCGGAAAACGGACGCCAGCATAATTGAGCGTCTGTCTTCTGACCCGCGGGCTGCGGGTCGATTTTTAATTTTTTTTAAATTTTGGGGCCTCCGACTTAATATCGCTATGATATTAAGTTGGAGGGTGTACAGAAAAGCAGTTTTTTCTGCTTTTCTGTACTCTTCCCTGGTGCCGGCCGAAATTAGCGTCTGCCTTTGGGAAGGCGTTAATTTCTGAAAGTAAAATGTGTGGCTTGGCTGCACATTTTCTTTGGTGAATCACGCAGGAATAACTAATAGGGCCATCAATGTGCATTTGCATGTTGCGGGCGCTATTAGTTTCGGGGAGGGTTGGCCGCACATTTTCGACGCGCTATTACCCCTTACTGTATAAGGGGAAGAATAGCGCGTCGAAAACACGTGGCCAATCACGGGCTAACAGTACGCTCCGCCGGAGCGCACTGTACTGTATCGGCCTGAATGGAAGGCCAGAGTGTTTAACTGATGATTATAATTTGAGCACACATTTGGGATTTGAAACTAATGAACTATCATGTTGTGTGTTTTTACTATTTTATGAATGTTACATTGTACATCGCTTCAGCATTTTCATGTGAAGCAATTAATACATTTTATTAAATGAAAAATGAAAATGGTGATGCCACCACAACCCTTCTCAGAACAATCCTGTAAAAACACATAATTAGACATCATACTGTAAAATATGAAAACTTGTTTTAAAAAATATCTATATATGAGGTTGATATTCAAAGGCTTTGTACAGGTAACTTTTAGACATCATCACTGAAACACATTTCTGTTACATATATGTGAGGTCAATACTGAGAGACCTGGTGAGCGATTAAGTTATTTGGGTAACGATATGCATGAAACTTTTTCCGGTTATTCACCAAGACTCACCAGATACGGCTGCTGCTGAAGGTACCCAGGCATAACTTTAGGAGAGCTGTTTTTCCCACCAGACTTGTGCATGTAACTTTAACCAGAAAGTGCTCAATATGGGCCGGATTTTATTACCTACGCATGGGCGTAGATTTGTGTGCGCAACCCGGCGCGCACAAATCGACGCCCGACTTCATAACATGCGCGCCCAGCCACGTGTATGTTATAAAATTGGGGGTTGGCGCCCGCAAGGGGGTGCACACTTGTGCACCTTGCACGCACTGAACCCTAGGGGAGCCCCGATAGCTTTCCCTGTTCCCTCCGCCCCCCACCTTCCCCTCCCTTCCCCTACCTAACCCGCCCCCCTAGCTCTACCTAAACTCCCCGCCTAACCTTTATTTCATAAGTTGCACCTGTGCTGGAGGCCTCGGTCCCGCCCCCGCCCCTTTCACAAAGCCCCAGGACATACACGCGTCCTCTTCTAATATATCACAATCCGCTTGTGATTTAACTACTCTGAATAATTTTGTTTCATCCGCAAATTTGATAACATCACTCGTCGTATTCCTTTCCAGATCATTTATATATATATTGAAAAGCAATGATCCAAGTGCAGATCCCTGAGGCACTCCACTGTTTACTCTTTTCCACTGAGAAAATTGACCATTTAATCCTACTCTCTGTTTCCTGTCTTTTAACCAGTTTGTAATCCATGACAGGACATCGCCTCCTATCCCATGACTTTTTAGTTTTCTTAGAAGCCTCTCAAATGCTTCTGAAAATCCAAATACACTACATCTACCGGTTCACCTTTATCCACATGATTATTAACCTCTTCAAAAAAATGAAGCAGATTTGTTAGGCAAGACTTCCCTTGGTTAAATCCAGGTTGACGGTGTTCCATTAAACCATGTCTTTCTATATGCTTTACGATTTTCATCTTTAGAATAGTTTCCACTATTTTTCCCGACACTGAAGTCAGGCTCACTGGTCTATAGTTACCCGGATCACCCTGGAGCGCTTTTTAAATATTGGGGTTACATTGGCCACCCTCCACTCTTCAGGTACAATGGATGATTTTGATAGGTTACAAATTTTAACTGATAGATCAGAAATTTCATTTTTGAGTTCCTTCAGTACCCTAGGATGCATACCATCCAATCCAGGTGATTTGCTATTCTTTATTTTGTCAATCTGGCCTACTACATCTTCCAGGTTGACAGTGATTTGGTTCAGTTCGTCTGACTCATCACCCTTGAAAACCTCCTTCGTCTGACTCATCACCCTTGAAAACATCTCCGAAACTAGTATCTCCTGTTGTACTCACGCGCCGACTCCAAGACGGGTCCACCTCCGGTATGGGGGTCCAAAGCTGGAGGGCCCTCGTTGCAACTAACGCTAGCACAGGGCCTCCGGCGTGCAGGTTGCCATCGGCTCTGCCCCTAGTGGCTTCCTGCTCTAGGCGCGCGTGCGCGCCTTCTACTAAAATTTAAAGGGCTCGCGGCAGGATATTACTGCCGGCTCCCCTGCTGATGTCAGAAGCTCTCCACTATTTAATTCCTTTGCAGACATCCTTCCAACGACTTGGCAACGAGTCTGCTTCACCCTGGTGAGTCTTCTGAGTTACACTGGTTCCTGTTCCTGCCTTCCGAGTCCTGTTCCTGCCCTCCGAGCCTTGTTCCTGCTTCTGCTCCCTGCCTCTGGTCCCTGAGGACGGATCTTCTGGCTTCGACCTCTGACTGGCTTTCGGTGACTCTTCTGGCTTCGACTTTGGACTGGTTCTTGGTGATTCTTCTGGCTTTGATCTCGGACTGGCTATCGACGACCCTCTGGCTTCTGACCTCGGACTGGCTATCGGCAATCCTCTGGCCTCCAACCTTGGACTAACTCTGGACGACACTTCTGGCTGCTACTACCATCTTCACAGGGGTCCACCTAAGACCAGCCAGCTCCCGCACCTAAGGGCTCAACCTGCGGAGAACGGTGGGGACCTGTGTGGGTTCGCCCTCTCAGATTGCGCCAACTTCACCTCAGGCAAAGGGTCCACATTCCCGTCAGTCCTCGCAACAGATTGCCAAGTCCATGGACCCGGCAGAGGCCTCTGCCCGACCGGCTATACCAGGCCTCGCCCAGAAGATCCTAGAGAAGCAAAAGGTCCTTGAGTCCCTCGCATCGGCCGTGGATCACCTCAGTCAATGCCTGGAGTCCTCCATCCAACAGGGGGCCTCCGCCCCACCTGCGGGACATCTCTCGCCTCCACTGCCCTCTGCAAAACCAGTCCTACCGCTCCCGACTCCCCCACGCTTCGCCGGGGACCTTCAGCTGTGTCGTGGCTTCATCACTTCTGTCTGCAGTCTGGTTCCTGTTCCTGCCTTCCGAGTTCTGTTCCTGCCCTCCGAGCCTTGTTCTCACTTGTGCTCCCTTCCTCTGGTCCCAGCGGACGGATCTTCAGGCTTCGACCTCGGACTGGCTCTCGGTGATTCTTCTGGCTTTGATCTCGGACTATCGATGACCCTCTGGCTTCTGACCTCGGACTGGCTATTGGTGATCCTCTGGCCTCCGATCTTGAACTAACTTTGGATGACATTTTTGGTTGCTACTACCATCTTCACAGGGGTCCACCTAAGACCAGCCAGCCCCCGCACTCAAGGGTTCAACCTGCGGAGAACGGGGTTGGTATTGGTGAAACTCCAGCCGGCCCCTGCTACAGCTCTGTGTCGCCTCCCGACGGTGGGGACCTGTGTGTTGCGTCAACTTCACCTCGGGCAAAGGGTCCACATTCCTGTCAGTCCTCACAACATCTCCCGAACATCCTCATTAGTAAACACAGAAGTAAAGAATTAATTTAGTCTTTCTGCAATGCTTTTATCTTCCCTAAGTGCCCCTTTAACCCCTCGGTCATCTAATGGTCCAACCGACTCCCTCACAGGTTTCTTGCTTTGGATATATTTTTAAAAGTTTTTATTATGAGTTTTTGCCTCTATGGCCAACTTAATTTCAAATTCTCTCTTCGCCTGTCTTATCAATGCTTTACACTTACCTTGATAATGCTTGTTTTATCCTATTTTCTTCAGATGGATCCTTCTTCCAATTTTTGAAGGATTTTTTTTGGCTAAAATAGCCTCTTTCACCTCACCTTTTAACCATGATGGTAATCGTTTTGCCTTCCTTCCCCCTTTCTTAATGCATGGAATACATCTGGACTGCGCCTCTAGGATTGTATTTTTAAACAATGTCCAAGCCTGTTGAACACTTTTAACCTTTGCAGCTGCACCTTTCAGTTTTTTCTATTTTCATCATTTTATCAAAGTTTCCCTTTCGAAAGTTTAGTGTTAGAGCTGCAGATTTACTTATTGTTCCCCCTGGTAGCAATGAAATATTTGACTGCTCCCCTCCACATCCCCTGACGGGTCCGGCAGATATATTACAATAACTTTCTCACATAACCTCTCATTCTCACGGCATTAGATTGGCTCGTTCCTATTGCCTATACATGTCCCCAGTGACTGCTTCCAGGAGTTCAGGGCATGGCACAGGAGCCGCCTGAACGATTGCAGACGCAGTACTGCGGGGTGGACCTCTGAATCAGTGCGGCAGACACAGAGGGTGCAGCCTTCCTTTAACAAAAAAAAAATTAAAAATTCCGGGAAGCTAATGATGACTTCAGTTTCATTTACCAGCAGATCTTTTTGGGCTGGGATGCCGTTGTTCAGTCATTTCGCAATACAGACTGATAACCCATAATTTCTCTATCGCTACTGAATAAACACAACTCCGTAGACGGAAACACTTGGGTTAGCCTCGCAGCTTACTCACTAACCAGTCTGCGAATCTCAAAGAATGAATGAGACAGCCTTTGCTTGTTAAGACAAGTAACTGAAATAAGTGACACACTGCTGTGTGTTCAGGGTCACATATATTTGGTTTTTGTTTTGTTTTTTAACTAGCAGGTGCTCCACTAATACTGTTTAGAAACATGCCAGAGATGTACCATGGAGTTTTACAATTCAGTTTAAAATCTAAGTGCATCTAGCAAAAAAAAAAACAAAACCCAAAACCAATTTAACCAAGGAAGAGTTCCAGGCCAGTTGGTGGATTGCTATGGTTTTGAGGTGTTTGAGTGGATTCTTGGGTACTGTGGTGATGGCCACTCCCACAGGGAGGAGCCCCGTGAGGAACCACAGTACTAGGCTAGACTTGAGACACCCAAACATAGAGATTTGTCTTTTATTATACGGCTGGATGATACCACCAGAGGCGGCAGTAGTGAGGTGATCCAGTAGTAGCAGTCCAGGGCCCCTCGGCAGAGGAGACCCGTCTCACAATGATAGACGTTAGCAGCCCACGGTAGTATAGGGAGTTCCGGTTGCTGGTTCCCACTGCAGAGCTGTAGATGAGACAGACTGACAAAGGTTAGATTACTCACTAAGTTGGTGGCTGTAATGTTGTAGATCCCGGCAGGCAGAAGTAGTTGGATTACAGGCACCAATGGCAGGGAGAGCAGGCCCTCTAGGAGCGAGTACCTGGTATCCAAGATAGGCACCTGAAAGAAAGCAAAGGGCCCCCGAGGAGCGGGTACCCAGGTTAGATGAAATACCCCGAAGGGCAGAGAGAGCTTCCAGCGGCAGCAAGGAAGCGGCAGAGTAGCTCAGACCAGAGGCGAATCCAATCCATTCACGATCCTTGCTAACTCGATTTGTTAGCAAACGAAGGGCAGGCTAAATACCCGGATGGCGTGATGTCACTCGAGGGGGACGTCCCCGAGGTTCCTGCCATGACGTGGATAAAGACGTGGATGGCCTGCGCGCGCGCACCCTAGGGGGCCCTCAGGAGAAACATGGCGGATAGCCTTGCCATAGCCGTTCCGGGGACGCCAGAGAGAGCGGCAAGCAGACGCGGCGGTAGCAGAAAGAAAGGTGAGGCACAGAGGTCGAAGCCATCTGAGACCGACGGACGCAATATGGAGATCCATACCCAATCATAAGGCAGGGATCGGCATATGCACAGGATGCAGTAAGCACCCATAATCTTACAGCGTGTGAGAGAGTGAGAGATTGGTTAGGGAGGTGACTTGTGTGTGTGAGAGAGAGATAAAGCATGGAGCGCCGGCTGCACTTTCCAAATGGAAATCCGTGACTTCTAATTGGACTAGAGGGTGACCTTTAAAATAACTGTAAATGTTTGTACTGCACAGGAAGCCTGGCTCTGTACTCCTTCGCATGGAGCTGTCATCAAGCAGCCATCACACGTGGCCTACGGCATGCTCTTATTTTTCTTTGCTATCCCGCTCCACTGTATAGATCAGGCTCTACTTCAGCCTTTTTTTTCGCTAAATGGTACATGAAGATGTTCCCTCCAGATCTGCATCCAGTATGGCGCTCTGCTCACTGCTGACCCAGCTCCATACTGTAAGGCAGCGATTCTCGACCAGTGTGTCGCCAAGCACCGGCAGGCGTGTCACATGCTCCCGGTCCCCGCTGCTCTCCCCCCTGTCTTCCTTCACCGAGCGAGAGGCAAGGAGATGTTCTACTGCTGCCGTTGCCGCCCGGGCTATGAGCACGTTCAAGACCAGATGGGAATGGCAGCAGTGTTAGTGGAGGCTGGCAACTGCGGCTGGGCCTTTTCTTCTTGCCGCACCTGTCCCCGTGGCCCAGAACAGGAAGTGATGTGCAGTGGGGTGCGTGGGAAGACGAAAGAGCCATGCTTTATGGAAACGTAGCGGTGGCAGCATCAGCCCCGAGCAGTAGCGTGGGCCCGGAGCAAAATCCGAAGCAGCCGGCAATCAGCAAAGGAGACAGCAGCATTAGCCTCCCACAGCCCATGGGATTCTTCTTTCTTGACCTGCTTGTGCATGTGGCGAGAGCGAGCACAGGAATGAGAAACCTGGGTGTGTGGGTGTGTGTGTGAGACACAGCATGGGAGGGAGAAGCCTGTATATGTAAGATAGAACACGGGAGTGGGAAGCCTGTGTGTGTGTGTGCATGAGAGAGAGAGAGACTGTTCGGGAAGGTGACTGGTGTGTGTGTGTGTAAGAGACTGGTCATGAGATGATTGGTGTGTGAGAGACAGAAACTGGTATGTGAGGGTGACTGGTATGTGTGCTTGAGAGAAAAAAAAATGATTATGGGAATGAGAAGTCTGTGCATGTGGCGAGAGCTAGCATAGGAGTAAGAAACCTGGGTATGTGTGAGACACAGCATGGGAGGGAGAAGCCTGTATATGTAAGATAGAACATGGAAGTGGAAAACCTGTGTGTGGGTGTGCATGAGAGAAAGAGACTGTTTGGGAAGGTGACTGGTGTGTGTAAGAGAGACTGGTCAGGAGATGATTGGTGTGTGAGAGACAAACTGGTATGTGAGTGTGACTGGTATGTGCTAGAGAAAGTGATTATGGGAATGAGAAGCCTGTGCATGTGGCGAGAGCTAGCATAGGAGTGAGAAACCTGGGTGTATGAGACACAGCATGTGAGTGAGAAGCCTGTATATGTAAGATAGAACATGGGAGTGGGAAGCCTGTGTGTGTGTGTGTGTGTGCATGAGAGAGAGAGAGACTGTTTGGGAAGGTAACTGGTGTGTGTGTGTGTGTGTAAGAGAAAGACTGGTCAGGAGATGATTGGTGTGTGAGAGACAGAAACTGGTATGTGAATATGACTGGTATGTGAGTGTGACTGGTATGTGTGTGTGAGAGAGAAAGAAAGTGATTATGGGAATGAGAAGCCTGTGCATGTGGAGAGAGCTAGCATAGGAGTGAGAAACGGGTGTGTGTGAGACACAGCATGGGAGTGAGAAGCCTGTATATGTAAAATAGACCATAGGAGTGGGAAGCCTGTGTGTGTGTGTGTGTGTGTGTGTGTAAGAGAAAGACTGGTCAGAAGATGACTGGTGTGTGAGAGACAGAAACTGGTAAGTGAATATGACTGGTATGTGAGTGTGACTGGTATGTGTGTGTGAGAGAGAAAGAAAGTGATTATGGGAATGAGAAGCCTGTGCATGTGGAGAGAGCTAGCATAGGAGTGAGAAACGGGTGTGTGTGAGACACAGCATGGGAGAGAGAAGCCTGTATATGTAAGACAGAACATGGAAGTGGGAAGCCTGTGTGTGTGTGTGTGTGTGTGTGTGTGTGCATGAGAGAGACTGTTTGTTCAGGAAGGTGACTGGTGTGTGTGTAAGACAAAGACTGGTCGGGAGATGATTGGTGTGTGAGATACAGAAACTGGTCATGGGGTGTGACTGGTATGTGTGTGTGAGAGAGAAAGAAAGTGATTATGGGAATGAGAAGCCTGTGCATGTGGAGAGAGCTAGCATATGAGTGAGAAACGGGTGTGTGTGAGACACAGCATGGGAGTGAGAAGCCTGTATATGTAAGATAGAACATGGGAGTGGGAAGCCTGTGTGTGTGTGTGTGTTTGTGTGTGCATGAGAGAGACTGTTTGTGTGTGAGATACAGAAACTGGCCATGGGGGTGTGACTGGTATGTGTGTGTGTGTGTGAGAGACTGGTCATGGGCCCTAAGGAAGAGGACCATGAATACAGAGCTTCCGCAGCCACTACTGCTTCTGGTGTGTGCTACTGGCCTGCATGGAAGAGGAGTAGGAGAGCTGCTGGAGGGGGTTAGTAAAGGTGGCTTTTTAAGTTTATTTTTCTTGATTGACTGCCATTTTAATTATTGAATAATATGTGATATGTCTGCTGTTTTTGAAATATTTTATTGGTGTTTGGAGAATTTTAAATTTTTATGAGTTTTTAATTTTTGGATATTCTGTTCATAGTTGTTAAACATTTATTCTGCTTATTTATTTATTTATTTATTTTTAATTTTTTTTTTATTTAGATTCTTTTTTATACCGATGTATAGCAGAATGCCTTCACTCCGGTTTACATTGAAACAACTTCATACATAAAACGTTTTCGTAACACAAAAACATTAAAATAGCATATTAAAATATTAGTATAGTTATACAATTATTTCTATGTTGGGGGCTATAGCTGCTTGGCTAGTTCTGTTTTCCTAATAGGAGGTGTGTTGGTTTTTAGGGCCTGATTTAATATTTGTAGTCTTTCCTTTTCATAGGTAGGGTTGTTACTGTTTGAGTGCATGCCATAATACAGGTGTAACTTTGTGTGGATTAGTTTGTGTGCATTATTGCAGATCCTGGGAGTATGTTAGGTTGGTTCTGTGTATGTGACCGAGGTGAGGTATTTTACTGTATCAGTCTTATTTGTTGTATTTTCTCAAGAGGACATGCATTGGTGATAAACTGCTGTCTTTTCATAAGTAGGGCTATTGAGCCTGGTACTAGGAGTTTATGTTGCTGTTACTGAGATGACACCAGAACCAGAATATCTTTTTTGTAGGGTGAGTTGTATGGGGAAAGTGGTAATTCTGCTGTACATCCATTATTGTGGGTCAGGGGGGTTCCTGTGAATGTAAACTGTACTTTTACATTTAGCCCTATGATTGTCATGTGTTCAGTGTGTCATGCATGTGAGAACCATCTGTCAGATGTGTCCAGACAGAAAAAAAGGTTGAGAACCACTGCTGTAAGGGACCTAACATCTGCTTCGGTTGACCTTCCAGGGTTCCAGCCAGCCTGAGGAGCAGGAGTTTAATGGGGGGTGGGGGGGGGGTGGAGGGGGAGAGAACCCCTCCAGAACCAGCATGTTGGACCAGCCCTGTTTTACAAGCTCCCCAGGAACCAAGGCTGTCCCTTTGAAAAAGAAAATAAAACAGGATGCTCCCGGCCCTTGCAGGATCTATGGAGAGCTACTGCTTTCAGAGCTGCTCCCTGATTGGTCAAAGCTAAGGGACCATGTGGTCAAAGGATTCTTAAGTCCTATAGAACAAAGAGCCTGGTCTTATTTATTGGTTTGCCTGGCGACCTCCTCTTGCTCCTGTGGGCTTCCAGCTCGGTGGAAACTGGTATCTACTGGCAGAACTTTCATTCTGTTTATTTATTTTCTCATAGTGGCGCATTTCCTGCCACTTCAGCTTCTCAGACTCTTGATCAGACAGGTGGAAATGCATTCCTTTCCTGAAAAGGACCATTTACATTCAAGTAAGATTTTCAACTAATTCCATAAAACAAAACCTCTATAATTCCATTTTAACAGGACACATGCAGTTAATTGTGCTAAGGACTGAGGCAATTAGGGACTTCTGACTGATGCAATTAGGGACGTCTGATGGACGTCAGTGACTCTGTTCCATACAGAGGAACACAAGGTAAGAAACAAACAAAGATAAGGAGCTACCTTTTCACTGGACTAACTCAAGTACTTGTCCCCAGGTGTCTAACCTCTGGCCTTGCATTCTTCTCCACCCAGAGCTCCCACAGCAGGGAATCAAACTAGATTGGTGACTAACACCAGCTCCCAGCCAGGAATACACAAAAGACAAAAAAGGTATGGACTGTGTCCTCAATAAATAGTAATTCATGCTTTTTGTTTAGCCCCTTCCAGCTCATTTGGAAATGGCCCTTTATTTATTTGGATTCTGCTTTTTGCACTTTTTTCAGTGCTTCAAAGTGCATCACATTCAGCTACTGTAGGTATTTCCCTATCCCCAGAGGGCTCACAATCTAACGGGCCAATTCAGGAAAAAAGTGCGGGAGAGCCAGCGAGCGCCCGCTCTCCCGACACGCGCACAGGCCACTCTCCTGTGCGTGCAAATGAGGTCCCGCGGTAAAAAGAGGCGCTAAGGTCACTAGCGCGTCCCTAGCGCCTCCTTTTTGACAGGAGCGGCGGCTGTCAGCGGGTTTGACAGACGACGCTCAATTTTTGCTGCCGTCGGTTCTCGAGCCCGCTGACAGCTACGGGTTCGGAAAACGGACGCCGGCAAAATTGAGCGGCCGTCTTCCGACCCGCGGGCCGATTTTAATTATTTTTTTTAATTTTACATTTTTTTTTTATTTTTGGGGCCTCCGACTTAATATCGCTATGATATTAAGTCGGAGGGTGTACAGAAAAGCAGTTTTTTTCTGCTTTTCTGTACATTCCCCCGGTGCCGGCCGAAATTAGCGCCTGCCTTTGGCAGGCGCTAATTTCTGAGAGTAAAATGTGCGGCTTGGCTGCACATTTTACTTTCTGTATCGTGCGGGAATAACTAATAGGGCCATCATCATGCATTTGCATGTTGCGGGCGCTATTAGTTTCGGGGGGGTTGGCCGCGCGTTTTCGACGCGCTATTACCCCTTACTGAATAAGGGGCAAAGCTAGCACGTCAAAAACGCGTGTCCAGACGGGGGCTAACTCTTTACCCTCTATTGCCTCAGTTACAAACTTATGGGCCGATGCAGTACAGTGCACTCCAGTGGCAATAGAGGGTAAAGTGACTTGCCCAAGGTCACAAGGAGCGACAGTTGGACTTGACCCCTGGTCTCCTGGTTCATAGCTCGCTGCCCTAACCACTAGGGTTACAGCATTCTGAGTCTTTATTTCAGTGATTCCCAACCTTTTTTGTGTCATGGCTGACTCGGCTCAGGGCTCACTTCGCTGTGGCTCACCATCACCATCTTCTCTTCCCCCACTTCTGGCATCATCACGCCCCCCTCTCTCTCTCTCTACTCTTTGGTATTATTACTCTCCCTTTCCCCCACCCCGGCACCATCATCTTCTCTTCCCATCCCACTTCCTTCCACCCTCCCCTGGCATCATCACCCTCCCTCTTCCTCCACTCTTCTGGCATCACCACCACCACCGCTTTCCTTCTCCCTCCACTCACATGGAATCATCGCCACTGGGTTTTTTTTTTCTCTCTCTGTCTCTCTCCCTCCAACTTTTACTCCTGGGGGAATTCTGTGCAAAAAAATTAAAAATCCTGCACATTTTATATTGGTCAAAATAACACTCAATTTACATGACAGTCTTTAAGTAATTACATTTTAAATTAATACAGAAAAAAGTTATTACTTAGAGATGCAGAATTTTAAATATTTTGAGCAGAATTTCCCTAGAAATTCACTGCAAGAGTTTCCCTTCCACTCGCTCTCCCTACTCCCCTGGCCTCTTTGCTCTCTCAGGCCCCAACTCCTCCACCTGCCAGTATCTCTCCCCTCCACCTCTAGGCTTGACCCCTTCCACTCTATTGTCAGTCCCAGAGTTTGACCCCGTTCTCAGTACTGCCCCTCACACAGGCTCCCTCTGTCCCTCCTTCTCACACATACTCCCTCTCTCTAGTGCACATATACACGCACTCTCATACAGGCTCCCTCACTCTCTCGCACACACACACACACACACACACACACACACACACACACACATACATATCCCCTCATACAGGGTCCCTCTCTCTTGCATACACACCCACACAAGCTCCCTTACTCTCTCTCACACATACATTCTCACACAGGCTACCTATGTCTCTTTCTCACGCACCCCTTCACACAGGCTCTGTCTCACACATACACAATCCCTTCACACAGGCTAGCACCACCACATACACACAATCCCTTTTTCATAGACATGAGCTCCCAGTCTCTCACACAGATACACACTCTTTCACAATCTCCTCATATAGGCTCCCTCTCTCTGAAACCACACTCAAGCATCCCCTCTCTTACCTCCCATGCTCTCTCTCACACCCCCCTGCTCTCTCTCACCCTCCCCTCATATACACTCCCTTTCTCTGAAACCCACACTCAAGCATCTCCCCGCTTTCTTACCTCCCATGCTCTCTTTCATCCTACCCTCCCCCATACCCCCTCCCCTCATATAAGCTCCCTCCCTGTGAAGCCCACACTCAAGCATCCCCCCACTTTACAACCATGCTCTCACTCCTCCCCTCTCTCACACACATTCTCTGTCACCGGCAACCCTCCACCCCCCTTACCTCCCATGCTCTCTCTCACCCTCCCCTCTACTCTCTCACACACACATTCTCTCTCACTGGCATGCCGCGATTGGAGTGCGACCCACGTGTGCCACGGGATGCGCTCCGTTCACGACACGCCATTCGTGGCGAAAAGGAAAGGCCCCCATGCGCCTCAGGACGCGCTCCGTTCGCGGCAAAGATGAAGGCTCGGGCGTGCCGTTCACGGCACACGGGGGCCTTCCATCTTCGCCGCAAGCGGAGCACACTCCTTTTGTGGCATGCCGGGGACTCCTCTGCTATTTTCTGCGGAGAATTTGGCAATTCTCCGCAGAAAATGGCAATTCTGCGCAGTGCGGGAATTCTGCACAAATTCTGCGCTCCGCAGTAGCCCAGAATTCCCCCAGGACTAAACCTTCTGACATCATCATCATCATCATCCCAGCCCTGGATTTGTCAATAGGCACCCATTATATTTGTGCCTAAGGCAGCAAACATTTAGGGGCAGCAGGCTAGCTAAGATTTGCTTCTATCCAGTTTTGCTGAATCTTATTCAGCAGAGAACAGTCATAAGAACATAAGAACAAAAGAAATTGCCATGCTGGATCAGACCAAGGGTCCATCAAGCCCAGCACTGTGTTTCCAACAGTGGCCAATCCAGGCCATAAGAACCTGGCAAGTACCCAAACACTAAGGGGTAGATTTTCAAAGGGATATGCGCATACCTCCCGAAAACCTACCCCAAACCCCCCCTGCGCGCGCCAAGCCTATTTTGCATAGGCTCGGTGGCGCGTGCAAGCCCCGGGACACACGTATGTCCCGGGGCTTGCATGGAGGGGCATGTCGGGGGGGCGTGCCGGGAGTGACGCGCTGTTTCAGGGGCGTGTCGCGAGTGACGCGGTGTTTCGGGGGCGGCGCCGCGGGCGTGGTTTCGGCCCGGGGGCATTGAGGGGGCGTGGCCACGGCCTCCAGACCAGCCCCCGGATCGGAACATGGAGTGCGGCAGCCAGCCCAGCGTGTGCAAAGTTACGCCTGCTTCCAGCAGGCGTAACTTTTCCAACAAAGGTGGGGGGAGGGTTTTTAGATAGGGCCGGGGGGTGGGTTAGGTAGGGGAAGGGAAGGGAAGGTGCGGGGGGTGGAAGGAAAGTTCCCTCCGAGGCTGCTCCGATTTCGGGAACGGAAGCAGGCTGCGCGGCTCGGCGCAATTTTGGGCAGCCTGGCTGAATGCACGCCCGCCGGCTCCTGCCTGGATGAATGCATGCCCGCCGGCGCATACGGGCGTGCATTCATTCACTCACCTTCGCCGGCGGGGGCTGCTGGTAGCCGCTTTCGCCGCCGGCTGCCCCCGGGAGGCTGAGGAGCCTCAGTGTGCGCCTCGGGAGGAGGGGAGAGAGAGGACTGTTCAAAGAAAATTCACATGCAGTAAGTTTACTTTTATTACACTTTATTTACTTTTGTTTTAATGACATGTCGAGCTGATTTTCGTCCTGCGCCTTGCTTCGGGAGGGGGGGATTTTGACCGGAGCCTGCCTATTGCTGTCACACCACACTAACGCCAGGGTAAGGGTCCCGGGTGGTGAGGGGGTCGTTTGCCCAGGAAATTTCGTCTCTCTGACCCAACGCTCCACACTAACGCAGGGGTAAGGGTAGGCGGTAAGTTAGCAGGTTAAACGCACGGCAAAACTACAGGTTAAAAAGGAGATAATCGGGGTGCACATTACTGTATGGGAGGGAATAGCTAATCGGAGCGTTTACATCTCATATACATGCTGCGGGCGGAAAGGGTTACCGGTTGATTTAAAGAAGCGGTAAGGATGAGTTAAAAGGGATAGTGAATCGCGGGTTGGACTTACGCGGCCAAATTATGAGTTAGAAGCGGGTTAGAAGCAGGGTAACCACGGCCGCGCTTTACTGTATCGGCCTGTAAGTGACTGTGTAGAATTTTAAATTTTAATCTAAGGTTATGTCACTAACATATTGAGAGGCCATTATTTTTATTTTTTAACTTTTAATTTTTATTGTATGTTTTGTTTTGAATTTTACATTTCTTTGTATATTGTATATGATTTTGTTATTGATTTTATTTGTTTTATTATTTTATATTGTATGGTATTGGATTTATTTTATTGAAATTGTGAACTGGTATGATTGATCACAGAATATTGGTATACAAAATAAAATAAATAAATAAACTTTTCCTCCACAGCATCCCCAGCTAGCCCAGAGAGCAGAAGCTGGGTCCAGGAAGGGCATTTGTACCCTCTATGAGATATGATCCGTTTCAAATGCAAGTAGCGTTTTCTAAGTTTATACCAAATTACTTATCACACAATATTTTGGGGGTATTAGACAATCAACACAGGGCCTGTTTAGATCATTGAAATGGGTCCCTCCAGGACCCATTGATCCTATTATTACAGTTTTTGAGAATCTAGTTCTAAGAGATTTAGAACAATTAGAACGGACATCGTATCATTTCAAAGATAATTTGACCAAAGAGGAACGAACAATATGTACTAGGTTGCAGCAAGATGAGTCTATCACTATTCGCCCGGCGGATAAGGGAGGGGGAATAGTGGTGATGAACACTGATACTTATAATAGTGAGGTAGAACGTCAGCTCTCAGACAGAGAATTTTATAGACCATTACAAAATGATCCCACAAAGTTGTTACAGGAAAGGATTATACAGTTTTTGGAAATAGCAGTACATGAGAAGTTAATTACATTCAAAGAACGGGATTTTCTGATAGAGGGGCATCCTTCTACACCGGTATTCTACATAGTCCCTAAAATTCACAAATCATTGGTTGCGCCACCGGGCAGACCGATAGTGTCTGGTATACAATCAGTACTAGAACCATTGTCAAGATACGTGGACACTTTTTTGAGTCCCCTGGTTAAATTAAGCCCATCGTATATTAGGGATTCAGCTGATTTTATTTTGAAATTACAATCGTTACCAGCAGTGGAAGATGCCACGATTTTGGCAACTTTAGATATCACAGCCCTGTATACAAACATACTGCAGGCAGCTTCATTGTCTTTGGTTAAACAAATATTGTTGTCTCAAGAGATGCCGGAGAAGAGAGCCAATTTCATTACAGAATTGGCAGCATTGGCCTTAACAGAAAATTATTTCAGATATAAAAGTCAGTATTACAAACAGATTAAGGGAACGGCGATGGGAGCCACGATGGCCCCATCGCTGGCTTGTCTGTATGTGTCTGAATTTGAAAAGTCTGTGGTATATACTTCTCAGCATTGGCAGCATATTAAGACATGGATGCGGTTCATTGATGATATCTTTTTTGTGTGGATGGGGTCGGAGACAGCCCTGAAAGATTTTATTAGTTGGTTAAATACAAAGGATGTAAATTTTCAGTTCACATTAACAAACCATAAGGTATCGATTTCGTTTTTGGATTTACAAGTTTACAAAGATCACGGTAGGTTGGTTACTACAATATATACTAAACCAACAGACAGAAATCATTTGTTACATTACGGAAGCTTTCATCCTTTGAATTTGAGAGACAACATTCCTATTGGACAGTTTTTACGTCTAAGACGTTTATGTGATGGGGTTGAAGAATATAAAAAACAGGCGGCAATAATGCAAGCGAAATTTATTGCAAGGGGTTATCCCAGTAAAGTGCTAAAGCATGCATTCAAATGGGATCTTTATGCAAATCGGGAATTATTACTTCAGCCGAAACCAAAATCAGAGTTGAGTTCAGTGGTTTGTGTGTTACCATTCTCAGCTAGAACACATCACATTCAGCAAATTATTCTTAGGCATTGGTCTATTTTGTCTTTACATCCGGCTTTACAAGCGAAACCTATATTTGCTAAAACCAGGGGCCGTAAATTAAAAGATATATTGGTGTCTTCTGAGGTTAAGGATAATTCACCTCAAAAGTATCAAGGACAGAAGAGCTGTACCCGGTGTTCGGTGTGCTCATATGTCATGGAGGGAACAGTATTCTTACATGATTCTATCCCGTACCCATTTGAATTAAGAGGTAGTTTTGACTGTGGTTCCAGTCAAGTGGTGTATGCGGTACAATGTCCGTGTGCAAAATTGTACATTAGACATACCATATTACCGATTAGAACTCGGATTATTCAGCACAGGAGCTGTATACGTACTGGCAAAATGGAAGCACCTTTAGTACGTCATTGGGCAGAGGCATCGCACACCATTGAACAAATAAGATTTACCGTTCTTAAACAGCTATTGTGCCCCCGGGGAGGTAATGTCTCCTTACAATTACGACAACAAGAGCAAAGATTAATTTTTCAATGGGATACTCTTATCCCCCGCGGGTTAAATTCTAAAATCGAGTGGGAGGCATTTTATTAGTAGTATTCAGTAGGGGTTTGTTTCCGCATAGATAGCAGTGGATTGGTGGAGTAGAGGGGTGTGGAATATGAGGAACCAATGGATGGTCTGGACGTCCTTTAACGTAATGAGGATTGGTTAGAATCAAAGCAGATGACTTATATTTAAGGAGCGGGTAACAGGGAGTGTTTACCGCGTCCTTGATATTGTAGAAGCAACGTTGGAGTTATCGGTGAAAGTAAGTTTGGAGACTTTGAATTTTGTGGAGTTGGGGTGTTTGGTGGTAGAATGAGATTTGTTGGTGTTTGTATCTACATTTCTTATTTTTCAGTTTCTTTGCGCAGCTTGGGTTGCACTATTGAAACTGTACGAGGTGCCAAACTTAAAAAGGACAAGTCGTGCTGGTTTAATACCGGTCCTTAGATGTAATAGGGAAGCTCCAACGGTTCTAAAAAAGTTTTTCAAAGGTGAGTAGGGTGAGAAGAGGGTTCTAAGAGGGTGAGATTTAAAACTTTTTGGCGTAGCATGATAGTATATATGTATGGGAATTTGAAGGATATCAGTATAATATTTAGTCATGCTTTGTGTGTATAGGAATTGGATAAGTAACAGAGGTGGTACAATATGGGCAGATTGGGATGTGGGGTTACGGGTAGTGTAAGGAGGAGATTAGGATAGTACTGCGATGAGATAACAGTCCGATGAAGTTGAGGGACCGCCATGGGTCCCTCAATAAATGAAGTTTAAAAAGTTGAATGCATTGGTAATTTGTATTTAGGTTCAGATCTTCAAGATATTATCATATAAAAGCTGGATTTCGTTGATAATCATGACAGCGGTTCATAAAAATTGGTACAGGTAATTTTTTGTAGAGGTACACAAACTGTAGTCTACAAATTGTTCAATAATTTTTTATTCAGTAAGAGTAATTTTAAAGGATATTTTTAGTATTTGCATAAATTATATTTTGACATGAGATGATTTTTTTAAACACAGATACACAAGAGACAGATAGAACACGTAGTTGCAGATGCAATGAAGATTATAAGTGTCCTTATGGAATGATAGAATTTACATAGAAGTGTTGTGAGAGACAAAACACTGATCTAACAGCCATATGTTCCCCTGAAGAAGCCGGAAGGTGAAACCAGGGCCCAGTTGGGATAGATCCAAATTGATAAGAATAACATCAGTGTCAAGCACTTCGTGATCATTTACAGTGGTTTAATGGTGAAACTGGTAGCATGTATTTTGATGACAACGTGTTAACATCAAGATAAGTTATAACAAGTTGCTTAAAATTATATAAATGTTTGTGAGTATAACATTCTAAGTAAACATGATGTAATTTTTATTTTGCATACATTCTATTTTGCATACATTGTACAAAAAATGAGAGTGGTGTGGTTGAGGATGAATGGATGGTGATTTCAGAGATACAGAAATTAGTTGTGTTATTTTATGATAGTTTGAATGTATTATAATTGTCACAATTTTTGATATAGAAATTAAATAAAGACAATATCAGTAAGAACCAATTGTGCTTTTATTCCACTCAGTAAAGAGTGTTTATTGTTTATATATATATATATATATATATATATGTGTGTGTGTGTGTGTGAGAAAGCAGGTGGGCGTACAGAGAGAGAGAGAGAGAGAGAGTATGTCTGTATGTATGTGTGTGCATGAGAGAGAGCATGTGGGGAGAGAATTGTGTTAGCATGTAGAAGAGTGTGTGGAACATGTGTGTGTGAGAGAGAGAAAGAGAGTATGTGAGGAGAGGAGAGTGTGTGTGTATGTATGTGTGTTGGAAAATGTATATGAGAGACAGAGAGGAGAAAGCTTTTGCACCCCACCCCCCACCCCCTGAGAGGCACTGGAAAAGGATGTGAGCATTATGGATGAATGAGATAGCAGGAATAGAGTTGAGGAGCAGAGAATGAGGGGTACTTGGATGCTGGGTGTGGGTAAAAGAAGAAAAGGGCTGAAGTCAGGAGCACATGGAAAACAAAGGAGAGAGTGCTGATGAGAGGATTAAAGGCAGAGGAAAGTAGCTGAGGACTGGAGAGTAGGTGAACATAAAGGGTAGAAATAGGGGACTGGGGAGTGAGGGAAAAGGAGACTGGGGAAGGAGTAAGAAAGCATGGAGACGGACTAGGATGGTGGTAGGAATGGGAGATGAAAAGTTGGTGGGTAGGTGACAACTGAAAAGAGAAACTTGCAACTGAAAGTTGAGGACAAAGAAGGGGTAAAATCTAGCTAGGAGTGGCTGGTCAGAAAAAAAGAAATGAAGAAAAGAGATGAAAATGAAAGATCAATTTAGAAAACAAATGTAGAGGAGGAAGTGAAGGAGACAGGAAAGGAGAGAAGAAATGAAAACTAAAAGGAGACCCGGCACAAGGTTGCAGGAGAAGCAGAAGCGAGAGAGAGAGACTGGGATCAACACAATTAAAAAAAAAACAAAAACAAGCCCAGACAAAAAAGGTAAAGAAAATGTTTTCGTTTAGTTTATTGATTAGAATATATCTGTTTTGGAAATATGCATCACTTATCCTTTCTTTTTGCTCAGCAGAGGAGGAAATGCATGTCTGCACTCCCTGTGGAGTTTGTCTTCTTGGGATTTCCACTTACATTTTTATCTGCACGTTTTTTTTTTCTGCTCACTTATTCTGCATTTGGTGAGGGTTTGTCTGTGTTCTGCATGTGTGACTGAGGTGAGGTAGACAGCTTTTATGTAATCTTTCTGCAGGGACTGATAGCAGTCTGCTTTCTTCTGTTTTCCCAGTAGGAAGTATATTGATGTTCTAGGGCCCATTGCAATATTTTCAGTGCCATATTTTTCATAGGTAGGGTTGTTGCTGTTTGAATTCTGGGTGTTAGTGCTATTTGGGGATGGCGGGTTTGCTGCATAGTTGCTGAGTGTGATTTTTGTGGGGTTAGGGTCAGGATGACGAGGGATCTAGCAAATGCTAGGGTCAGAGGCTAAGATTTATTGCTAAAAAATGTAGAGTTATGCATTTAGGATGCAAAAAGCCAAGGGAGAGGTACAGTATTGGAGGTGAAATTCTTCTAAGCATGAAAGAAGAGCGGGATCTGGGGGGGGGGGGGGGGGGGGGGGAATTGTATCCGATGATCTTAAGGTGTCCAAACAGGTGGAAAAGGTGAAGGCAGAAGCCAGGAAGCTGCTTGGCTGCATAGGGAGAGGAATGGTCAGCAGAAAAAGGGAGGTGATATTGCCCCTGTATAGGTCCCTGGTGAGACCTCACTTGGAATACTGTGTACATTTCTGGAGACCGCACCTTCAAAAGGATATTTATTTATTTAAAAACTTTTATATACCGACATTCATTTGCGTATCACATCGGTTTACAAATAATGGGGTTAATTAACAAAATTTAAGAAGATGGAAGAATAAAGTTACATGTAACAGGGAGGTGAAGGAACAAGAATGGAGTGTAGAGGAAAAGAAAAGGTCTATAAGCCTTGAGTAGGGCGAATTAGCTAAGAGATTGAACGAAAAAAATTAAACTATTTACAGGGTTTCTGCGTAGAAGCTATATTAAACAGGATGGAGTCGGTGCAGACTAAAATACTCAGTGGCCTTCGTTTTAAAGCATATCTAAACATGTATACCCTAAAGGAAAGGTGAGGCATGGGAGATATATGATAGAGGCATTTAAATATCTCCAAGGTTTCCATGAACAGGAGGCTCTAGAGTGAGGGGTCATGAGATGAGGATGAAAGGAGATGGACTCAGGCGTAATCTTACTAAATATTTCTTTATAGAGAGAGTAGGGGATGCATGGAACAGCCTCCCAGTGGAGGTGGTGGAGGATAAACAAAAGGATCTCTGAGGGAGTGATGGGAATTATAAAGCTAAATTAGTTGATGGATAGGCTGACTAACTAGGCCGTATGGTTTTTTTCTGCCTTCATGTTTCTTTGTAAACTATGAATATCCTTTTTTATATGGTGAATAATTAACGCAAACATATTAGGGGTGTTTCTCTGCATGCAGAATATTTGTTTGCAGAGCTGGAGGTGCAGTGTTTCCATAGAGTTCTGTTCTCTTCTGTATAATTTGTTGTGAGTGAATGGTTTAGTGGACCCTTGGGCCGACCTGTGAGAGACTGGGGAGAGGTGTACTATAGTCTCTGGAGAGTGACAGGTCGGGAGGCGGATACCAGGCAGGAGCTGGAGGTGAGCTTCACCCTGGAAGCCGGTACTCCCCCGAGAGGAGCCCGTAGGAGTCCGGCCGCTGGGACTTAGGAGATCACGGAAGCTGGAACTGGAGCAGGCAGGCAGGGATCCAGGCTCAGGCAGGAACTGAAGCGGGCTGGAGCTGGAACCGGACAGGAACTGTGGCAAGACTCGGAACTGGAACCAGGCAGGAACTGAGGCAAGACTCGGAACTGGAACCAGGCAGGAACTATGGCAAGACTCGGAACTGGAACCAGGCAGGAACTGAGGCAAGACTCGGAACTGGAACCAGGCAGGAACTGAGGCAAGACTCGGAACTGGAACCAGCAGGAACTGAGGCAAGACTCGGAACTGGAACCAGGCAGGAACTGAGGCAAGACTCGGAACTGGAACCAGGCAGGAACTATGGCAAGACTCGGAACTGGAACCAGGCAGGAACTGAGGCAAGACTCGGAACTGGAACCAGGCAGGAACTGTGGCAAGACTCGGAACTGGAACCAGGCAGGAACTGTGGCAAGACTCGGAACTGGAACCAGGCAGGAACTGTGGCAAGACTCGGAACTGGAACCAGGTAGGAACTGAGGCAAGACTCGGAACTGGAACCAGGCAGGAACTATGGCAAGATTCGGAACTGGAACCAGGCAGGAACTGAGGCAAGACTCGGAACTGGAACCAGGCAGGAACTGAGGCAAGACTCGGAACTGGAACCAGGCAGGAACTGTGGCAAGACTCGGAACTGGAACCAGGCAGGAACTGTGGCAAGACTCGGAACTGGAACCAGGTAGGAACTGAGGCAAGACTCGGAACTGGAACCAGGCAGGAACTGAGGCAAGACTCGGAACTGGAACCAGGCAGGAACTGAGGCAAGACTCGGAACTGGAACTAGGCAGGATCTATGGCAAGACTCGGAACTGGAACCAGGCAGGAACTGTGGCAGAGACCGGAGCCCCCCGGGAGGAGCCCAAAGGGGCCCGGCCGCTGGAGCAAGCGGGCAACGTAGCAGGCATGCAGGCAGGTACGGTGGCAGGCAAGCAGGGAGACTCTGAAACAGGCAGGCAGACTCTGTACCTGGAAGGCAGACTCTGTAGCAGGCACACCTCGGGGCCAGGAGCAACTAGGGACCAAGGAGGGACCCGGTTGCAAGGCCCTGATTGCAGACACTGGGGTTAAATCCCCCCCGGCGTCTGACATCAGCAGAAGGGGCGGAGCGTTGCGTGGCGGGAAGTGGGCTATTTCAGTGCCCCTCCCGCGTGCGCGCCTAGAGGAAGGGCGTTCCCGCGGCGGCCTCCGCGGGGACGCCGTCAATGTTTGCGCCGCCGGGACTGGGGGAGAAGAGAAGGTAAGGCCCCGGTCGCGACCGGGACCGCAACATAATTTGGGGTTAATGATTGATCACTGTCATGGAAGAGGATTGACTGAATGATGCTCTCGAATAATTGGTCTTTATCTGCTGTCATTTACTATGTTACTAATGTTGGGGAAGGCAAAAACATTTGTGCGTGCATGTGGAAGGGCATTGTCGGCAAACATTTGACTTGGCCTATCTAAGCGTTCAGAATTTTCCAAGCTGGGAACCAAATTCCTAGTTGTCACCTTCTTCTGTCTCCCCAGTTGAAGAGTTGATTGTTGAGCAGTGCCTTGTGAACTGATCCTCAAATATCCTTAAAAGGAGGGGGGGGGGGGGGGGAGGGTTGTCAGGAGAGTCAAGGAGCAGCCAGAGATAGACCAAGGTTTAATTACACTTTTCAACCAAAAGGAAAATGAGATTTGCTGGTCATGCACTCAAGAGGATTTAGTGGCAAATTAGTTCATCTTTGGCTGAGAGCATGATAGAAGGCGAAAGAGATACAGGAAAGCAGAGAGCTGTCTGGGGCGATGACATTAAATGACAGTCAGGATCCGGAAACATGGGCGTGTCATCTTGGCACAGAGAGAACTGGTGCCAAGACGACACGTGATGACAACGGTGATGATGAGCTTGGTGCCTGGTGCCAGCCTGTCATATAATTATGTACCAAAATGTACCCTGCTGTTGTAATTGTTGTTTACTGTGTAAAACCTACATAAACGTAGCCTATCAGTGCCGTTTGCTCATCCTGTTTTTCATTCAAAATATGCAGAACAGGTAATACACATTTCAGCAAGTTTCTGCAGGCTGTGCAATATTGTGAAAGCCAAGTCAAATTCGAAAATCCCACCTGAGGTCCCCCCTAAGGATGTGGAATGTGTCAGAAGAGGAGGTGCCCTGCCTCTCGCCTTTTGCATTGTGGTGGCAGGGTGACAGACATGGAGGTTAGTGAAGATTAACATCTTGACTCATGCTAATGTCATCATCTCCTGTTGGTAGTCTTGTCCTAGTGTTAAACACACTAGGGTCATTCAGTTCAGAAAAAAAAAAAAAGAAGCTCTCTGGAGATCCAGAGCTTACAATGCAAAGAAAAGTGTCTGTCCTTTTAGCCATAGCTAACAGCATCCACAGGAATGCAGACGGGTGAGGGGGGGGGGGGGAGGAGAGAATGACTCCCTGCCAGTCCTACTAAAACCTAAATCTCTCCACCACATTTAACACTGTGGACCACCAATTCCTGTTTACATCGCTTAAGGGACATTGGCATGGAAGGCACAGCCCGTAAGTGGTTTGAATCTTTCCTTGGTAATATCATGGGGCAGCAAATCCTCCTTACCCTCAGACCCCCACTTATGGAATGCCTCAGGTACCCCACTCCTATGATACCCGACCTCATCCGGTCACTCAGCGTTTAGTGCCACTTTTTTTGCTGATGACATCCAACTCTGCATCAAAACAGGAGCAAACCGAACCCCATCCATCGCAAATATTAATCGTTGTCTTACAGCAGTAACTTCTCTGACTAAACCGACAAGGATACTCCTCCTTACTATCCCTGTCCTCTCTGTGAGGTACTCCCTACAATTCTGTGATTCAGTGCAAAGTCTGGGAGTTCAACCCATCTGCAACCTTACAATGGAAACCCACATCTCAAGGGGTAAGGACCAGCTTGATGCAGACTGGCCAGCTCCGCCATGTTTCTGAGAAACACCACCCTGGCCACCGTGATAACACATTTTAATCACCAGCCAGCAAGACTGCTGTGATTTCTTACCACATGGAATTTCACACGCAGCCTCAAGCACGTCTTCAGACAACAGCTGCAGAGAATTTCGGTGGGAGTCAAAGCAAATGACCTCATAAACCTCATCCTAAGTCAGTGACACTGGCTCTCAGTCCAAAGCAGGGTGCAATTTAAATCTCTCTCTGCTTTGTCTTCAGGAATGTCAACCATATGGCCCCAGATTACCTCTTCCCAGCTTTTGTTCTCCTATTTATTTATTTTAAAATGTTCTCATTCTGCCTAAAGCAATAAAATTTGTGCTAGGCGGGTTACAACAAAAAAACAATACATTTAAAACATATGATAATACATCAGTACATACAAATTAAAATATAACAGCTAAAATAAACATCAATTCCCATTATCATCACCAGAGAAAAACTACATCCACCTATGTGTTAAAAGCCTGTTTAAATAAATGTTTTCAGCTACTTTCTAAAATATTTACATCATTGCTTGAATATTATGAGGCAGCGAGTCGCATAATTTTGGTGCTGTTACAGAAAAAGCTCTTGAGCGTGTCTCCTGTAATCTTGCCACCTTAACTGTTGGAATTACCGGAAGATTTTTTATCATGGGACCATAAAGAATGACTGGGAATGTAGTTGTTCAACTTATTTGGCAAATACTGAGGCCCATTTTAACTTTAACACCTTAAAAATCAGTAATAAAAGTTTAAATTCAATACCATAATTTAACTGGGAGCCAATGTAATGTGGCACTTAGGCCACAGAAAGTGCATAGAGGTTAAAGGTGCTGAAAGGTTCGATGGTAAAATGCAGGTTTCCTAACAGGTGAATTTTCAAAAGGATTTGCAAGCGTAAATGTAACTACTATCCTTGCAATTTTCAAAATCCATTTAGGCGTGTAAGTTGCACTTACACAAGTAAATCCTATGGACAATTCAGTGGCATGTATTGTAGCTATTTTCAAAAGCCCACTCACGCGAGTAAAGCGCATTTACTTGAGTAAAGCCCAGTTTTATGCATGTAAATGCTTTTTAAAATCAAGCCCTAAGGGAGCCTTGAATGGTGATGAATAGTGTGTAAATATCTGCTGGAACTGCACAGGATGTGCATGGGACAAAAAGGTTAATCTGGAACCAGCCTAGGAATATTCCGGAGCCCTGGGTCAGCCGTGTGTCAGGAGGTGCGACCGGCCTTGACAGAGGGAGTTCGGTCATGAAAGCAGAAGTGATAAAAAAAACCCTGACTCTACAGCGTCCGAGGCTGTTCCAGATTGCAAGGAAAGAGAGTGGGATGGAGCTGTGATCCTCACCCAGGATCTCAGAAGGGAGCAGCAGGAGTGCAGGGATTTTCCCTAAAAAAATTCCCCAGAGGCTTGAGAGCAGAAGTAGAGCGTGCAATACAGCCTGGAATTGGGAAGATAAAATATAAAAGCTGTGCGTAACTGAGGCAGGAACTCATCTGTGCCAGGAAGCCAGACTGTGCCAGAGGGAACTTGTTTTCTGGCTCGGATAAGCCTGATGCTGCACCAGAATTGTTCCTTGAGCTGAACAGGACATTCTTGTAACTAGGGAGGACCAGGCTAGGTTGTGCAAAAGAGTGAGGAAGCAGAAGAAACAAAGTAACCAGAAACCCTGTGTTGCTGTAAGAAGGAGCGGTTATTTAAGGAGAGGAGCTGTAAGGAGAAGGGTTAGAGATTTTCTGGAACTGCAATTCTCATACCTGGGAACGTTTGACTTCCAGTCACCCTGAGATTACCATTGATTAATGTGTGTGTGTGGGGGGGGGGGGGGGGGGGGCAACTGCACAGTGGGACCGGATGCTCACAAATTTGCTCTCATAAACACTCTTACATGTTCACACTTACTTTCACTGCTCATTCTCTCACATTCTCACAGGTCCATTTACACCTTTACTTCTGCCATTCTCCCACCAACACACACTCACTCACGTCTCTCCCTCTTCCATACACACATGCCCACTCACTTTCACACCCATGCTCACTTGCACTCAGCTCTCTCCTACTCACCTACAGGCACTCTCAGATCTCTTCTTCCTACACAAATACACACTCACTCACTCTCACAGACATACTCACTCATTCATTCTCTCTCCCCCCCCCTTTCAAAACACACTAGCAACAGCAGACTCTAACCTGGGCTCCTGGAGCAGCAGCAGCCTCTTCCTTCTCCTCCTGTGCTGCGAAAGTGGACGCTGCCTGTTTCTTGCTCCTCGTTTGATACACGGGCAGGAAATCACAACTTTGATTGGCCAAGGCAAACAGGATGGGGCGGGCAAGTGGCTGGATCCAGGAAACAGGCTGTGCAGGCAGGAGCAGGCGAAGCTAAGAGTTAAAAAGGTCCGGAGATGGTAGAAATCACTGGCGAGTTCCTCCTTTTTCAGGCGCGCAAGACAAATGACTTTCCTTTCTTCTTTCCGGGTCCCAGCAGTTTGGTTTTGCTGCAGCACCCGGAGATTTCCGGTATTGGGCCGGAGACCCCGGTAATTCTTTTAGAATTCCGGAGTCTCCGAGCCAAATCCTGAGAGTTCCCAGGTGTGGTAATTCTGTTTAATTTCTGCATTTACTGAACTGTCACTGTCATTATGTTTGATCCTGAAGATTCTGCAGTAAACTCGAGTCTGGAGAGTGGTTTGTTTATGTGGAGCATTCCCAGCCTGGTACTGACCCTGCGGGTTATCCTGCCCCCAGTTCATGGGCCCCAGAGACTTATATCCCCACTTTGGGATACTAACTACTCTGCTTCCCGAGGCTGGGAAGGTGACTCCTGGCATATAGGGAGTTACAAAATGGCACCCAATGTGGGGCGAGAGTGGCTGAGTGACGACACTTGTGCTCCAACAGAAATGACAGTTTTGGCTGAAGACTGCAGCAAAATTGATGCAGAAACAGCTAAAAAAAAACTTTTTACAATTTTTCCATGAAAATCCAAGATGGTGTGCTGCCTGCCGACATCCTGAAGAAGGCATGAGTTAGAAGAGTGTGCACGTCTGTGTCGGGGCAGTGAAGCACGCGAGAGAAAATGCATCATCGGCTGGGCGACCCAATGTGACCAACCACAGCAGAGGTGGCCATGAGTTGCATGAGCAAGGAATGATTCTGTGCAGCATGCAGGAGCCATTGCCATTGGATGGCACACGGCTACTGAAAAGCATAACGTGGCCACGTGCTCATCCTTGTGATTTTGCTAGTGATCTCACTCAACCCCCTGCAACATGGCTTATCAACTAAGAGGCCAAGTTTGGCTCAACATCAAGAATGGGGACACAATAGGATGCGCTGAGTGTCAAACCTTCCATCAACTTCAAGAGCTACTCCCAATTCATGGCCAGTGCGCCTTCTGCAGAGATACCCTCTATGAGCAGCAGCCCAGGCTGGCTGGGACAGCTGCACTCCAAGTTGGCCATGGTGTTGCAACCACTGAATAGACTGGATTAGCCCCGGATGGTGAGGGAAGTGCTAGCCTGCCAAAATTGCCATCATTCTCCGATCAGAGCAGCAGCGGGACTCAACGAGCCTCAGTGCAACTGATTGGAACCAGCTCAAGCAGCAGTGAGGTCCCCGCGAAAACTGTGAGACCCCAAGACAGAATAACTGGGGGATGGGAGTGAGCCAGAGGAAGAAAGGGGAGGAGCAGTGAAGCCGGAGGTACTGTTGGTGGGGAAGGAGTTAGTACCAGTGCAGGGTGCATGGAGAAGAGAGGACCCCACGACTGCTGCACCTTTACCACCACAACCTGAGCGAGGCCAGGGCGAGATTCACTGCCTTCACGAAGAAGAGTTGGACCTCAAACAAGCCGCCCCAACTGCATGTATATCCACCCATACCATTGGGAGGGGCAGTAGTCGAGATCGTCAGCTGGGAAGTGGCCTCCATAATCACTGTCCTCCAGAGCTGGTGAGGTCACCATAAGTTCTTGGATGGCCCGGGTTGATCGATGGGAACCTCAGAGTTCTAGCACCGAACAGGTTTCCATCACCAGCGATTGCATCCGGACCCTGAAAATGCAGACTCTTGGTTATCTGCCCAAGGTACAGCCCTTTTGGATTTCATGGTTGTAGCCATGGGGTCTATAATAGAAGAGTCCTCCTCATCTGGAATATCTCCAGGTTGCACCATTTTGAGCCCAGAAGTAGAAACAGAGTCCAGCACCAGCAGCACGATTTCATGGCACCGTAAAATGCTGGGGCTGCCTGGGGAATTCCCAGGCTAGATACTGAAGAAGACATGGTGGACCTTTCACTAGTCTCTGTGCCTCCAGAGTTATGCATGGCACCCTGGGTAGAACCTGGATGTCCCAGAGGAAAACGCAGTGTTCAACAGATTGTCCCAGTAATGGCTGTCGTGGAATGGAAGCACGAAGATTGTATATCTCAAGCCACACCCAATCGCATCAAACGGGAGATAGCCTATAAAGACCTTCCCCGGGATCAGCCCATGATCTGGGTCATCATCAACAAGCAATATCACCTTTGGAAAGAAGGCAAGAGTGTCGGGAAGAACGCCATGGTGATAGTGGAGAAAGAAGGCAAACTCTGTCTGAATTCCAAGACCCACATTCTACCAGGGAGAAACTGTGTGCAGATTGCAGATCCCAGCTCGTACTTTCCTTGAGGAACTCAAGTTCAGCAGAAGACTGTCAGTTTGAAGGACATTTCTTTTTGTTGTCTGTCCGTTTGTTTGTACTTTATTCCAGGGGCAGCACCGTTTGTAGCATCTGCGATCAGTTACATAAAGTTAAGGAGTTGAACCGTTAAAGGGGTCTAATACACCCTGAAATAGATGACCAGCCTTTTCAAGCAGGCTAGAAGACAAGACGGAATTGTCTTCCTTATGGACTTTTATTGAAATTTCTTAGGGTGCCTAAGCACAGTCAAAAGAAATGTGTGCTTTATTGATTTTTCTATTTATACAGAAGCTTTATTTTCAACACTGTTTTGAAGAAAAAATTGAGAAAATGTAGAAAAAAAAAGTATAAAATTCTTGGCAAAGTGCCATTTCTTGTCTTTGCCTAGTCCTTCATTATGCTGCGTAACATCTATCATTATGTTGCTCCTATGGTTATCTAACCTTGTTTTCTTTCAGGATGGATATTCTTTAAACTTAATAATTTTTGCCTTCCCAGGGAAAAGCTTTTTAGAGGAGTAAGAATGGAAGGATTTAAAAATTCTCTCCCCAAGAGAGGAGTTGAAATGGGCACATTTGTGTTACATTTGAGAGACCACACCGATCTCCAACTGAGGTCAAAAATGGAGAAGAAAAAAATGGTGACAGTAAGTTCGAGAGAGACCACTCTAATCCCTCAACCAGGATTTAAAATGGCGAATAATGGGAAATTAAAAGCCAACTGGTGTATGGTGTATGTACTCCCCCCAAGGGGTACTCGTTGGAGAGAAGATAATGGAGCTCTGGGAAGGGTGTTTATGGAGATTTCCTTCTCCCAAAGGAAATAGTGAATATATGTGATGTGATACTGTGGTATGTCTAACCCATTGTGTTCGCAGGTTCCAGCCTTAATACCTTCAGGTGTATCTCTTGTGCTGGACACAGGAGTTAGACTCAAGATGACTACTTCATGTCCTCCACCTGGATGGAAATCTACAGGTCATCTTTGGTTCCGGTGATGTTGTGTCATGATAGTGTGTTACTTGTAAGAAACATTTTTACAGTTGTGACTTCACAGTTTTTCTTTTCACAGGAGGAGGAGAGATGTGGCACTTAGGCCTCAGAAAGGGCATAGAGGTTAAAGATGTCGAAAGGTTTGACGTTAAAATGCAGGTTTCCTCTCTAAGGGAGCCTTGAATGGTGATGAATAGTGTGTAAATATCTGCTGGAACTGCACAGGATGTGCATGGGACAAAAAGGTTAATCTGGAACCAGCATAGGAATATTCCGGAGCCCTGGGTCAGCCGTGTGTCAGTTCGGTCATGAAAGCAGAAGTGATAAAAAAAAAACCTTGACTCTACAGCGTCCGAGGCTGTTCCAGATTGCAAGGAAAGAGAGTGGGATGGAGCTGTGATCCTCACCCAGGATCTCAGAAGGGAGCAGCAGGAGTGCAGGGAATTTCCCTAAAAAAAATCCCCAGAGGCTTGAGAGCAGAGGAGCAGAAGTAGAGAGTGAAATACAGCCTGGAATTGGGAAGATAAAAGATAAAAGCTGTGCGTAACTGAGGCAGGAACTCATCTGTGCCAGGAAGCCAGACTGTACCAGAGAGAACTTGTTTTTTCGGCTCTGAAAATCCTGATGCTGCACCAGAAGGATTGTTCCTTGAGCTAAATTGTGCAAAAAAGTGAGGAAGCTGAAGAAACAAAGTAACCAGAAACCTAGTGTTGCTGTAAGAAGGAGCGGTTATTTAAGTAGAGAAGCTATAAGGAGATTTTCTGGCGCGTTCTCAGCCTGTTACTGGCCCTGCAGATTATCCTGGCCCCTGCTCATGGCCCCGGAGATTTAATTCTGCACCTCGGGACAGTAACCCCAGTGCTCCTGGAAGCTGGGAAGGTGACCTCAAGGTGTACAGAGGGTTACAGTAATTTCTGCAAACCAGCAGAAATACGTTACCAGCGTTGCCATGCTAAAATGAATTGGGCTGCAGAGCTTGGAAGAACTTGTATTGCTCTAATAGTGGCACCTGGCAACCCAACAAATAGAGAATTACAATAGCCGGCAACGGTCAGGACAAAAGCCTGAACCAATGTATGAAAATCATCCAATGCAAGGATATATTTAAGATGTTTTAAAAGTCAAACTTGAAAGAAATCAAACCTCAATACTTGTTGAACCTAATTTTTAAAAGGAAGTCTAGAATCAAAAATGAATCCCAGATTTCATACTGAGTCCTTAAACGATACACTGGTGCCTCTCGTGTTAAACAGATGGCTTCAGTCTTCCCTATATTCAGAATAAACTGATTGTTTCATCCAGCTCTTCATCAACTGTAAACTCCTACACCCCCTCAAGAGAAACATGTTTCTCCCAAATGAGCCTTCTATTCCCACCTCCCCCGGCTATGGTCAGACTAACCTGCATCCAGATGCTTCATTTTTAAACTCTAGAACAAGATACCACTCTCCTTGTGCCAAGAGACTTCCTACCTCACCGTCATGAAAAAGAGCCGAGGCCTGGAATTCCATCTCTGCGGCAATGACAGAGCTGTGCTCGTGACTGAGTGCCCGCTCTCCTAACGCATGCCAATCCACCTCTCACCAGGTGCCCAGTTTTATAGCAGTAAAAAGGAGGCATTGTAGGGGAAACTGTGCGTCTCTAGCGCCTCCTCGGCATCGGGAGCGGTGGCTGTCAGCTCGTTAGGAAACGGTTGCTCAGTTCAAGCGTCCGTTTTCTCCCACTACGAGCAAATATACGCCCACAATATATATGGCCTGGATGGTGGGTGTATATATATACGGCCTGGACGGAGGGTGTATATATATTCGGCCTGGACGGTGGGTGTACATATATACGGCCTGGGCGGTGGGTGTATATATATTCGGCCTGGACGGAGGGTGTACATATATATGGCCTGGACGGTGGGTGTATATATATACGGCCTGGACGGTGGGTGTATATATATATGGCCTGGATGGTGGGGGTATATATATTCGGCCTGGACGGTGGGTGTATATATATATATGGCCTGGACGGTGGGTGTATATATACGGCCTGGACGGAGGGTGTATATATATATATGGCCTGGACGGTGGGTGTATATATATTCGGCCTGGATGGTGGGTGTATATATATACGGCCTGGACGGAGGGTGTACATATATTCGGCCTGGACGGTGGGTGTATATATACGGCCTGGACGGTGGGGTGTATATATATACGGCTGGATGGAGGGTGTACATATATACGGCCTGGACGGTAGGTGTATATATACCACGGCCTGGACGGACGGTGTACATATATACAGCCTGGACGGTGGGTGTATATATATACGGCCTGGACGGAGGGGTGTACATATATATGGCCTGGACGGTGGGTGTATATATATATGGCCTGGACGGTGGGTGTATATATACGGCCTGGACGGTGGGTGTATATATATACTGCCTGGACGGAGGGTGTACATATATACGGCCTGGACGGTGGGTGTATATATATTCGGCCTGGACGGAGGGTGTACATATATATGCCTGGACGGTGGGTGTATATATATATGGCCTGGATGGTGGGTGTATATATATACGGCCTGGACGGAGGGTGTACATATATACGGCCTGGATGGTGGGTGTATATTGAGCGCCCAGAAAATTTTTTTTCTCAGTTTTTTTTTTTTTTAATGATTCCGCTTTTGGTGGTCCCTCCTACTTAGTATCGCGACGATACTAGTAGGAAGGATCACAGAAAGAAGGAACCTGGGGTTTTTACAATGCGCCCTTGAGCGCGGCAGACCTTTACGCCAGCTCCGGGCTGGCATAAAATTTGCCGGGTTGCGAGGGCGCACTGGCCGCGCGGGAAATTGTTTTGCATCGCGGGGATTAGCCAATAGCGCTCATCTACATGCACTTTATACGTGATGAGCGCTATTAGCTATACGCTCGATTGGACGCGCGTTTCAGACGTGCTAACCCCTGTTTTGCATCAGGGTTTATGGACGCAAGTCCAAGACGCACGTCCAATCGTGTGTTGAGCCATTTGCGCTGGCTGCAGACGCACGAAATTGCATGGGCTTGAAGAGACTCCCTTTAATCCTTGACTACCAGAAATTGTTCTTGACACTGTAGCATCACCCGCCGACAATCTTTCTTACTGAGTGACTCTCTCTCTCGGCACACCAGGTCCTGCGTCCCAGTACAATGTCACTATTGTGTCTACTTCTTACTCGACTCCCCCAGTCCATCCCATTCCTTCTAGTGCCCTAAATGACCAATCTAATTCCCCTGAACCTCTAATCATATCCTTACAGGCTTCCTTTGGCTCCTAGGTAGATAGCACCCTTCTTTATAAGTAACTGAATATGCCTGTAACTCCTCTGGGTCTTCAAATTTCCTTAATTGCATTATTAATGGTAACTCTGGTCCTTGAAGGACAGAGACCAAACCTTGCATTCGGCCCCCTAAGATCCGCTCTCATAGCCAAAAAATGCTCTCTCTTGCTACCTGTAATTTTATTTAAGTTAGGCCATATGAGAAGTCATTTCCCCTCCCAGATAATGGGATTGCTTTGTTTAACTTTCCAGAGGATCTCCAAAGCTTGTGTGTGCCACAGCCCCTTCAATTCCACTGCTCTGGGATATCCCGAATTACTGATCCTATGTGAAGGGTCTTGATGTGCCCGCTAAGTTTCAAATTCTCTCTCAAACAACTCAGGGAAGAATTTCTCCATGAATTTAATGGGATCAGATCCTTTGGCTCCCTCTTGTTATCGCAAAACTCTTACATTATTCCTGCTGATCCTGTTCTTCAGGTCTTTCAAGTCTTGTCTGCAGCTGCTTCATTTAGCTGGAATTCTCTCTGGCAGCCACAGCTCCTCTGTCCAGTTCCTCTATGTTAAACTCAGTCCTGTCCAAATGTTGTTGAAAGGAACCGAACTGTGCAATTGGACCAGCAACTTCAGTTTGTATTTGTTTTGTATCTTCTCAGCTTTCTTGCAGCAAAGTCTTAATTCCTTGTAGCTCTAATGCAATGGTTGTGAGCGATATCTCTGGATCCTTGCTGGTAGCCATCTTAGGAGAGTAGGGATCTGGCTTGGATCTTTTTACTACCTGAGCAGCAACAGATTTTGATGGAGCCATCTTCAGGACTCTTTCAAGAGATCATAGATCACACTTCAGTGTCTTTTCACTCAAATTAAAGGTAGAAACAATGTACTAAAAAGTGAATGCCTGCAGGAGATCTTCCACTGCACATCCATCTTGAAGCAAGTTCACTAGCGCCTGCCTATGTAGATTAATTGTTGCATTATTGTACCAAGAATTCAACTTTAAATCTAATTGTAATCTGCCCTGCGACTAGCAGAATATCAAGGGGTAGACATTCAAAAAATATCCGTTTATTTAAGTTAGATGGATAGTGTTATCCAGCTAGCTTGCTGCTGAATATCCCCAGATAAATCGCTACTTAGCCTGATAAGTATTACCTGGCTATGTTTAGACCTGCTACGTTTAGCCAGTTAAGTGATTTAACTGGCTATGTGGTGGTCGATGAATGCAGAGTGGCTGCTACTTAGCCTGTTAAGTCTGACTTAATTAGCTAAGTCCCATTTCAATATCAGCATCTCTGTGTTCTGAATGATAAAATACATAAATAAATAAAGCTTTAAAGCAGGTTCTTGAAAAGTATTTACTCTGTGGCTGGAGATATTTTACTTTATCATGCCTCCATGTAAACCGTTGTGATGGTTACCTAACTTAACGACGGTATAGAAGAATTTTGAAATAAATAAATAAATAAAGAAGATAGCGGGAGGGTGGCTGGAAGACTCTTCCATACACAGAAATATCACCTTTATGGGCATTTTGCAACCTAGTACCTTGTGAATTATTGGATTCTTGGCAGGTTCTGATATCTTTTAATGGGTCAATGATCCAAAGATGATATACAGGAACTTTCTAGACCACTCGGTTCTCTCCTATAGTTGCCAGGGATCGGTGCGCAACCGGAAGCTCATTGGCAGCAATATCTTAAATACTCTTTTCCCAGCGGTTCAATACAAACTATCACAGCCTACACGTAACCCAGTTTCCTCCAGAGCTAACATAGCCATTGGCACTCTGCATTTCTCCTTTAGTAAAATATGTTTAAGCAGGAGAAACCAACTGAGGCACGCGCTTCGTTTCCAGCTGCGTCCCAGCTAGCAGCTGGTCCAATTGAAGATGAAGTGGGTTTTTCATGCAAGCTTGATCCAGCCCATTGCAGTATCTCAGCAGGCAGTCTCTTCTCTTTGGAACTTGTCGTTGGGCAGGTTGACCTGGCAACACATTCCTGATATCTGGATCACATGAGAGGTTCCAAATGAAGAGAGACACATATTTATTTTTCTTATTACCCAGTAGCTGGGCAAAATCCTCTCACACTTTTCTAGAAATATGTACTCTGTATTTAGTTGATTATAGTCTGCACTGCACATGACATGCCTATATGCCAGCTTTTCTCACTGGCACACTAGATTAATAATTAACTTAAGAACAAGAAACTAAAGTTGAATACTGTGCCCATGTAAACTTTTCAGGACGAGAGGAGGTTGTGATGTGAGACTTGCACTATTCGTTCCTAGTATACGAACACTGTTGTTTTACTGTGCAGACAACTTAGAAATGACTGAAAAAGGTCTAAACTCTGAAGCAAAGGAAGGGTAAATCACAGCATAGAGAACACTGAAAATTGAATCAGATTGTCTGATGCTTCATTTAAAAAAAAAAAAATTTCAAAGTTATGACCTCCAGAAGGAAGAAGAGTTTTCAGCTTTTGCATTTCTCGCAGGAGATGGCTGTCTGGGAAAGGAAATCAAATTAATACACAAAAACATGAAACAATGCATGCAGCATATGAATGAAAAGCTATCTGGAACACGATGAACCCTGCCGGGGGAGTAATAACACGAGGTTAAAGAAAGTCCGAGAAAGGGTCAAAAGTTGGACAATTAAGATTTCACGCAAAAATTTGCAGAGCCATGCATTTGGGGGCACAGAAATCCAAGACAACAGTAGCAGACGGTGAGGTGCTGATGGGTGTCATTCTTGAGAGAAATCTCGGGGTAACAAAGCAATGTAGCAAGGCAGTGGCAAGGGCCAGAGGTATGCCAGGGCGCATCAGGGAGCGGCATAGCCAGGAGAAAAAGGAGATGGAAATAACTTGGTATCGGCCACTGGTGAGACCTCACCTGGAATACTGCATGCAATTCTAGAGGCCATATCTCTGAAAGGATATAGACGGAATAGAGGCCGTCTAGAGAAGGGCACCAAAATGATGCAGGTTATGTGCCCTAGGTCCTGTGAACTGAGAATTAAGAACTGACGGAGATCATTGTTAAGCCCTGTGGATAGTTTGCCCATCCACAGGGAAGCAAGTTAACTTTCAAAGGGAAACTCCCCATGGGGGTTTTCTTTTGAAAATTTGGAGCCAGCAGGGTCTGTAGTTACTTCTGTATCCTCAGGCTTTACACCTGCTTTTCAGCAGGATAAAGTATGAATTGGGATTTCAAATTGAAATCCCTCGGGCCGGTGCAGAAAGGTAAGTTCAGCTGAACACAGTTTTACCTGTACTTCAATGCATATTTTGTGAGATTAATCCTTACTGCTGATGCAGTAAGGAACTTTATGCTCACAAAATGTGCATTAAAAAATGTAAGTAGTAGTAATATTTGGTGATATTTATTTTGATATACTGATTTTCATAGAACTTCAGAATGGTGTACAAAAAATATACACTACAAATTAAAACATATACAATAAACAAAAAATCAAAACAGTGTAATAAAATCATATAATATTTTATAAAAGCATAAAACATTAGGAAACCACTCTTTTAAACTTCTTACTGGACATTAATTAAAGGTTTGCATAAACAGCCAGGATTTTACCAGTTTCCTAAATTTCAGAAAATTGCTTTCCAGATGAATATCAACAAGCAACGAGTTCCACATCAAAGGGGCCCGATACTGAACAGTTGATTGTCTTGTTCCTTCCAAATAGATTTCTTTAGGGGAAAGCAATCACAAAAGTCCTTTTTGAGAAGATCTTAAATTTCAGGAAGGTTTATACAAAATCAGCAACTTGGAAAGATAGTCTGGTATCCCTTTTGGCAAACTTTGTGGAATTTTAAATACCACTCCAAAATGAACAGGCAACTAGTGTAAGTCCTTAAGTACTGGAGAGACATGATTAAATTTAGAAACACCTTTAATCATCCTAGCAGCTGTATTCTGCAGTATCTGTGTACACTTTAAACTGAGCTCAGTGATCCCTAAATTGAGAGAGTTACAGTATTCAATTTTAGATTGGACTAAAACATAAAATAGCATAATTTAATCTGGCATGCCAAAATCTGGCATTCCATAGTCTCCAATCATTCATAAACTGAAAAAAACTGATTTAGTAGGAAATCTGTTTATGCATAGACAGCGCACAGTCAAGGCTCATCCGCAGAGTTTTTATTACCTCAGCCAGAGGTATATGCAGAGTCTGGATGTGCATCCAGTTTAATATTCAATTTACATCGACCAAATCTCTGCATTTTGAGGATTAGCTTGAAATGTATTAGCTTTTTTTTACCTAAGCATGGATTAAATTTAGTCATCTCAGCTACTGACTCTGAGTTAAAAAGATGCTAAAACTTGTACATCATTGGCAGAGCCATAACAACTAAAACCATGCTCCTGAACAATCTTAGGAAGTGAAGCAAGGAACAAATTCAAAAGAAAAGGTGATAAACCAGACCCTTGAGGGACTCCGCAGGACACTTCTTTCTGTCAGGACACATCATACCCCCAATTCACAAAGAAACGATGGCCTTTTAAGAAAGATCTGAACAAGTTCCGACCTCTCAATCACTGCTGCCCACCTAACTTCTCATACTTTCATAAGCCTAGACTAGGACGTAAAGGAGGTTTGGCTGTGTTCTTTAAATCCCACTTGAAATTTACTATGTTAGATGTCTGTACTCCTGCTCCTTACAAGCTGTTATGTCTGAAATCCCATCACATTAATCTATGCTTGACCCGCAGCCCTCCTGGGCTACTTGCCAAAAACGCATTCCCCCTGTGCGAGTCAATCCTTAATCTCAACTTGAATCCCTCTACTACCATAATTTTAGGTGATTTTAACCTCCACACTCCGACCACATCAATACCATCCCCTACCCATGTCTTGTCTGATACCCTCCTTTCTTGTGGCTGGAAGCAAATCATCTCCTCTCCCACTCACAAGAAAGGCAACAACGTAGACATGGTATTTGTTATCACCTCTGGTTTCCACATAAACATAGAAACATAGAAATGACGGCAGAAGAAGACCAAACGGACCATCCAGTCTGCCCAGCAAGCTTTCACACTTTTTTTTTCTCATACTTATCTGTTACTCTTGGCCCTTAGTAAACTTTTGGTTTTATTTCCCTTCCACCCCCACCATTAATGAAGAGAGCAGTGTTGGAGCTGCATCTAAGTGAAATATCTAGCTTAATTAGTTAGGGGTAGTAACCGCCGTAATAAGCAAGCTACACCCATGCTTATTTGTTTACCCAGACTATGTAATTCAGTCCTTGTTGGTTGTTGTCTGTATATAGATCCACTTTTCTTGATTCACCCCTGCCGTTGAAGCAGAGAGCTATGCTGGATATGCATTGAAAGTGAAGTATCAGTCTTTCTCCCTGCCGTTGAAGCAGAGAGCTATGCTGGATATACGTGAAGTATCAGACTTTCTCGCCTGCTGTTGAAGCAGACAGCTATGCTGGATATGCATTGAAAGTGAAGTATCAGTCTTTCTCCCCTGCCGTTGAAGCAGAGAGCTATGCTGGATATGCATTGAAAGTGAAGTATCAGTCTTTCTTAGGGATGTGAATCGTTTTCCATATCGTCTTAACGATAGAAATCGTGTGGCAGGGCAAGAAAATCGTCTTAGGCACGATTTTTTAGTTAAAAAATCGTTAAAAATCGTTTTTTCCGATTAGTGCGCACTAACTCGAGTTAGTGCGCACTAACGGGAGTTAGTGCGCACTAACTGGGAGTTAGTGCGCACTAACTGAAAATGATACAATTTGACACTTTTCAGGTCAGTTAAGGTCAGTTTAGGAATGAATATGTATTCCTATTGGCTGCCCTCTTATTTATTCATGTTACCAAGTTTCCTACTGACAGTATATGGGGGATGGGAAATGGAAACAGTTGGTAGCTTGACAAAACAAGTAATGTGATCAGTCAATGTGACTAGAACTTGTGCCCTAACCCTGATACCAGGGGTATTGTGATCTTCCTGCACACAGTGCCCTATCCCTATTAATACCAGGAGTGTTGTGATCTTCCTGCACACAGTGCCCTATCCCTAATACCAGGGGTGTTGTGATCTTCCTGCACACAGTGCCCTATTCCTGATACTGGGGGTGTTGTGATCTTCCTGCACACAGTGCCCTATTCCTGATACCGGGGGTGTTGTGATCTTCTTGCACACATCCCGATATCAGGGATAGGGCACTGCATGCAGGAAGATCACAACACTCCTGGTATTAATAGGGATAGGGCACTGCATGCAGGAAGATCACAACACTCCTGGTATTAATAGGGATAGGGCACTGCATGCAGGAAGATCACAACGCCCCTGGTATCAGGGATAGGGCACTGTGTGCAGGAAGATCACAATACCCCGGAGGAGTGAGGGTCAGGCAGCTCCCCCCTGTCTGTGAAGCCAGCCTCTCACTAGTAATGCAGGGAGGGAGCTGTCTCAGACTTCACCATCCTCCCCCCCCCCCTTACCCACACACCATTCCCTAGCTGGGACATGGGGGAAGTCAGGAGTGAGGGTCAGGCAGCTCCCCCCTGTCTGTGAAGCCAGCCTCTCACTAGTAATGCAGGGAGGGAGCTGTCTCAGACTTCACCATCCACCCCCCCCCCCTCACCCACACACCATTCACTAGCTGGGACATGGGGGAAGTCAGGAGTGAGGGACAGGCAGCTCCCCCCTGTCTGTGAAGCCAGCCTCTCACTAGTAATGCAGGGAGGGAGCTGTCTCAGACTTCACCATCCTCCCCCCCCCCCCCTCACCCACACACCATTCACTAGCTGGGACATGGGGGAAGTCAGGAGTGAGGGTCAGGCAGCTCCCCCCTGTCTGCGAAGCCAGCCTCTCACTAGTAATGCAGGGAGGGAGCTGTCTCAGACTTCACCATCCTCCCCCCCCCCTCACCCACACACCATTCACTAGCTGGGACATGGGGGAAGTCAGGAGTGAGGGTCAGGCAGCTCCCCCCTGTCTGTGAAGCCAGCCTCTCACTAGTAATGCAGGGAGGGAGCTGTCTCAGACTTCACCATCCTCCCCCCCCCCCCCTCACCCACACACCATTCACTAGCTGGGACATGGGGGAAGTCAGGAGTGAGGGTCAGGCAGTTCCCCCCTGTCTGTGAAGCCAGCCTCTCACTAGTAATGCAGGGAAGGAGCTGTCTCAGACTTCACCATCCACCCCCCCCCCCTCACCCACACACCATTCACTAGCTGGGACATGGGGGAAGTCAGGAGTGAGGGACAGGCAGCTCCCCCCTGTCTGTGAAGCCAGCCTCTCACTAGTAATGCAGGGAGGGAGCTGTCTCAGACTTCACCATCCTCCCCCCCCCCTCACCCACACACCATTCACTAGCTGGGACATGGGGGAAGTCAGGAGTGAGGGTCAGGCAGCTCCCCCCTGTCTGTGAAGCCAGCCTCTCACTAGTAATGCAGGGAGGGAGCTGTCTCAGACTTCACCATCCTCCCCCCCCCCCCTCACCCACACACCATTCACTAGCTGGGACATGGGGGAAGTCAGGAGTGAGGGTCAGGCAGCTCCCCCCTGTCTGCGAAGCCAGCCTCTCACTAGTAATGCAGGGAGGGAGCTGTCTCAGACTTCACCATCCTCCCCCCCCCCTCACCCACACACCATTCACTAGCTGGGACATGGGGGAAGTCAGGAGTGAGGGTCAGGCAGCTCCCCCCTGTCTGTGAAGCCAGCCTCTCACTAGTAATGCAGGGAGGGAGCTGTCTCAGACTTCACCATCCTCCCCCCCCCCCTCACCCACACACCATTCACTAGCTGGGACATGGGGGAAGTCAGGAGTGAGGGTCAGGCAGCTCCCCCCTGTCTGTGAAGCCAGCCTCTCACTAGTAATGCAGGGAGGGAGCTGTCTCAGACTTCACCATCCTCCCCCCCCCCCTCACCCACACACCATTCACTAGCTGGGACATGGGGGAAGTCAGGAGTGAGGGTCAGGCAGCTCCCCCCTGTCTGTGAAGCCAGCCTCTCACTAGTAATGCAGGGAGGGAGCTGTCTCAGACTTCACCATCCTCCCCCCCCCCCCTCACCCACACACCATTCACTAGCTGGGACATGGGGGAAGTCAGGAGTGAGGGTCAGGCAGCTCCCCCCTGTCTGTGAAGCCAGCCTCTCACTAGTAATGCAGGGAGGGAGCTGTCTCAGACTTCACCATCCTCCCCCCCCCCCCTCACCCACACACCATTCACTAGCTGGGACATGGGGGAAGTCAGGAGTGAGGGTCAGGCAGCTCCCCCCTGTCTGTGAAGCCAGCCTCTCACTAGTAATGCAGGGAGGGAGCTGTCTCAGACTTCACCATCCTCCCCCCCCCCCCCCCCTCACCCACACACCATTCACTAGCTGGGACATGGGGGAAGTCAGGAGTGATGGTCAGGCAGCTCCCCCCTGTCTGTGAAGCCAGCCTCTCACTAGTAATGCAGGGAGGGAGCTGTCTCAGACTTCACCATCCTCCCCCCCCCCCCTCCCCCCCACACCATTCACTAGCTGGGACATGGAGGAAGTCAGGAGTGAGGGTCAGGCAGCTCCCCCCTGTCTGTGAAGCCAGCCTCTCACTAGTAAAGCAGGGAGGGAGCTGTCTCAGACTTCACCATCCTCCCCCCCCCTCACCCACACACCATTCACTAGCTGGGACATGGGGGAAGTCAGGAGTGAGGGTCAGGCAGCTCCCCCCTGTCTGTGAAGCCAGCCTCTCACTAGTAATGCAGGGAGGGAGCTGTCTCAGACTGGTATCAGGGTTAGGGCACTGTGTGCAGGAAGATCACAACACTCCTGGTATTAATAGGGATAGGGCACTGTAAGAGATGACTGTAGTAGATTGAATAAAGATCTGATGTTTCTGCTCTCCTCACACCAAACAAAAACAACACACAAGCAGAGAAGCCCTTCTTACAAAGCTGAGCTAGTGAGTTAAGTAGGAGGAAAAGTAAACATACTGGTGCCAGTGTGGCTACTTAAAAAATACACTTACCAACAATCAATTACATATATTTGAACTGTGTACAGTTCCAGCCAGGACCACCTTTCTAAAATGCACAGTGATTGGCAAATTCAACATGCACTAGCATTTCAGGTGCCTGCTAACAAAAATAATAAACAAACAAGTTCTAGTCACGTGAGTGCTGATCATTACATTACTTTTTTTGTCAAGCTTCCAACTGTTTCCATTTCACATCCCCCCAACCATATTGGTAACATCAATAGATAAGAGCACAGCCAGCCAATAGGAATACATACATACATATTCATTCCTAAGTGACCTTTACTGACCTGGGAAGTGTGAACACTTTGTTTCATTTTCTGTTGGTGTTCGTTAGTTTCCAGTTCCATTTCCCATCCCCCCAACCATCACCTTAGTGGTAACCTTGGTAATATCAATAGATAAGAGGGCAGCCAGCCAATAGGAACACATATTCATTCCTAACTGACCTTCAGTGACCTGGAAAGTGTTTATTTGTATCATTTTCAGTTAGTGCGCACTAAATCGAGTTAGTGCGCACTAACGGGGAGTTAGTGCGCACTAACTCGAGTTAGTGCGCACTAACACGATTTAACGATTTTTAACGATAAATCGTTAGAATTTCTATTGTATCGTGTTCTATAACGATTTAAGACGATATAAACATTATCGGACGATAATTTTAATCGTTGAAAAACGATTCACATCCCTAGTTTCTCCCCTGCCGTTGAAGCAGAGAGCTATGCTGGATATGCATTGAAATTGAAGTATCAGGCTTATTTGGTTTGGGGTAGTAACCGTCGTAACAAGCAAGCTTGTGCCCGCTTTTTTGTGAATACAAATCCTTTTTTCCAAATTTCCTCTTGCATTTGAAGCTTAGAGCAATGTTGGAGTCGCATTGGTTCTGGTGATTTTTTTCCAACGAAAAAGGTTTGTCATTATCTTTGGATAATTAAAACCTTTTAAGTATCTGAAAGTCTGTATCATATCACCTCTGCGCCTCCTTTCCTCCAGGGTGTACATATTTAGATTCTTCAATCTATCCCCATCAGACATTCGACGAAGACCATCCACCTTTTTGGTCGCCCTTCTCTGGACCGCCTCCATCTTGTCTCTGTCCCTTTGGAGATACGGTCTCCAGAACTGAGCGCAGTACTCCAGGTGAGGCCTCACCAAGGACCTGTACAAGGGGATAATCACTTCCCTTTTCTTACTCGATATTCCTCTCTCTATGCAGCCCAGCATTCTTCTGGCTTTAGCTATCGCCCTGTCACATTGTTTCGCCGACTTCAGATCGTTAGACACTATCACCCCAAGGTCTCTATCCTGCTCCGAGCACACCAGCCCTTCAACCCCATCGAATACAATTCTTTCAGATTTCCACACCCCATATGCATGACTCTGCACTTCTTGGCACTGAATCTCAGCTGCCATATCTTCGACCACTCTTCCAGCTTCCTTAAATCCCGTCTCATTCTCTCCACTCCTTCCAGCGTGTCCACTCTGTTGCAGATCTTAGTGTCATCCGCAAACAGACAAACCTTACCTTCTATCTCGTCCGCTATGTCGCTCACAAAGATATTGAACAGGACCGGTCCCAACACTGATCCTTGCAGCACTCTGCTCAACACCGCGCTCTCTTCAGAGTAAGTAGCCATAACTGAAATTCCTTGTCTCCTTCGCTCTCAGATCCAAATCTCTTGAGCGAATCTCCCATAGAAATAATACCACTGCCATGAAATGAGGGCACTTAGATCCTGCGAGCCTTGCCATTCTTCCTCACACCAATTCTGGATAATAAACTCCCGTAATTTTGCCCAAAGAAATTTTAGAATTCTGCAACTTCTTCCTTACGTCTACCCTCGATAAACTTGTCTCCATGAAACCATTCTCAACCAAAAGAACCAACTCTGCAGAGTGGTATACTACCAGGCTCCAAACCCAAAAATGTGAGCTGATGAAACACGAGAAATACGAGAGGAAATGGTGGAAAGACTCTCCCACACAAGCGTTTTGCAATGAACAGGAGAAATAAATAATGGCTGTGCAGTTACAAAATTTTACAGCAATTAGATCACCTTACGAAACCAAGCACTTAAGGAAAGTAAAGCTGCTTATAACCTTACGTTTTAAAATTATAATATTAGCTTTTTATTATTCTGGACACTTTAGAATATTTTGATACTTTTAGAGCAAGGTAGAACTAGAGGTATCATTTTATTTGTTTATGATTTTATTATATACATGGCCTTATTATTTTACTTGGAGATTAACATTTTTACACATAGTTAAGATTTAGGGCATTTGAATTATTTTAAATAGAATATTTTATATGATATTGTATTTTGTAACCGGATCTTAATATGTTGGCACTTTTAACTTTTTATTCATCTTATATATTGTAATTTTTATTTTATGTGCCTTGATGTAAACCGTTGTGATGGTAAATACTTAACTATGGTCTAGAAAAACCATTAAACTTAAACAAAACACTATATAATGATAAATTTGCTTCATATCAAGAGGCCATCAACTCTGCAAAGAAATCATATATCTACGTGAAACTGTCATCTACACTAAACAACTAAACAAAGAGGAATCATTAGGGCAAGCAGACTGAAGACTAAAATTGTCTCCCTACTTCAGTCAAGTTTTCATCAGTGCCAAAATCTGCAGCTATCATTAAATCCACCACCACGGGGGACTCTGAACTCAATGAATAAACACTCAGTAAACCACAACTAAGTTCATTAATCCTCTTACAGTCATAGATAACTGAACCCAACCAGGTGGAAAGCAGTAAATAAGGCCCCTTTTTCTGCTTCCAAGATTTACCAGGACAGTGACCCTGTCCTACAATAAAAGGAACAGATGCCACAGCAGCACTACCCTAATACCTTAAAAAAAACAAACAATAAGGGGACTGCAGAATCATATTGATTTTTTATATCTTCAAAAACAATCAAATTGTATATGGATATGATGTATGATATACGTGAGAATTCAAAACATCATATTTGAGTGTGAATACTGTGGCCCCTGATGAAGCCGCAAGAAACACGAGCCGTGTCGGGCCATGCTGTTGTACTCGCTGCACAAGCTCTGCTACGATAAGTGCTTTTCTACTGCCTTTAAGTTGGTGAAATAACCAAAAGTTAAAACTTATAAAAATTGTTTCTGTACACCTTAGCAGAGAAACCGATGATTATATGATAGTGACAGTCGGAAATTTACTTGTGACTGCACAACTACATATGTGGCGTTCTGGGCTATTGCTGACAAAGCCTGCCATTTTGTATGAGGTTTCTCTGCTTCTCTAATTTATAGACTACATACATGGTATCAGCTATATAAGTATCTCAAATATGATCTTTTTTATATCTTCAGGCATTTCGGTAGCATGAAGGGCCGCGCTGAAGGGCCAGGCCCTTTGGCTGAGGTCCACCTACGGGCCTCCCCTTTTCAAGGAGCCAGTTGGCATCAGGAAGCAGCGTTGCCACAAAGAGGAGGAGTCAGATGCAGGGTGCGGATGCAGCCGGCGACCCCCGTGGCTTGCAGCAAAGCACAGGAATAAATGCAACAAAGTACAGGTGCAGATAAAGCAGCCACAAGGCTGCACCCCTCTCCTCCCATGCAGGAATGTGTCAGCCCAGAGGGCTCTTCAATCCTCTTTTAAGGAGCGAAATTCCATGCAAGTGAGGGAATTAAGCAGTATTTCCCAACGCAGAGAGGTGCGCTGGCCTAACCCTGGCTTTCTTGACGCTGGAAACTTTACTCCAGGTCAGAGATGGAGTTAAGTTTCCAGCGCTGATCAGAAGTGCAGTATCCTGGCAGAGGGCCGACATGCTCCACCTGTTTGGGGGAAGGGATGAGGCTTCAGATACTGGTTTTGGGGGGAGGAAGGGTGCTACCTTGAGGGCTGTAGCAATCTTGTGCATTTTGGCAAAGAAAAAGCAGGTGGCCTTCCCTAAAAGTGAAGTTGGGAACTGCAAACCTCGACAATGTTGCCTTGAGTTGAGGAACTGCACTTATGAACCGAAATCAAATCCGGCGTTGAGAAACTTGGGGGGCTTTCCTCTGTGTGGCATTTAGTTTTTTTCTTGGTTCCTTTCACTTGAAACTGGATTCCTGTGTTGGGGGGGGCCTCTCCTCCATGGAGACTGCAGCCGGCTTTGAATAAGGGAGCAACACAGGTGCTCCGTGGCAGCTCCCCCCACCCGATGCACTGGCTTAGCCTTATCTTACTGCATCGGGAGCTGAAATGGATTTCAGCGCGCAGTTGTAATGCACAGATTATTGCATTTGCCTACCTTTAACTCCCCCGCACCGCCCAGGGCACCTCTTCTTGCCATGGTGACAAGCCTGCGTGCTGCGAACAGTGCACGCATCTTTGGCTGCTGAGGGGGCGGGTGGGCAATTCTAAGACCAGGGAATTTAGAGGGTTGGCTGCTTAGTTATTTGAGCAAATATTTGTTTTGAAATCGCTCTCTTTAGAGGTTATTTTTATAATAGCCCCGCATAGGAAAGTTGGCAAACGTGCATAAGTTACCCCGGTTTTCAAGGCAATCTTGCCTTACGCGCGCGCGTATTTGCTTTTAAAATGACCCCGCACCGAAACTGCCTGCGCAGAATTCAAAATCGGTAAAAAAAAAAGAATCTGGGGTGTAGAAAGTGTCAGTGACTTCGCAGTCGTGCACCCAGGCTGAAAATCGCCCTCCACACTGAGACGAAAACCGTGCAGACTTTTTCTTTTTCGCCTGCAGGTAAATCATGCAGGTCCTTCCTGGTGGGTACGAAGCACGCGTGGGCAGCTTTAGCCGCAAAAATCCGTGCCACGTGTTGCAGTCTGATACTGCAGGCGAAGTAGTGGACCCTTGGGCCGGCCTACCTCGAGTGATAGGGTAGGCCGGGAGGCGGAGCCAGAGGCTCGAGGTGTTCACCCAGGAACCAGGAACCCCCCAGGAGGAGCCCGTAGGGTTCTGGCTCTTTGGGACTTGGGCAATAGAGAGAGAGTCCAGTGACAGGGTGAGAGCAAGGAAGTCCAAAGGTACTTGGTAGGCAGGAGACCGGATACCGAGGCAGGCGGAGGAAAGTAACAGAGTCACTGTGGCCAGCGGGAACAGGAGCAGGCGTAGCCTGAAACAAAGTCTGTAACGAGCAGGAGCTGGCGCACGCTGTAACCTGGAGCGGGTTCCGTAGCCAGCAGGAACTGGAGCAAGCTGAAGACTGAAGCAGGACCAGAGACGGGCCGAGGTCAGAGGCAGGCGGCAGGCTGGGCAAACAGGAACAGGCCAAGATCAGGGCAGGCGGCAGGCAAGGCGTAGTCAGGAACAAAGCAGGGTCAGAGGCAGGCGGCAGGCAAGGCGTAGTCAGGAACAAACCAGGGTCAGAGGCAGGCGGCAGGCAAAGCGTAGTCAAGGCAATCCAAGGTCAGCGACAGGAACTCTGTGAAGACGATGCGCAACTCAGAACTAGAAGGCAGTAGTGAACCTCGTTGCAAGGCGATGAGACGGCGTCCGGGCGCCGGTTAAATCGCCCTGGGTGCGTGACGTCAACATCGCAGGCGGGGCTCGACTTCCGGGTGCTGGATGCACAAAGTGAGCGCACGAGGCCGCGGCAAAACAGGCAGGAAATGGCGGACGCCACGTGGAGCCATCGGCGTCTTGGGATCCTGGGGTCGCGGAGTGCGGCGTCTCCAGCCGCGAAGGTAGGCACTGGTCAGGCACAAGGGAGAGGAAGCGGTGCAGACCGCAACACCACGATGTGTACGTGATTCTCCATTTTCCCCTCCCCTCCCCCTGACCTCAGGGTGCCCTCTGGAACGCCTCCTCTCAGGATTCCAGCGCGGCCTGTGCTCGCGCTGCGGGACGCTGCACGGTTTCTCAGATGGAGGGCGGCTGATTCTGATGGCCAATTAACGCAGGGGGCACCCGGAAACGTTAATTCTCACCGGTACAGTACTGACCCCGCCCCCGCCAAGAAGTGAAGTAATTGACCTTTACCACATCGTTTACTATATGGGATTAAAGATTAAATAAAAACAAAAATAATAAAGCAGGTGATCTCTTTTTATAGGTTCTGTTCTGACCCGAGGAAGGAAGTATTTGCTCCTGAAAACAAGTCAAGAAATGTATGTAATCCAATAAAAAATTATCACCTGATATATATATTTTTTTAACCTTTATTTTCATATATTCAAATGGACCAACATGGCAACCACACTACTCTATCATTTACTATTGTTACTACAAAAAAAATGTTTCACTTACATAGTGCCTGTGATTCAGATTGGATTATTTAGGATTATAATCAGATCTATTTATAGTTGGATTACGCATGCTCAGAAGCAGGGCCAGTGCTAGCTTTTTTTGCTGCCCTGTGTGTTACTGTGCTGCTCCCCCCCACCCCCCCGGATTCATTCAGTGCTTGTCCCAGGTGCATCAAATAAAGCCCAGCTCCGTCCTGCAATCTATATTTTTAAAAACTGATACGCTTCCCCTACCCCAGAACCCATGGATAGGGAAGGGTATTAGGTACCCTAGGCAAACCTTACAGCCTTACACACACACCACCCCCCTCACCCAAACACACACCCACACCCTTTATAGACACACACAAATTATGCATTTATAGTACATTTTACATGAAAAAGAACATTCAAAAGTACAGTCTGCTGAGGCAAAAATAACACAACATGCATATTATAGTTACATGCATTGCTGTGGTGCCAACTCTGCAAAAAAGACACTTGGAACTCCTATGGAATTAGACTTTTTGTAATGTGTATTGGGCGGGAGCTTGGCCCTCAGAAAACCATAAACAAACAGAATTACCATTACAATATAGTAACCTCCCCCCACCCACCCCAACACCAAAACAACCTTAACAACTGCACATATTACACCAGGCCCTAGAACACCAATAAAACTCTTATTAGGAAATCAGGCTGCTATAGATTCCCACACAGAAATTACATGCCAGCAAAACACCTCCCCTCGATCACATATGCAGAACACAGACAGACTCTCACCAAATAAACGGGTGGATACAGTACAGTGCGCTCCGATGGAGCGCACTGTTAACCCTCTATTGGATGCGCGTTTTCGATGCGCTAGCGTTACCCCTTATTCAGTAAGGGGCTGAAAACGCGTGTCCAACCCCCCGAACCTAATAGCGCAAGCAACATGCAGATGCATGTTGATGGCCTTATTAGGTTTTCCTGCACGATTCAGAAAACAAAATGTGCAGCCAAGGTGCACATTTTGCTTTCAGAAATTAGCGCCTAATTTCTTCGGGCAGTAAAAACTGCTTTTCTGTGCACCCTCCGACTTAATATCATGGTGATATTAAGTCGGAGATCCTGAAAGTTTCCAAAAGTAAAAAAAAATAATAATTTGAAGTCGGCCCGTGGGTGTCGGGTCGAAAACCGGACGCTCAATTTTGCCGGCGTCCGGTTTCCGAGCCCGTGGCTGTCAGTGGGCTCGAGAACCGACGCCGGCAAAATTGAGCGTCAGCTGTCAAACCCGCTGACAGTCGCCGCTCCGGTCCAAAAGGAGGCACTAGGGGACGCGCTAGTGTCCCTAGCACCTCCTTTTGCTTATTTTTACCGCCAGGCCTAATTTGAATAGTGAATCGTGCGCACAGGAGAGTGGCCTGTGCGTTCGCCTGCTCTCCCGCGGACTTTACTGTATAAGCCCGAAAGAGATCAGAAAGTATAAACAGAAACGTGCTGAGAAGAACTGAACTGGAACCCACAACAAGCCAGCCGCTACATGCAGAGCAACAATGGAAAAACAGAAACATTTCCATTCTTCATAAAACATTAAATATTAAAAACAAGAAATATGAAACAATCACAATACTAAAATCATATTCATAAAAAGAATACATATTTCAAACAGTTAATGAATACAACATACAAAATTTCCCAAACATCAAGAAAATATTTCAAAATATCTGATGAATAAAAAATCCAATAATTAAAAAAAGTTCTATTCCACCCCCCAAAAATTAAATATTTTGAAAGAGCAGAATTATCAAATTACACCCAATAATTAAAACTAAGGATTAAAAACCTGAGATCTTCTGATTTCCAGTCACCCTGAGATTGTCATGGATTGGGTGTGATAGGGATGCCCAAATTTTACCTTCTCTTTCACACACACGCACAATAACACATTAATTCTCTCAAACACTCCCTGTCTCATCTGCATGCCTATGTTCTCACACATACGCCCTCTCTCCCTCACAAACACATAATATGTGTGCGTGCGTGCCTATGAGAGCCTATATATGATGCATAGGCTCTCAAAGGCGAGCACACCCATATACATATATACACAGGCTCTCACACAAACACATACACATGCACACAGGCACTCACAGACATACACACAAGCACATAGTCTTCGTGTCATGTGATGCCGTTGCATCAATCTTCATAGTCATGTCTTCGTGTCAAGGCCGTCTGCCCTCAACCTCAGGCCAGGCCTGCTGCTCCATGCTGCTCGCAGCAGGTCCGAGAGGGCTTGGAATGGTCGGCGGACCATTCAACTTCCAACATCCTCGGATGTTGGCCTTGGGAGCTTGCCGGCCTGGCAGAGGGTCAGACCGTCAGCCATGCGGAGCCACCATCAACCCTTGGCTCGGCCCTGAAGGTCTGGGTCCGAGCTGAGGGCCAAGGGCACACCAAACCACCAAAGTATAACAGTATTTCAATACATTGAACACATGAATTTTCCCTACCAGTTTTAAAAGCATACGTATATACTTTTCGTGTGAATATAAAGTAGCACTTGCTCGCGTGTAACCTGATTTATGCACACGCAACTGGAATAGCTGGTTTCCGATTCCTCTACCAGTTCGCCCAGTCCTTCCCCAGGTCATCGAGACCCCCCTGGTTCTTCAGCCTGAACTCCCCCCAGTTCACCCAGACTTCCCAGCCAATACCACACAATAAACAAGGATGATATCATTTATGCAAGATAATTATCAGGTGTAAAATTATGTAAGTAGGTACGCATGTAAGTCTTTTATAAAATAGCAATTTATGCACGTAACTGTTGGCCTTGGAATGCCCCTAGATGGCCCCATTTTTCATGCGTATATATTTGCATGAAACCTAAAGTACATGCGTACATACGGAAAATTGCGATTAGGTAAGTACAGGTTACTTATGTTCAGATAGGCTAATTTTTAAGCGCAGAACTCTTTGAAAATTACCTTCGGAATGCATTGAGATACAAGCTGAGAAACCAGAATTGGTCTAAACTCCCTCCATGAACTGGCCCTGACCTGTCGACGCCACTTTCCGAGTCTTGCACAGATTGCTTTTGCAACAGGCCTTGATAAACAAGGACCGGCTGAGCTGTTTGTCAGAGCCTGAAACCAAGCGCTTGCCACTGAGATTTTCCTTCCGCTGTAGTTATAAAAACAAACATTCTGGTTTTACCACCTTTCTGTCACCTGAAAGTGACTCACGTCATAAAAATCTACCATTCATTACACAGAAGTGCCTGCAAGGTGGAATATAAATCAAATAAAAGAACATCAGTCCTTCGTATGGCATATATCAGATGCACAAGGCCGTAATGTAGTGGAAGAAGATGTTATTCTCTCAATAAAGTTATCAGGCAGACATATCTCATATTTATCTGTATTTACATGCACAGTGAGTCGTACGAACAGAGCAGTACACATCAGTGAAGACTTGATGTGATTTGGAAAGAGGAAAGGTACACAGAGATGAGATTTCTACAGTGTTCTCGCACCCTAGCTTGATGCATCTCTACCTGGGCACTATCAAGCTAGGGCGAGAGAACACTGTAGAAATCTCATCTCTGTGTATCTTTCCTCATTCCAAATCACATCCAATCTTCACTGATGTGTATAAATTCAGTAGCAAAATAGTTGAACTATTGGTTCCCCGACACGCCCATGTTTCGCACTGGCTGCATCGGGAGGGACAGAACAGGAGATCAATGACGATCTTCCCCAATGCAGTTATAAGGCAAATCTAAACAAACATACAAAAGAACAAAACCCCCGCAAAAATATCAAAAACAAATATTGTAAAAAAGTATATTTTAAAACAGATATAATATAAAAAGTGTTGAAAAGAATAAGGAACTTTTTTTTTTTTATTATATTAAGAAACCAGGGTAACAGCTCCTAACACCATGAGGGTACACGAAATAAGGCCGACTGAAGGAGAGGAGCTGAACCCTTACTCTATGTCTTGCCGGTACTGCGGACCTGACCGGACCTGCTTATTTGTAGCACTGGTAAAACACTTTTTTACCTGTGCAAATCTCATGGAAAATTCTCCTCCTCCTCCTTGTGCTCACACCTTAGAAGATCGCTTCTCAACTCAATCCTCCGAGCACAACCAACCAGTCGGGTTTTCAGGATATCCACTATGAATATGCATGACATAGATTTGCATGCACTGCTTCCATTGTATGGTGGATATCCTGAAAACCCGACTGGTTGGGTGTGTCCCGAGGACTGGGTTGAGAAGAACTGCCCTAAAAGAGTGGAGGGGGGGGGAGGGGATAAGCCATATTCGGACACTAAAAAGTATGTTAGATGCAGTACATGTTTAAAAAAGGATTGGATAAGTTCTTGGAGGAGAATTTATTTATTTTTTTATTTTTTTATTTATTTATTTAACATCTCTTTTATACCGATATCCGTTCGCACATCGCATCGGTTCACAATGAACAAAAACTTTTGGGCGGTGCCCTTACATATAACTGATAACTTAGTGAAATAGGAATAATATAATAAACTTTTGGGAGGAGCCCTTACATATAAAACATCAATGGGTAGATGCAATGAAATCGAACTATAACTATAACTATATACAAGATAGTGCACAGTACAAAATCAGCAGACATAAGGCGTTCATAACAAAAATATGAGCGTAAACTTCACAGAGGGGTTTTATGTAATAGGGGGTGAGATGGAGTAGGCTTGTTGAAAGAGCCAGGTTTTAAGTTTTTTCTTGAAAGTGGGGGTATATGTCTCTATGCGAATATCATGGGGCAGTGAGTTCCATATGGTGGGGCCGGCAAGGGAAAAGGCTCTGTTTATAGTAGAGGAGAGTTTAAAAGAGTTGATAGATTGGGCACGGAGTGTTCCTTGGAGGGCTGGGCGGGTAGGTCTCTCGGAGGTACGGGGTAAGAGGGGGGATTAAGCCAGTTGAGGTTGGAATTTACTAGACTCTTGTGTATGATAGATAGTGATTTGTAAAGAATTCGTGAATGTATAGGGAGCCAGTGTAGTTCGATAAGTGTGGGGGTGATGTGATCTCTTTTCTTTGTGTTTGACAGTATCCGAGCGGTGGCATTTTGTAGGAGTTGTAGTGGCTTAATGTGTGTTGCAGGAATGCCAAGGAAGAGTGCATTACAATAGTCAATCTTCGATAAAATAATAGACTGGAGGACTGTACGGAAATCAGTGAAGTGTAGAAGGGGTCTAAGCTTCTTTATTGTTTGAAGCTTAAAATAGCAGTCCTTTATGATGGATTTGATGAATGGTTTAAATGAAAGGTGATTATCAATAATAACTCCTAAATTGTGAGTGTGCGATGGGAAATTGGTGGATGAGTAAGCAAGTGGGATGTCTGGGAGCGGTTGCTTATTAGATATGATTAATAGCTCAGTCTTGTTGGGATTGAGAGCTAGGTGCATGTCCTTTAGGAGTTGGTTGATGGAGGAAAGACAGGATTCCCAGTTTTGTAAAGCAGTTAGGATAGAGTCAGAGAAAGGGAAGATGAGTTGCACATCGTCAGCATAAATAAAATGCTTGATGTGCAGGTTAGTGAGAAGCGTGGTAAGGGGAAGCATGTATATATTAAATAGCGTAGAGGAGAGTGAAGAACCTTGGGGCACACCTTGGGGAAGACTGATGGGATCAGATTCATTGTTGTCCATTAGGACTGTGAAGGTGCAATTTTGGAGATACGATTGAATCCAGGCAAAGGCCTTGCCAGTGATCCCAATATTTCTGAGGATGTTGAGTAGGACATCGTGATTGACTATGTCGAACGCAGCCGAGATGTCAAGCAAGGCGATCAGATAGGAGGATCCTGAGTCGGTTCCTTTGATAAGAGTATCGTGTAGGGAGAGGAGCAATGTTTCAGTACTTAAATGCTTCCTGAAACCATATTGGGTGGAAGGGAGGATGTTGTTCTGTTCAAGGTGATCGGAAAGGCGTGAATTAACTAGCTTTTCAAGAACTTTAGCTAGGAGGGGTAGGTTGGACACCGGTCTGTAATTAGAAAGGGTGGCGGGGTCAAGATTCGGTTTTTTGAGTAGCGGTTTCACTATTGCTTGTTTAAGAAAATTGGGGACAATGCCATGCTCCAGAGAACAGTTGAGAATATTTGCAAGGGGTTTGGCGATCACATTGTGTATAGATAGTAGGAGTTTAGAAGGGATGGTTTCAGAGGGATGTGTAGAGGGTTTCATTTTCTTTAGTATGTTCTCTACTTCTAAGGAGGATGAGGACTCAAAAGAGGAGAGGGAGACTGGAGAGTTGATGTTGGGAAGACAGATATTGAGGTTGTTGTGCGAGAATTGTGCCGTGATGGAAGATACCTTGTTTTTAAAAAATTGTGCTAACTCGTTGCAACGATTTGTAGAGGAGTTAGCTGTTTGTTGCGTGTGTATGGGAGAGGTCAGTTTGGCAACCATAGCGAAAAGAGCCTTGGGGTTATATTGCAGACCGTTTATTTTTTTGGCGTAGTATTCCCGTTTAGATTGTAGGATGGAATTCCTATATTCGTGCATACGTTGATAGTAGAGAGTTTTGGTTGCGGGGCATTGGTGTTTGCGCCATGACCTTTCAGAGGCTCTGAGTTGGATTTTAAGATTTCTGAGGACAGGCGTGTACCAGGGTTTCCTATTTTTACGGTTGGGGTGGACAGTTTTTGTTATTAGGGGGCAATGTTCATTGGCAATGCTGAGGGTGAGGTTAACCCAGGAGGAGAATGCATTATCTGGGGATGATAGGTCAATTTGTTTGTCTATGTCTGAGCATGCTAGTGTGATGGTCTCTATATCGCTGGATTTGCGAAATTTGAAAGATATGGGCTGACGGGGCGCAGAAATGGAGCTTTGAGGAAGTGTAAGTTTAGTCTTGATTAAGGAGTGATCAGACCATGGTACTGCCATACATAGGGGGGGGGGGTTGGTTATGCTGATGGGGGAGTTGATAAAAATCAGGTCAAGGGTGTGGCCAGCTTTGTGTGTGGGGGAGTTCACTATCTGTTGGAAGCCCATAGCTTCAAGTGAAGAAAGGAAAGCTTCACAGGCAGGGGATTGTGGTGAGGTATCCATGTGTAAATTAAAATCTCCTAGGAGGATCGTGGGTAGGTCAGGTGATAGTGCGTTTGCAAAGAATTCAATAAGGGGTGATGAATCTTTCTCTAGGAGACCAGGGGGGGTATAAATGAGACACAGTTGGAGTGATTTTGATTTGAAAAAGCCAATTTCGTATTGATATGGGATGTCACATTTATGGGACAAAAGTTGGAGGTCCTTTTTTACAGCCAGGAGTAGGCCGCCTCCTCTCTTCTTCTTCCTCGGGATTGAGAAAACATCATAGATATCTAAGGGTAATTGATTGATGATAGGAGTGTCATGTTGTTTGAACCAGGTTTCAGTGACAGCGCATATTTCTGGATTAGAATCAGTGAGAATGTCTTGTAGAAGATGGGTTTTCTTTTGAAGAGATTGTGCGTTGAAAAGGATAATGGAAATGAGAGATAGGCTGATAGCTTGAGTGCGAGTGATGGTGTGTATAGGGATGAGTCTTCTGTTTTTGTGGGGGGTTTTGTGGTGTGTGTTTTGATGAGTGGATGAAAGGGAATTATATGGGTGGATTTCTGTTTGATATGTTAAGGCACAATCTCCGATAAAAGGAGGCATTGTTGCACTACAGAGTAAAGCTAGTAGCAGGGTTAGGCGAGTACAGGGATGAAAGGAAAACAACCAGATGCAAAAAACAGGTATGAATACAGGTAAGAGTACCGGTATGAATGCAGTACACAAGGCACCAAAAATATGCAATTTACAAAAAAGCTACTGTTGTAATGAATAGCAAGAAGTACATTACCTGCTATTAAGTTCACTTAGAGAATAGCCACTGCCATTAGCAATGGTAACATGGAATACACTTAGTTTTTGGGTACTTGCCAGGTTCTTATGGCCTGGATTGGCCACTGTTGGAAACAGGATACTGGGCTTGATGGACCCTTGGCCTGACCCAGTATGGCATTTTCTTATGTTCTTATGTTCTTATTATTTTCCACTGGAAAAGAAGTTCAAGAGGCCATGATAGGTCACTAAAAGGGAGTGAGTGCAAACATATGTTGGGACATTGTTCTGCATTTCTGAGAGGCATGGCTTTTGTTTGTTTGCATGAACGAGAACAAATTGTGACAAAAATAAGAAGGCGAAACTTTTATCTAGTTTCAGTATTTATTTGTTGCCCTTATCAAAGAATATCAAAATGCCATTTAATATTTTTTTAGTGCAATAAATGTGATGTTTTATCGAAACCGCTCAGCTGGCTGATTTATTAACTCCTGCTGAATCAACGTTCGGTTTGCTAGACTCGGTGGAGGGAAAAAGGGAATATTAACAGGAAATGAACGGTGTACTGTAAACCACTCAGAGACACAGAAATCTTACATCCGCTCAGCGTGGCCTTACAAGATTGAAAACATGACGGTTTTTGATGCTAAAAACTCTGCTCTCTAGTGCAGTGGCTCTCGATCCAGTCCTCGGGACACACCCAGCCAGTCTAGGGTATCCACAACGAATACGCATGGGATTTGCGTACGGTGAAGGTAGCGCGTGCAAATCTCTCCCATGCGTATTTTTGGGGGATATCCTGAAATCCAGACCTGCCAGCCGTGCCCCCGAGGACTGGGTTGAGAACCAACTGCTGTATGGGTTCAACATAAAATGGGAACTCTACCCCTCGCCTGTGTTACTTGGCTTTAGCACGAGAGATCCCACACAGCCAATGGTTTTCCCTCCAGAAGAGAGGAGGGGTTGAGACGAAGATGGTACAAACCCAGGTAGGTTGAATTTGTATGAAATGAAACTAATTTTAATAAAATATAGGATAAGTATCTTACAGGTCAATGCACTAAGCTGTGAAGCTTTTCTGCAAAAGGGGGCTTTGGGTAAAAAATAGTGCAAAATGTCCAGAAACATGCAGAAATCCAAAAATATTGGCGTTTTGTATTATTTTATTTGGCGAAAAACACTGCCCAAAAGTGGGTTTTACAATAGCTGCAACGCACAAAGGTTTATTTAAATCCCATCTTAATGAGCTGCTGTGATTTAAAATAATGCAAAGCGGCTCATTAAGGGGGGATTTTCCTAAGACGGGGCAGGTGAGAAAGGCCTCCTGGGCCCATTTTCTCAAACAAGAGAAGTAGACCTCATTCAGAGAGTCGGAGTTATCTTAGCTGCTGGCCTGGGGAAGCCCAGCTTTTGCGTGCACCTTGCTGCGGTATTAAAGCCGCCATGTGGTCCGTATGAAGCCCGTCCTCCCCATGTATCAAAAATTCCCTGGTGGTCCTTGTGGACTCCTCAGCAACACCTGAATCACGAGCCCCTCCTGAGCCATAAACGTGTAAAAAAAAAAAAAAAAAAAGTCAATTGGGAAGCCCTGCCCACTTGTCCCCCAAAGTGAAAATCCCCATTTTTGTTCTTTTTGAGGGACTAGGGTGGAGCTTTAAGGAAGTGGAAGCTCCCCAATGAACATTATTTTTATAAATGCAAATAAACTAAGCTAAACCAAATAAAACTTATGACCTGCAAGGGGTTCACTGTTTTTGTATCGGGGGAGGAGGGGGGTCCCTTATGGACCACTTGGGAATTTTTTATACAATATTGCAGGCTTTACATGGGCCGTGCGACCCCTTCATTACCGCGAGCTGGTGCATAGATCCTGGGGCCAACATTGCGCACTGCCACAGCCGGGAATACGCAAGGTGCAACATGCAAATTATTTCTCACGAAAGTTTGCCGTAGATGCTAATGAACTTGGAGCTCATTAATATCTCTAGCTAACTCACAGACAGGCTGATACAGTACAGTGGGCTCCGACGGAGCGCACTGTTAGCCTGCTCTTGTACGTGCGTTTTCCCTTACCCCTTATTCAGTAAGGGGAGGAAAACGCGCGTCCAACCCGCGGCACCTAATAGCGCCCTCAACATGCAAATGCATGTTGAGGGTGCTATTAGGTGTGCCCGCACGATTCGCTAAGGAAAATGTGCAGCCAAGCTGCACATTTTATTTTAAGAAATTAGCGCCTACCCAAAGGTAGGCGCTAATTTCTTCCGGCACCGGGAAAGTGCACAGAAAAGCAGTAAAAACTGCTTTTCTGTGCACCCTCCGACTTAATATCATAGCGATATTAAGTCGGAGGTCCCAAAGGGTAAAAAAAAGTAGAAAAAAGAAGAAAAAATTTAAAATGGGCCGGCGGCTGTCAGGCAAAATTAAGCGTCGGCTGTCAAACCTGCTGACAGCTGCCGCTCCTGTCCAAAAAGAAGCGCTAGGGACGCTCGCCCGCTCTTCTGCGTTTTTTACTGTTATCGGCCCGATAGCAAATAGTAACATATAGTAAGTGGCAGCAGAAAAAGACCCTTTAAGGGCTGTCCATCCAGTCTGCCAGCAAGTTTCTTATGGTTGTAACTGCCACTCCATGCAGGTTACCCCAACGCAGTTTCTCACTCATCTTCATTTCCATCCTTTAGCCACTAGGGATCCTCTTGCAATGTTTCCTGGCCGCGGGACGGCCCCACGTCCGGCCACACTCGCCCTCTGATGCCGCAGCTCTCCACACGGCAAGGATACATCCATGTTGCCTGTGTCAGCGTTCCCCTTAGGTGCGCACGCGGCGCTGAATGACAGAGACCCCGTGGCGGGAAACCATGTGCAGCGCCGGGAGATGATGTCAACAAGGGCTGGGGATTTAAACCCCCGGCTGCGCTCCCAGGCGGCACCTCAGCAACAGCTGCTCCTGCCTTGCAGCGCGTGTTGCTAGTTCCTGTGCCTCATCTCGCTGTTCCCCTGCCTTGTCTTATTGTCTTAGTGTCTGCTTCATGTTCCTGCCCTCTTACCTTGCTTGGTTTGTGCTCGTGCTTTGCTCTCCTTGACTTATCCTTTCCTTCTGCCTTGCCCTCCTCCTCGGAGTCTTGTCCTGCCTTGTCCTTGCCTTGTACTTGCCAGGCCATAAGAACCTGGCAAGTAACCAAAATCTAAGTCTATCCCATGTTACCGTTGCTAGTAATAGTGGTGGTTATTATCTAAGTCAAATTAATTAATTGCAGGTAATGAACTTATCCAATCCTTTTTTAAACCCAGCTACACTAACCACATCCCCTGGTAACAAATTCCAGAGTTTAATTGTGCGTTGAGTGAAAAAGAACTTTCTATGATTAGTTTTAAATGTGCCCCATGCTAACTTCATGGAGTGCCCCCTAGTCTTTCTACTATCCGAAAGAGTAAATAACCGATTCACATCTACCCGTTCTAGACCTCTCATGATTTTAAACACCTCTATCATATCCCCCCTCAGTCGTCTCTTCTCCAAGCTGAAAAGGCCTAACCTCTTTAGTCTTTCCTCATAGGGGAGCTGTTCCATGCCCCTTATCATTTTGGTAGCCCTTCTCTGTACCTTCTCCATCGCAATTATATCTTTTTTGAGATGCGGCGACCAGAATTGTACACAGTATTCAAGGTGCGGTCTCACCATGGAGCGATACGGAGGCATTATGACATTTTCCGTTTTATTCACCATTCCCTTTCTAATAATTCCCAACATTCTGTTTGCTTTTTTGACTGCCGCAGCACACTGAACCGACGATTTCAATGTGTTATCCACTATGACGCCTAGATCTCTTTCTTGGGTGGTAGCTCCTAATATGGAACCTAACATTGTGTAACTATAGCATGGGTTATTTTTCCCTATATGCATCACCTTGCATTATCCACATTAAATTTCATCTGCCATTTGGATGCCCAATTTTCCAGCCTCACAAGCTCTTCCTGCAATTTATCACAATCTGCTTGTGATTTAACTACTCTGAACAATTTTGTATCATCTGCAAATTTGATTACCTCACTCGTCGTATTTCTTTCCAGATCATTTATAAATATACTGAAAAGTAAGGGTCCCAATACAGATCCCTGAGGCACTACACTGCCTACTCCTTTCCACTGAGAAAATTGTCCATTTAATCCTACTCTCTGTTTCCTGTCTTTTAGCCAGTTTGCAATCCACAAAAGGACATCACCACCTATCCCTTGACTTTTTACTTTTCCTAGAAGCCTCTCATGAGGAACTTTGTCAAACACGTCACTGCAGTGAATCTGCCGCTCAGAAAGCGGTACAGAGCCTAGTACCCAACATCTCGTTCCCTGTGTGTGTGTCTGAGAAAGATACTCACACTCCCAAGGACTACCCGGTAATGGTTGACCTTCACTCCAGAGGCCTTTTGTCTTATGGAAATGTTGTCTATAGCAAACAGCTCTTCTGTCACAAAACTGCAATGGCACAAGAGCAGCTCTCAGACCAAGCTGTCGGTTTATATTTTGCTGCCCAGTCTAAACAAGATACTCACTGTGAAAATCCCTGCAAACCTTTATGAGCGGAGTCAGAGCTGGCATGCCTGTTGTTTTCTCTGTCTCTCTCTAACTGCTCTTCTCACAAATCAGAGCAGATTTGAAAATCCTCTTCCTACTCTGATTGGCTCTTAGAGTCATGTGTTCTGAAGCATAGAGCAGTCACATGATGTAATGACAGGCTGATGCAGCCATGTTGTGGAGGTCTACAGAGATCTCAAAAGCATTAAATCAGTGTCTCAGCTGATGGACTGGACTCAAGGTACACCACCTGAGGGGTGGCATGGGATGACAGTGCAGGGCATGGGTCGGTCTTCCACCTAGAAAGTCCCCTCCCCTGCAGGTTGAGCCCTTGGGATCTGGGGGCCAGTAGAGCTTGGCTGCAGCAGCAGTACATCATGGTGAGTACAGGAGCTTGGATTGGAACAGAGTGCAGGTAAGGACTTTAGCTTGAACCGGAAAATTGTGCAGACATGGGCTGGAGCTTATTTATTTAAAATTATTTTTATACTGCCTATACAAAGTATAAGATCTAAGTGGTTTACAAAAGTAGGCAAAGTATAAAAGTTTAGGTCAGCTTGAACTGGAACAGGGCAAGGTCAGACAGACAAGGACTAGGACTGGGCACAGGCAGAGGCAGGGCAAAGACAGGACAGGACACACAGAACAAGGAACACTGAACACAGAAGCCCAAAGGCACACAAAGCAGTAAAGGCCTGGATAGGCCATAGAGCTGGGTAAGGCCTAGATGGGCCACAGAGCAAGGTAAGAAGCAAGAAGGCCATAAGGCAAGGCAAGGAGCAAGAAGGCCCAGAGGCCACAAGGCAAGAGTTGGGCTGGGTACGCTACAAGGCACAGAAGCAGTGGCCAGGACAAGTCGCCAAGGGTGTCCCCATTCAAAAGCATCTTGGGTGTGGCAATTTAGGGTTATGTAGACCTGGGGCTTGGGTATGGTGCAGGCAGGGAGGAGGCGCTTGGCAAGGCTGGAGACAAGGCTCACTGAGGACTCCTGGTGGACAGGAGGCTGCACCACAGACTAAGTTGGATGATCTGTGAGGAGACAGCTTCAGTGGCTAGGAGAAGAGCTCACTGGAGGCCTCTGTAGAGGTTGGGAGGCAATCCTAGTTATCCAAGTCTGGGTATGATGAGGCTGCACAAAGAGAAGTAAGGGGGCACCACACAAACGTCTGATTTTCATTGTTGAGGAACACTTCTGGATCCAGCTGAAAGAATGTAAACAGGGTGTTGAGTACTTTCAAATTATAAGAAGACATAACAGTTTAATAATTTTAATTTCTTTCATCACAGTTTCCTTTCCCTGTTTTACAGAGCTGTCAGTGATAAGTGTGATGGACAGGTAAGCAAAATATCAGTCTTATATTTTACTGTGAGTATAATTCTCTTTTTATAAACCCGTCTCTTTGCTGGTCTCTCCCAGGGAAGTAAGCAATATATTAAGATAAGGGTATCCTTCTTTATTTTCTGTTATGTCATTTCACACTACAATTAACCGTGCTTTCTTTCTTAAGACACCCATGAAAACTATAAAATCTTTACAGGCACAACGTCATCTTTTGCTTTGACCGATTCATTTTGTTTTGATCCAGTGAAGGGAGTGTTAATTCCTGAAAGCTAGCCAAGAAATGTATTGTTAGCCTAATAAAAAAAAAAAGGGTTATTATTCTTTTTGTTTATGATTATTCTTTTTGTTTATTGACCTTTATTTTGGCCTATTCAAACGGACCTGATGGGATATCCCATCACTTTCTCAATGTAACCAATTGTAAGAGAAGCCAATTTTCAGTAGCTTTATCCTTTAAATGTATCTTTGCGCTGACTGTCCCTCAGACAGCCTCCTTCACTACAAGAGGACATACCATGGTGTTGGATTCACCCTTTTTTTTTTAACCTCATACTCCATGCAGTTAACATTTTTTTAGCGCCATCACAAATCTCACCCCAATCTCTCAGAACCTGCCAACGCTCTGAAGAGCATCCATGTAGATCTTCTTACTAACAGAGCAAACTAAACTTAGGGAATTTCTTTTATTAAGAAAATGGATAAAATCAATAAGGCTGTACGCGGGATAATCAGGGATTAAGCTTTAAAAGCAGCTGCAAAAAAGATGTTTTGTTTGGGCTGGATTCGAATAAGGCCAGAGAGAGAGAGAGTAGGATACACCAACTCAGGAAGACTATGCCAAGCAAACGGTGCAGTAAGGTGGGAGGAATGGCGTTGGGAGTTGGCAGTAGAAGAGAAGGGCCTAGAAAGGAGTGACTTGCCTTGTGAGTGGAGTTCAGAAGGAGGGGTTGGAAGATAGGAGAAGAGAGGTAGTGAGGAGCTGTAGGCTTTTATAGGCGAGTAAGCGATGCACATCCAGATCCCTTGAACATTCTAAAGCTGAGGCTTTTATAGTTTTCTTCTGTGTAATATCGCGTCAAGATTGGGGGGAAAGGATGACTGCTCATAAGACTACATTATCGCTTCTGCATATGAAATGCTGTAACAACATTATGGGCCTGGTTTGCTAAGGTTTTTTCCTATAGACACAGACACATAAAAAGAGGTTGAAGTAGCACAAGTGTGATTACAGTTAGGAAGATTTTGCATATCATGTACCAAGTGCCATCTTTACAGATTCAAGGAAATGGATCCCAAGTGAGGGTAAAATTGTCACTTGGCTGTGAGTGTATCAGGAGTACTTTTAATTGAATTTGACAGTCTAAAAGCCTAATACAAATTAAACAAACTGAAATGAGGAAGATGATCGTGGCATGGTTTGATTTTTGCTACAGTATACTTTTTGTGAATTTAGCCTCAGTCCCCAGGACTAGGGACGTGCATTTGTTTGAAAAAAAAAAGTATAAAATGTGATGAATGAGCCCATTTTTGTTTTGTTCAAACTGAAAAAAGAAAAAGAAGCATGAATTTTTGTTTGTGAGAAATAGTGCGTCTTATTAGCAAATAGGGAACACTATTTCCCAAAAAGAAAAAAATCCCACAAAAAACAAAAGAAAAAAACAAAACAAAAAAACAAAACAAAAAAATCCCAAAAACAAAAAAATGAAGAAAAAAAATCCAAAAAACAAAAAAGCAAAATGAATATAAAAAAAATTAGTTGGTAGCTTTCAAAGCGGCGCCTGGGCGCACATGTTCGTGCATTCGGCGGCTCGTGCCCAGGGATGCAGCCATTTTATAACATGCATTTGTTATAAAATAGCCTGACTTTGTGCACATGTGCGCTCAATTTTAAGTGGATGCGCGTCGGTGCATGCAAATGCCACTTCTATCGTGTAAGTGGGGGAATTTTAAAAGGCATGTGTGCTGATGCTATTGCCAGTTTTCCCAGTTTGCCGAGTTAAGAGATAAGACTTCCAAACCTTCCTAGTTTATTAGACTCCCTTCCCTCCTATTAGGCCCAATCTTTAAAACCCCACTGATTGATTTAGATTTTTTTGTTCTCTAACTTACATTTCATCCATAGCAGAAGCAAAGTTACGCGGCAGGGGATCCCGGCGCGTGCCAGAACGCGTAAGCATTTATGCGCAATTTTCATAGTTAAATCTTGGAACACCCATGCCCATGCCTTGTCCCGTTTTGGAAATTTTGCATTTGTGTGTGCAGTGCATGTACACGCATATCTGGGTGGTTTTTAAAAATCCACTCTGCGCGTGCAGGCCCAACATATTCGCACGTCCCCTAATTTCAGTGCACATCAGGCTTTTAAAATTCACCTTTTAGTGTGCACATTCCTACCCAGGACAGCATCCCAGCTACTTAAAAAAATATGTTTCTCTCTTAACCCCTCCCTCTATCCCCTTCCTGGACAATTGCATCCATCTACAAATATGTTCACCTATGATGCTTACATTTCCCAAGGAGATTCCTTAAGAGTTTGCAGCCTGAATGCTCCTGAAAAGCATGAGGTAAATGTGAGTCACTACATCGGCTTCCTATCCATTTCCTCTTGCTCACTTACAAAAGCCTTCACTCTGCGGCTCCTCGCTTCCTCTCCTCTCTTACAATATATTATCTGCCTGCACCCCTCCTGATGAACTTTTACTCATCAGTCAGATTACTCCTGTCACAGCCTTTCTCCTCTATCACCAACTCCTGACTCCGTGCTATCCACCCAGGTGCTTGGAATAGTCTTCCTGAGTTGGTGCATCAGGCTCCCTTTCTTGCCTTATTCAATTCCAGTCTAAAAGCCCAACTTTCTGAGGCTGCTTTTAAAACTTAACCTTGATTATCCTGCTTATAGCCTTATTGATTTTAACTATTTTCTTGATAAATGAAATACTCTGTTTCTTTTGCCCTGTATATTTGTTTTTCTTAGACTGTAAGCTTTACTGAGAAGGGACTGTCTTTTATGTGTTTTTGTACAGGGCTGCATACATTGGGTAGCGCTAAAGAAATGATAAGTAGTAGTAGTAGTAATAGTAGTAGATAACCTCTCCACTTTAGATAATTTTTAAAGAGGATTAATGTTGCAGAGGTGGCCGCTTGGCTGGAGGTGGAGTTGGTGCTACCCATGGGGAGGCCCCCATGGGTCCCCACCGTCGGGAGGCGGAGCTGAACGGGAAGTGGAGGCCGACTGGAGCTTCGCCAATACCAGCCCTCGTTCCCCGCAGGTTGAGCCCTTGGGTACTGGGGCCGGCTGGTCTTAGGCGGGCCTCCACATGGTTGATCCCGGAGAGAGTGTTCAAGGCAAGGTGCCAGGAAGCAGCGGAGACACAGGGTCCAACGGAGCTAGGTAGAAGACTAGGCCTGGTTCCAGAAGCCCGGACAGACAAAGGCAGGCAAGCAGTAGGAACAGGTTAAGTCCGGGCTTGTAGTTAGGCAAGAGCCTAAGAAAGGACAAGTCCAAAGCAGTTAGCTGAAGGCAGGTTCAGATTCAAGCTGAAGTCAGGGTAGGTGGCTGGAGACAAGGTTAGGTTCAAGCTGAAGTCAGGGCAGGTGTCTGGAGACAAGGTCAAGTTCAAGCAAGGGTCAAGCCAAAGAATCCATCCAGAGCATGGTCAGGAGCAAGCAAAGGTCAAAGCCGGGGAATCCATCCAGAGCGTGGTCAGGAACAAGCAAAGGTCAAAGCCAGGGAATCCATCCAATAGGTAGTCAGGAATCAGGAAGCTGGAACTGGAACACAAGGACTGGAACAGGAACCCGAAGACTGGAACTAGGTCAGATACAAGGAACAGGAACTCGAGCGAGCAGCAACTAAGCACACGGCAGGAAGTGTGGAGACCTGTTGCCAAGGCGAAGACCGAATGGCGGAGCCTGCCTTAAATAGTAAGGCTTGGAGATGTCATCATCTGGGGCCGCGGGAAGGTTTCCCGCCACGGCCTCTTTAAAGTTGGAGAAGGTGCGCGTGCGCACGCCTAAGACAGACAGACTGGAACTAGGTGATGGCGGCGTCTCCCCTTGATGCACGTGGGGAGACCCGACTGGGTCCGGAGGAGCCTGGGAGCGTAGCAGGAGCGCGTAGGCGACTGCCTACCGCTGCCAAAGAGGAAGGGCCAGGTCCAGGATCCGGGTGCCGGGGGTGAGTGGAGCGGTCGTGGGCCTGCCGCAGCCGGGAAACGCAACAATTAAATTATGAAAATATTTGAAAGATGCACGAATGGACAGTAGCCTGGGTTGAAGCATTGATGATTGGCACTACTGAAGATTCAAACTTGAACAAATTCAATCTATTTTTGTGTTTGTTACCCAAGTGTCCAATATAGTGCATATATTTTTCTCATAGACACAGAATGGGAGAGAAAGCCTTAGTAAACCAGGCTCTACTTCCCTATATAATGGCAACTGTAACCCTTGGGTGGAACGGATCCTTTTACTTGTGCCCAGGAGCACATTAGAGAGAGAAAAAAAGATAGACCCTTTATGCACAACCCTTCCTCACTGCCTCTCAGTTTCTCTTTCAGCTCACCAGATAGCTTTACTCTCTGAGTCCCAGGATTCCAGTGTGGGGATGAACAATAGTTCTTATACCCTGTTTTTTGCAGGATCAGCCCTTTCTCTGTCCTCTGTACACAGCACTGATAATTAACACTGTCTCTGCATCCAATAAACACACCTGAGAAGAATAGTGGTTTCCAACTTCTTTACTGATAATTGATAAGATGACTGAATGATATTTATAGCTTCAATTTCTTTCTCAGTTCCATTCAATAAATAATAAGATAGCAGAAAGGTTTAATACATTTGTGACTCCACTTCTTAAGCAAAGCCTCTACTTTCACTGGAAGCACTTCTTTAATACTTAATTCCCTTCTCTTCTCAATTACTCCAAATTCTCCAAGTTTATCAGATTGAATTTAGTTCGGTCCTCCTTCAAAGTCCCAATTGCCTCATTAGCTCTTCCCACTGAAGGTGGTTAGAATAGCAGTCCCAATAATTTATCAGAACTTAGTCCCAGATTTTTTACTCTTCCTAAATTCTTTTGACTTGGTCAACTCCTTAGGCAGCAACAAAGCCCTTGTTACCTTTACTTTGATCCTTAGGTTTCCTTCCTTCTTTCAGGATGAAAAAACTCCACCCTCACAATGGTTCGATTACTGGGAAAATCAAGAACAAGACAGGAAGGGTGGAATAAAACTTGCTTGCCTCGAACAGAGGAGATTGTGCTAAAAGAGAGTTACTTCGTAAATATAACTCCTCTGCATCGGGTCGCTGTCGGGACTCTCCTCTGAAGGAGAGATGGCACACGGCAGGTCTTCCTTACCCCGCATCGTCTTATGCCCCAATCCACTGCAACACGGCTCTCACAGATTTCTATTTCCTGATTTTGTTTTATGAGGAATGGTGAGATTTCTGTTTTTGCATTATTGCACCGCATATGAGAGGGGGCTGGAAGAATAGGAAAGTGAGGCTGTGATTGTTTCTGTTTCTCTGAGATGGGAAATGGGACGAATCGGATCTGCATCTGAATATTTCTTTTGTTTTTTACAGTACAGGAGAAGTGCAATTATTATTTATTTATATGGTGTTATATTGCAAGCAGGTTTTTCCTTTTTTTCCCGATGGTCAGAAGTAGAAAAATTGGAAATTTTGGAAGAATTTAGAAATTTTAAATCGCAGTCTCATTCTTTATCAGAAGCTGTTTTTGTTTGCTTGCGAGGGGCAAAGGAAACTCTAGGGGTGGCCTGTCTGCCCCATAGGCAGCTCACAGCAGCCTGTCAGCTCATTTCTTTTCTGGGGTTTGTATTAGTGTGACTTTCTGTGACTACAAGAATAGTGGGGGACAAGGGGGGAGCATAGGGGAGACAACACAAATGCATTGGCCCCCAGGCGCTGGAGACCCTCGCTAAGCGTCTGTCCAGCACACATGCAGTTGCCAGAGAGTTACCACTGGCTTCAGTTGGGAAAGCCGCACCTTGTTTTCGGCCACTAGGATTCTTTCTCTTCTATGGCAGCAGGGTTGCCAACTGTCCAGTTTTGGACTGGACAGCCAGGTTCTCAGGCATTCTGTACAGTGTCCAGTCACAGGTACCGACCGGATGCTAAATGTCCGGTTTTGCAGGTGGATCCTCCTTAGTTAAAGGAAGAGAAAAGCAGGCTGGAGCCAATCGGGGCAAAGCTGTGATTTGGACAGCATAGGGAGAGGAGGTGGTACACAGCATATCCCTCAGTTCCCAGTGGTTTTGCAGATACATAGATACAGTGTTTAGGAAGTTCACTGGCAGGATCTAAAATGTATGCAAATGAGGGAGTACCATTCCCCCGCCCCCACCCGGTCCTCAAGTGTCCAGTCCTGGTCTAGGGAAAAGTTGGCCACCCTATATGAAGGCTATGCCTTTCCCTCTTCCACCGCTGCTACTCTCCTGGTGTGCCGCCCCGTGCAGTTGCATGGTTTGCACACTCGGTAGCGCCGGGCCTGATGCTGTACCTGTCATTTACATGGTCCAAGCCCACAGAAATGTCAGTGCTGCCATTACAGTTCATCTCCTTGCACTTCTGATGCTTGCTGCTGAAGCAGTCTGACCTTCTTGAATGGTCATCAGCCCATGTGGCCTATTCTTATAAGAACCACAGCCCTCAAAAGGGTAAATAAAATAAAATCACAGCCACTGGCTATAGCAGGGTGTCCCAAACCTGACCTGGGGACCCCACAGCCAGTCAGGTTTTTAGGATCTCCACAATGAATATGCATGAGATAAATTTGCATATACTGAGTCTCCATGGTATGCAAATTTATCTCATGCATATTCATTGTGGAGATCCTGAAAACCCAGCTGGCTGTGGGGTCCCCAGGACAGGTTTGGGAAGCCCTGAGCTACAGTATTTTCAAGTGTTTAACACAGGGCTTCCCAAATCCATCCTGGAGATCTCCCAGTCAGTCGAGTTTTCAGAATAGCCACAATGAATATGCAAGAGATAAATGTGCATATACTGGGCTTCCAAATGTATTTCCTGCTTATTCATTTACTGTGGATAACCTGATTGGCTGAGGGGTCAGCAAGACAGGTTTGGGAAGCCCTGGTGTAACAGTTGTGTGTGTTTTGTCTTATTTTAATTTGATATTGTTAATATTATAATGATCATTTCCTTGCTGTGCATTGCCTACGGGCAGTTTATACATAAATACATAAAACTCTTGTCTTGTTTTGTTTTTACCCATAATATCAGATATGATTTGTGTGGGGGCGGGTGCCTGGCAAAGCCCTCCCTCCAACCAATGGAAACCACCTTTCAGTGCTTGCATCTTCCCTGGGATCATCTCCCCCTTGACGTCAAAGGGTGTCCTGCACAGTCCTCCCCCTCCCCCACGCCCTTGGCATTAAGAAGGGACCCGCCCAGGAGGTGAAGTGTGGAACGCTGGTTGCAGGAGGGTGGGGGAGGGGGAATGGCCGCTCCCTTCCCCCCTCCCAACCTAAAGCCCCCCCAGCTTTTCACAGAGATGTAATGAAGCCTGGCCTTCTGCCTCCAGGAGAGTCCCAGCAAGCCCCTCAGCTCCGGCGGAGGAGCGCTAGGGAAAGTTCACCGAGTTTACATGGCGGCCCGAGGTTATGCAGGTCCCTTGTTCTAGCACTGCACAAGGCAGCCCTGCTTATTCACCTCTGTCACAGTCACATCCTGCGCAGTCCCTAAAAAAAAACAAAACCCCAAAGAACATTTCGTGCCGGGCTGACACAAACGAGCTCGTTCACATCAAGCCTGTCACTGTCGAGTCTGCCTATCATGCGCTGACGAGATGTAGCTATTCTGGATGAAAAGAAAAAAAAAAAAAGAGCAATTATTGCCAAGTAATTGCCCGGTAGTATGTTAAAAAACATAAGCTGATTTCAAAAAGTGAATGTAGAGCATTTATCACCTCAGGAGCTGCTATCACCATTTGAATAGGACTAATTGTTCAATGTCTCCTGCAACTGCTGTTAATTACCTTCTGTTAACAACTTTCCCAGCACTGGGGAGGGAGGGATTGGATTCTGGTGACCCACAAAAGAGGGAGCTTTTTTTTTTTTTTTTATCCTGAGAATGAGTTAGTTTACTTAATGGATGTTGTGTTTTAAAGCAACGAGCCAGTGGCTTTTTTCTTTTTTTTTTTTTAGGCAATGATTTTGTGCCCCCCAGAGGGGTTGGGTTGTACAGGTTCTCAGCCTCATCCGAAAAGGCCAAGAAGGCCGGGCCTGTCTTCAGCTCCCACCTCAGGTCTGACATGTGATCTTAGGCAATAGAAGGCCGAGGTCGAGGCCGTTTCGTCCAGCCCAAGCAGCGACCTACTGCCAGGAAAAAAAACGAAGCTCGGGTCTTCTTTCTCTAATACCTGGGGTGGTCGCCGTTGCACGCACAGTCCCAGACGTGCGCATGGAAAGCGACGAGCAGGTTAGCCATTCCGCTGGTGTCTACCAAGATGGAGCAACCGGGGTGGGATTTATTGTGAGATAA